>NC_136631.1:27189474-27256974 GCF_933228915.1 Telmatherina bonti
GAAGATGGCGCCCACCAAGCCGAGCATCCAGCAGGACCCGACGCGGAGAGAACGGTAACGGGGTTCTCCTTCCTCCCCCTCTCCCCCCTCCTCACCCCTCCTGCATGCTGACCGCCGCGCGCGGCTGGACCGCGGCGGCGTTTCCGTCTCAGGATGTCAGGAGGAACGCTGCTTTCCACAGGAGGTCCGGGGCGCGCGCGCGCGCGTGTGTGTGTGTGTGTGTAACAGGTCCGTTCTGGAAGCAGATCACTGCCTCTGTCTGCTAACATGCATGTACCCTCACGGGCACGCGCTCGTGCATGTGAGGAAGCGATGCGGTGTGTTGGTGTTTGTAGCGGAAAGGTGCGCGAGCGCCGTGAAGAAACGTCGATGACAGCTCTGTGTGTGTGTGTGTGTGTGTGTGTGTGTGTGTGTGTGTGTGTGTGTGTGCAACACGAGCCGCTGCTCTGGAAGGTGTGTCTGTGCGTGTGCGCGCGCTTGCGACACAAAAAGGATGAAGTTTTAATGGGGGGGAGGGGGGCACGCGCACTGGTCCCAGTCTGTAGACGGTGGTTTTTAAGGTGGACTGACGTGCTCGTGCTGCTCACCTGCTCTGCTGTCCTTCACCTGTTGGTCTGCACGTGACTTCCGGTTTCATTGAGATTGCAGCTGGAAGCTCACCTGGCCGGAAGTGGTGTGGTGACGTCACGAAGGTGCCGGTAACTGGGTTCCAGACGTCAGCACGTGCTTGTGTTTGCATGCCAGAAACAGCTGGAGTTCACACACACACACACACACACACACACACACACACACGCACACGCGCAGGTTGTGGCGCCTGCTGAGGAGGTGTAGCTGCTGCCCGGGTGTGGATGCCTCCTTGGAGCAGAACCAGGAGGAGTGTTGGAGTCGCATAGCTTTACCGTCCAGTAGATCATGGTGTCTCCATCACAGGACGGAGACATGTGGACGCTGTGGACAGTTGTGTGAAAGTTGAGCGTTTAGGCTGAGTTCCAACTAAACTGGCAAATTGTTGCTTGATTTTAAAAAGAATGATTTTAACTGTAATTTTTCTGGTCCAGAAACATTTCCTGCGACACCAAAGCAGACATCTCGCTTTGCAAAACACCACGTAAAATGATGCAATTAGAAATAATGACAAACATTTCAATACTTTTGTGTGTAAATGAAATTATATAAAGTGTTAATTCCTTCGCTGATCAACAAAAACATGAATATTAATAGTCAGTATTTTGTGGAACAGCTTTTCAATGCAGTTCCAGCTGCAAGTCTTCTAGGGAATGTCTCTACCAGCTTTGCACATCTACAGACGGACATATTCTGCTTTGCAACATAGCTTAGGCTCAGCCAGATGGAGAGCGGTGTGAGCGGCGGTTTGAAGGTCTGGACTGTGACTGGACCGTTCCGTCGTTGTCCCGCTTTATGTTTTAAACCGTTCCACCGTAATCCTGCTTTATGTTTTAAACCGTTCCACCGTAGTCCCGCTTTATGTTTTAAACCGTCCCGTCGTAGTCCCGCTTCATGTTTTAAACCGTTCCGTCGTAGTCCCGCTTTATGTTTTAAACCGTCCCGTCGTAGTCCCGCTTTATGTTTTAAACCGTTCCGTCATAGTCCCGCTTTATGTTTTAAACCCTCCCGTCGTAGTCCCGCTTTATGTTTTAAACCGTTCCGTCGTAGTCCCGCTTTATGTTTTAAACCGTTCCGTCGTAGTCCCGCTTTATGTTTTAAACCCTCCCGTCGTAGTCCCGCTTTATGTTTTAAACCCTCCCGTCGTAGTCCCGCTTTATGTTTTAAACCCTCCCGTCGGAGTCCCGCTTTATGTTTTAAACCGTCCCGTCGTAGTCCCGCTTTATTATTTAAACTGTCCCGTCGTAGTCCCGCTTTATGTTTTAAACCGTTCCGTCGTAGTCCCGCTTTATGTTTTAAACCGTTCCACCGTAGTCCCGATTTATTATTTAAACTGTCCCGTCGGAGTCCCGCTTTATGTTTTAAACCGTTCCGTCGTAGTCCCGCTTTATGTTTTAAACCGTTCCACCGTAGTCCCGATTTATGTTTTGAACCGTCCCGTCGTAGTCCCGCTTTATGTTTTAAACCGTCCCGTCGTAGTCCCGCTTTATGTTTTAAACCCTCCCGTCGTAGTCCCGCTTTATGTTTTAAACCGTCCCGTCGTAGTCCCGCTTTATGTTTTAAACCGTTCCGTCATAGTCCCGCTTTATGTTTTAAACCCTCCCGTCGTAGTCCCGCTTTATGTTTTAAACCGTTCCGTCGTAGTCCCGCTTTATGTTTTAAACCGTTCCGTCGTAGTCCCGCTTTATGTTTTAAACCCTCCGTCGTAGTCCCGCTTTATGTTTTAAACCCTCCCGTCGTAGTCCCGCTTTATGTTTTAAACCCTCCCGTCGGAGTCCCGCTTTATGTTTTAAACCGTCCCGTCGTAGTCCCGCTTTATTATTTAAACTGTCCCGTCGTAGTCCCGCTTTATGTTTTAAACCGTTCCGTCGTAGTCCCGCTTTATGTTTTAAACCGTTCCACCGTAGTCCCGATTTATTATTTAAACTGTCCCGTCGGAGTCCCGCTTTATGTTTTAAACCGTTCCGTCGTAGTCCCGCTTTATGTTTTAAACCGTTCCACCGTAGTCCCGATTTATGTTTTGAACCGTCCCGTCGTAGTCCCGCTTTATGTTTTAAACCGTCCCGTCGTAGTCCCGCTTTATGTTTTAAACCCTCCCGTCGTAGTCCCGCTTTATGTTTTAAACCGTTCCGTCGTAGTCCCGCTTTATGTTTTAAACCGTTCCGTTGTAGTCCCACTTTATGTTTTAAACCGTTCCGTTGTAGACCCGCTTTATGTTTTAAACCGTTCCGTCATAGTCCCACTTTATGTTTTAAACCGTCCCGTCGTAGTCCCGCTTTATGTTTTAAACCGTCCCGTTGTAGTCCCGCTTTATGTTTTAAACCGTTCCGTTGTAGACCCGCTTTATGTTTTAAACCGTTCCGTCATAGTCCCGCTTTATGTTTTACACCATTCCGTCGTAGTCCCGCTTTATGTTTTAAACCCTCCCGTCGTACTCCCGCTTTATGTTTTAAACCGTTCCACCGTAGTCCCGCTTTATGTTTTGAACCGTCCCGTCGTAGTCCCGCTTTATGTTTTAAACCGTCCCGTCGTAGTCCCGCTTTATGTTTTAAACCGTTCCGTCGTAGTCCCGCTTTATGTTTTAAACCCTCCCGTCGTAGTCCCGCTTTATGTTTTAAACCCTCCCGTCGTAGTCCCGCTTTATGTTTTAAACCTCCCGTCGTAGTCCCGCTTTATGTTTTAAACCCTCCCATCGGAGTCCCGCTTTATGTTTTAAACCGTCCCGTCGTAGTCCCGCTTTATGTTTTAAACCGTTCCGTCATAGTCCCGCTTTATGTTTTAAACCCTCCCGTCGTAGTCCCGCTTTATGTTTTAAACCCTCCCGTCGTAGTCCCGCTTTATGTTTTAAACCCTCCCGTCGGAGTCCCGCTTTATGTTTTAAACCGTCCCGTCGTAGTCCCGCTTTATGTTTTACACCGTCCCGTCGTAGTCCCGCTTTATGTTTTAAACCGTTCCACCGTAGTCCCGATTTATGTTTTAAACCCTCCCGTTGTAGTCCCGCTTTATGTTTTAAACCGTCCCGTCATAGTCCCGCTTTATGTTTTAAACCCTCCCGTCGGAGTCCCGCTTTATGTTTTAAACCGTCCCGTCGTAGTCCCGCTTTATGTTTTAAACCGTCCCGTCGTAGTCCCGCTTTATGTTTTAAACCCTCCCGTCGTAGTCCCGATTTATGTTTTAAACCGTTCCGTCGTAGTCCCGATTTATGTTTTAAACCGTCCCGTCGTAGTCCCGCTTTATGTTTTAAACAGTCCCGTCGTAGCCCCGATTTATGTTTTAAACCCTCCCGTCGTAGTCCCGCTTTATGTTTTAAACCGTTCCACCGTAATCCTGCTTTATGTTTTAAACCGTTCCACCGTAGTCCCGCTTTATGTTTTAAACCGTGCCGTCGTAGTCCCGCTTCATGTTTTAAACCGTTCCACCGTAATCCTGCTTTATGTTTTAAACCGTTCCGTCGTAGTCCCGCTTTATGTTTTAAACCGTCCCGTCGTAGTCCCGCTTCATGTTTTAAACCGTTCCGTCGTAGTCCCGCTTTATGTTTTAAACCGTCCCGTCGTAGTCCCGCTTTATGTTTTAAACCGTTCCGTCGTAGTCCCGCTTTATGTTTTAAACCCTCCCGTCGTAGTCCCGCTTTATGTTTTAAACCGTTCCGTCGTAGTCCCGCTTTATGTTTTAAACCGTTCCGTCGTAGTCCCGCTTTATGTTTTAAACCCTCCCGTCGTAGTCCCGCTTAATTTTTTTAACCGTTCCATCGTCGTCCCGCTTTATGTTTTAAACCGTTCCATTGTAGACCCGCTTTATGTTTTAAACCGTTCCGTCATAGTCCCGCTTTATGTTTTAAACCGTCCCGTCGTAGTCCCGCTTTATGTTTTAAACCGTCCCGTTGTAGTCCCGCTTTATGTTTTAAACCGTTCCGTTGTAGACCCGCTTTATGTTTTAAACCGTTCCGTCATAGTCCCGCTTTATGTTTTACACCATTCCGTCGTAGTCCCGCTTTATGTTTTAAACCGTCCCGTTGTAGTCCCGCTTTATGTTTTAAACCGTCCCGTCGTAGTCCAGCTTTATGTTTTAAACCGTTCCGTCGTAGTCCCGCTTTATGTTTTAAACCCTCCCGTCGTAGTCCCGCTTTATGTTTTAAACCCTCCCGTCGTAGTCCCGCTTTATGTTTTAAACCCTCCCGTCGGAGTCCCGCTTTATGTTTTAAACCGTCCCGTCGTAGTCCCGCTTCATGTTTTAAACCGTTCCACCGTAATCCCGATTTATTATTTAAACTGTCCCGTCGTAGTCCCGCTTTATGTTTTAAACCGTTCCGTCGTAGTCCCGCTTTATGTTTTAAACCGTTCCACCGTAGTCCCGATTTATGTTTTGAACCGTCCCGTCGTAGTCCCGCTTTATGTTTTAAACCGTCCCGTCGTAGTCCCGCTTTATGTTTTAAACCGTTCCGTCGTAGTCCCGCTTTATGTTTTAAACCGTTCCGTTGTAGTCCCACTTTATGTTTTAAACCGTTCCGTTGTAGACCCGCTTTATGTTTTAAACCGTTCCGTCATAGTCCCACTTTATGTTTTAAACCGTCCCGTCGTAGTCCCGCTTTATGTTTTAAACCGTCCCGTTGTAGTCCCGCTTTATGTTTTAAACCGTTCCGTTGTAGACCCGCTTTATGTTTTAAACCGTTCCGTCATAGTCCCGCTTTATGTTTTACACCATTCCGTCGTAGTCCCGCTTTATGTTTTAAACCCTCCCGTCGTACTCCCGCTTTATGTTTTAAACCGTTCCACCGTAGTCCCGCTTTATGTTTTGAACCGTCCCATCGTAGTCCCGCTTTATGTTTTAAACCGTCTCGTCGTAGTCCCGCTTTATGTTTTAAACCGTTCCGTCGTAGTCCCGCTTTATGTTTTAAACCCTCCCGTCGTAGTCCCGCTTTATGTTTTAAACCCTCCCGTCGTAGTCCCGCTTTATGTTTTAAACCCTCCCGTCGTAGTCCCGCTTTATGTTTTAAACCGTCCCGTCGTAGTCCCGCTTTATGTTTTAAACCGTTCCGTCGTAGTCCCGCTTTATGTTTTAAACCGTTCCGTCGTAGTCCCGCTTTATGTTTTAAACCCTCCCGTCGTAGTCCCGCTTTATGTTTTAAACCCTCCCGTCGTAGTCCCGCTTTATGTTTTAAACCCTCCCGTCGGAGTCCCGCTTTATGTTTTAAACCGTCCCGTCGTAGTCCCGCTTTATGTTTTAAACCGTCCCGTCGTAGTCCCGCTTTATGTTTTAAACCGTTCCACCGTAGTCCCGATTTATGTTTTAAACCCTCCCGTTGTAGTCCCGCTTTATGTTTTAAACCGTCCCGTCGTAGTCCCGCTTTATGTTTTAAACCCTCCCGTCGGAGTCCCGCTTTATGTTTTAAACCGTCCCGTCGTAGTCCCGCTTTATGTTTTAAACCGTCCCGTCGTAGTCCCGCTTTATGTTTTAAACCGTCCCGTCGTAGTCCCGATTTATGTTTTAAACCGTTCCACCGTAGTCCCGATTTATGTTTTAAACCGTCCCGTCGTAGTCCCGCTTTATGTTTTAAACCGTCCCGTCGTAGCCCCGATTTATGTTTTAAACCCTCCCGTCGTAGTCCCGCTTTATGTTTTAAACCGTTCCACCGTAATCCTGCTTTATGTTTTAAACCGTTCCACCGTAGTCCCGCTTTATGTTTTAAACCGTGCCGTCGTAGTCCCGCTTCATGTTTTAAACCGTTCCACCGTAATCCTGCTTTATGTTTTAAACCGTTCCGTCGTAGTCCCGCTTTATGTTTTAAACCGTCCCGTCGTAGTCCCGCTTCATGTTTTAAACCGTTCCGTCGTAGTCCCGCTTTATGTTTTAAACCGTTCCACCGTAGTCCCGCTTTATGTTTTAAACCGTCCCGTCGTAGTCCCGCTTTATGTTTTAAACCGTTCCGTCGTAGTCCCGCTTTATGTTTTAAACCGTTCCGTCGTAGTCCCGCTTTATGTTTTAAACCGTTCCGTCGTAGTCCCGCTTAATTTTTTTAACCGTTCCATCGTCGTCCCGCTTTATGTTTTAAACCGTTCCACCGTAGTCCCGCTTTATGTTTTAAACCCTCCTGTCGTAGTCCCGCTTTATGTTTTAAACCCTCCCGTCGTAGTCCCGCTTTATGTTTTAAACCCTCCCGTCGTAGTCCCGCTTTTTGTTTTTAACCGTTCCATCGTCGTCCCGCTTTATGTTTTAAACCGTTCCGTTGTAGACCCGCTTTATGTTTTAAACCGTTCCGTCATAGTCCCGCTTTATGTTTTAAACCGTCCCGTCGTAGTCCCGCTTTATGTTTTAAACCGTCCCGTTGTAGTCCCGCTTTATGTTTTAAACCGTTCCGTTGTAGACCCGCTTTATGTTTTAAACCGTTCCGTCATAGTCCCGCTTTATGTTTTACACCATTCCGTCGTAGTCCCGCTTTATGTTTTAAACCGTCCCGTTGTAGTCCCGCTTTATGTTTTAAACCGTCCCGTCGTAGTCCCGCTTTATGTTTTAAACCGTTCCGTCGTAGTCCCGCTTTATGTTTTAAACCCTCCCGTCGTAGTCCCGCTTTATGTTTTAAACCCTCCCGTCGTAGTCCCGCTTTATGTTTTAAACCCTCCCGTCGGAGTCCCGCTTTATGTTTTAAACCGTCCCGTCGTAGTCCCGCTTCATGTTTTAAACCGTTCCACCGTAATCCCGATTTATTATTTAAACTGTCCCGTCGTAGTCCCGCTTTATGTTTTAAACCGTTCCGTCGTAGTCCCGCTTTATGTTTTAAACCGTTCCACCGTAGTCCCGATTTATGTTTTGAACCGTCCCGTCGTAGTCCCGCTTTATGTTTTAAACCGTCCCGTCGTAGTCCCGCTTTATGTTTTAAACCCTCCCGTCGTAGTCCCGCTTTATGTTTTAAACCGTTCCGTCGTAGTCCCGCTTTATGTTTTAAACCGTTCCGTTGTAGTCCCACTTTATGTTTTAAACCGTTCCGTTGTAGACCCGCTTTATGTTTTAAACCGTTCCGTCATAGTCCCACTTTATGTTTTAAACCGTCCCGTCGTAGTCCCGCTTTATGTTTTAAACCGTCCCGTTGTAGTCCCGCTTTATGTTTTAAACCGTTCCGTTGTAGACCCGCTTTATGTTTTAAACCGTTCCGTCATAGTCCCGCTTTATGTTTTACACCATTCCGTCGTAGTCCCGCTTTATGTTTTAAACCCTCCCGTCGTACTCCCGCTTTATGTTTTAAACCGTTCCACCGTAGTCCCGCTTTATGTTTTGAACCGTCCCGTCGTAGTCCCGCTTTATGTTTTAAACCGTCCCGTCGTAGTCCCGCTTTATGTTTTAAACCGTTCCGTCGTAGTCCCGCTTTATGTTTTAAACCCTCCCGTCGTAGTCCCGCTTTATGTTTTAAACCCTCCCGTCGTAGTCCCGCTTTATGTTTTAAACCCTCCCGTCGTAGTCCCGCTTTATGTTTTAAACCGTCCCGTCGTAGTCCCGCTTTATGTTTTAAACCGTTCCGTCGTAGTCCCGCTTTATGTTTTAAACCCTCCCGTCGTAGTCCCGCTTTATGTTTTAAACCCTCCCGTCGTAGTCCCGCTTTATGTTTTAAACCCTCCCGTCGTAGTCCCGCTTTATGTTTTAAACCCTCCCGTCGGAGTCCCGCTTTATGTTTTAAACCGTCCCGTCGTAGTCCCGCTTTATGTTTTAAACCGTCCCGTCGTAGTCCCGCTTTATGTTTTAAACCGTTCCACCGTAGTCCCGATTTATGTTTTAAACCCTCCCGTTGTAGTCCCGCTTTATGTTTTAAACCGTCCCGTCGTAGTCCCGCTTTATGTTTTAAACCCTCCCGTCGGAGTCCCGCTTTATGTTTTAAACCGTCCCGTCGTAGTCCCGCTTTATGTTTTAAACCGTCCCGTCGTAGCCCCGATTTATGTTTTAAACCCTCCCGTCGTAGTCCCGCTTTATGTTTTAAACCGTTCCACCGTAATCCTGCTTTATGTTTTAAACCGTTCCACCGTAGTCCCGCTTTATGTTTTAAACCGTGCCGTCGTAGTCCCGCTTCATGTTTTAAACCGTTCCACCGTAATCCTGCTTTATGTTTTAAACCGTTCCGTCGTAGTCCCGCTTTATGTTTTAAACCGTCCCGTCGTAGTCCCGCTTCATGTTTTAAACCGTTCCGTCGTAGTCCCGCTTTATGTTTTAAACCGTTCCACCGTAGTCCCGCTTTATGTTTTAAACCGTCCCGTCGTAGTCCCGCTTTATGTTTTAAACCGTTCCGTCGTAGTCCCGCTTTATGTTTTAAACCGTTCCGTCGTAGTCCCGCTTTATGTTTTAAACCCTCCCGTCGTAGTCCCGCTTAATTTTTTTAACCGTTCCATCGTCGTCCCGCTTTATGTTTTAAACCGTTCCACCGTAGTCCCGCTTTATGTTTTAAACCCTCCTGTCGTAGTCCCGCTTTATGTTTTAAACCCTCCCGTCGTAGTCCCGCTTTATGTTTTAAACCCTCCCGTCGTAGTCCCGCTTTTTGTTTTTAACCGTTCCGTCGTACTCCCACTTTATGTTTTAAACCCTCCCGTCGTACTCCCGCTTTATGTTTTAAATCGTTCCACCGTAGTCCCGCTTTATGTTTTAAACCGTTCCACCGTAGTCCCGCTTTATGTTTTAAACCGTTCCACCGTTGTCCCGCTTTATGTTTTAAACCGTTCCACCGTAGTCCCGCTTTATGTTTTAAACCGTTCCGTCGTAGTCCCGCTTTATGTTTTAAACCGTTCCGTCGTAGTCCCGCTTAATGTTTTAAACCGTCCTGTCGTAGTCCCGCTTTATGTTTTAAACCGTTCCGTCGTAGTCCCGCTTAATGTTTTAAACCGTCCTGTCGTAGTCCCGCTTTACGTTTTAAACTGTCCCGTTGTAGTCCCGCTTAATGTTTTAAACCGTCCTGTCGTAGTCCCACTTTATGTTTTAAACCGTCCCGTCGTAGTCCCGCTTTATGTTTTAAACCATTCCGTCGTAGTCCCGCTTTATGTTTCGGCTCGTCGTCTTGATGGAAGGTGGACCTCCGCCCCAGTTGCAAGGCTTTTCCAGACTCAAACAGGTTTTCTTCCATCATGGTGCTGTATTTGGCTCCATTCATCTTCCCATCAACTCCGACCACCTTCCCCGTCCCTGCTGAAGAGACGCCCCCCAGAGCGTGATGCTACCACCACCATGCGTGACAGTGGGGACGGTGTGTTCAGGGTGATCTGTAATGTTTCCGCCACACGTTGTTTTGCATTTTGGTCAAAAAGTGACCAGAGCAGCTTCTTCCACATGTTAGCTGAGTCCCCACATGGCTTCTGGCAAACTGCAAACGGGACTTCTTCTGGTTTTAACAACGGCTTTCTTCTCGCCACTCTTCCATAAAGGCCAGATTTGTGGCGAGCACGCCCAGTAGTTGTTCTGTGGACAGATTCTCCACCTGAGCTGTGGATCTCTGCTGCAGTCCAGAGTCACCATGGGCCTTTTGGCTGCATCAGCGCTCTCCTTGTTCGGCCTGGAAGGCGGACGGCTGAGTCTTGGTAGGTTTTCATGTCCGGATGAAGGACTGAACGGTGCTCTGTGAGATGTTTAAGACTTGGGAAATGTTTTTAAAGCCTAACCCTGCTTTAAACTTCTCCAGACCTTTATCTCTGACATGTCTGGTCTGTTCCTTGGACTTCATGGTCTGTTTGCTCCCTAACATCCTCCTAACAAAACTCTGAGGCGTCGCAGAACAGCTGGATCTGTACTGAGATCAGATTACACTCAGGTGGACTCTATGTGGTCATGAGGCAACATTCATCAGGCAACTTCTGCACTCAGTGGCTGAATACTTTTGCACACTGCACTATTCAGCTTTTTATTTAAACAAATAAAACCATGTGTAATGTTCATGGTACTTTACCGCAGTGTGATACTTGGTGTTGGTCTTTCACATAAAATTCCAATAAAATATATTCATTTTTGAGGTGTTTGATGTGTCGGAATGTGGAAAAGTTGAAGCGGTATGAATACCTCTGGCAAGACATTGTATGTGGCCTCAGTAGTCCAGGTCCAGGACTTCATATGTGCATGTGATGCAGGAAGGGGGCGTGGCCTCAACACCTGCAGCTGCTTTATAAGCTAAATGTACTGAGATGTGTTTTCATGAAACCTGGAGGTTTCAGTCGGATCATGTTGATGTTTATTGACAAAGCGTGTTTACCAAAATCTTAGTTGCGCAACAATGACAAGAATAAAACAAATAAAAGCAAACAAATAAAAGTAAGCAACAGTAAAAAAGTGGATTTTAAAAGCAGGAGCTTTAAATTCCAGATTATCCACAGAAATTCTCGCTAATTTCTCTGAAAAGTTCCCAGAAAGGACATGAACTGATGTGGCTCTGCAGGTTGCGGTCCGGTTCCCGCTCTCTGCAGGGTGAGGGGAGAAGTCCTCTGCTTGACCTGCTTTGGAAATCATCAACATAAAGAGCAAAATGGCACATTTTGGCTTTGGTCTTTGAGCTTTGGGTCTGTCTGGAGTTGATGTTGAGTTGTTCTCAGAGCTGTCCCACATGGAAAATCTTCGTTCCCGTGACCATGTCCCATCTGCGTCCTGAGTCGCAGGGCTTTCGCCTTGTTCTCCTCGCTCGCCGGGCCGGTTTTCTGTTGCACCCGGAGCCAAACGGTACGCTTCCATGAATCATGAGAAGGAAAATCAGTTTCTTGTGGAAATGCAGCAGGTTGATTTCTACACAGGAAGATCTGAGACGATGCCCCCCCCAGCAACAAAAAAGACTAAAAATGTTGGAATTAAAGCAGAAGAACTGATGTTTCTGCAAAAGTTCTGTTGAACAGTGAAGGATGTATCTGTTCAGGTTTAATAGTGCATGTAAATTAGTACAATACACTGCTTGGCCCGACTGAGGCCAGAGGCTATCAGGTCATTTTCGAGCAGCAGATTAACAGCTGCTTATTTGCATATGTGGGCTGTTAAAGAGCAGAAAGTAGGGAGAGAGGTCAGAGGTCAAATGTATAGAGCTGAAATTACACAACGCTGCTGTCCAGCCTTCTCTCTCAGAGGTCATATCTCTTCATTTGTCCTGGATGGAGGAGGCAGGAAGCTCTGACCTGATGGCGGGAAGCTGCGTTCAGGATGTGAAGTGTGGAGGTTTTATCTGATATCTCCTCTGCTCTTCTGCCGGAAACTCTCTGACTTCTCAGGGGGAATCTGCCGATTCAATATCTGCCTTTCCTCCATAGATTTCACAGATTTACACTTGGGAACTGACTGCTACCGGTAGAGGAAACCTGTTCCTTCCGTCCTCCCAGCCCGAGGGATCCTCTGATACTGGACCTCCTTCATGCACCCTCGTTCCAGAAGCTTCTGCAGATTTATTTCCATTTATTTTTCTCCAACATCTTGTACTGATGATGGAGAGTCCGCCCGCGGCACAGACCTTCTCCAGACCATCCCAAAGGTCCTCCACTGGGCTCAGGTCTGAAGACTCTCCAGACCATCCCAAAGGTCCTCCACTGGCTTCAGGTCTGGAGACTCTCCAGACCATCCCATAGGTCCTCCACTGGGTTCAGGTCTGAAGACTCTCCAGACCAGGGGTCACCAACTCCGGTCCTGAAGGGCTACCATCCTGCAGGTTTTATTGTTTTCCAGGTACAACACACCTGACCCAAACCAATGGCTCATTAACAGGCAGGTGCAGAAGATAACAACAAGTTCTTGGAGAACCTTTTCACTTGGATCAAATGTGTTGTACAAGGGAAACACTAAAACCTGCAGGATGGTAGCCCTCGAGGACTGGAGTTTGTGACCCCTGCTCCAGACCATCCCAAAGGTCCTCCATGGGGTCCAGGTCTGGACTCTGTGGACTGGACAGAGTGTCTCCTGTTCCACTCTTTCACAATCTGAGAGCAGTGAATCATTGAGGAAGATTGAATAACCTGCTCATTCAGGATATCCTGGTACTCAGCTGACTCTGAACCCAGACCTGAACCCAGACCTCAACCTGGTCTTGACCAGATCATAGACTGGCTGCACAGGTTTGTACAGTAGACACTAGACATGATGTCACTTCCTCTCTTCTTCCCCTGATGCTCCGTCAGTCTGGAACAGGGTGGATCTGGACTCATCAGACCATCTTCCAGCTCCAGAGTCCAGTCTCTACTGGTTTTCCGGTTCTCTTCTGTGGTTTTCTTCTGACTCCACTTTACATTGTTCATGTGGAAATGTTCTTACTGTCACTATGGAACATGTTCCTGAGTTCTGCTGTTGTTTTCTGGGTCCACCAGATCGTTCCAGCATTGTCCACCACATTTCTTCCTGGAGGACTGGTTCCCCACCGTCCCTCCAGGTTTTTAGAATTTGCTGACAGTTCTGAACCCCGTTTTAGCTGCGTCTGCTTGGTAGCATGGTTTTTGTGTCGTTCCACCTGCATGTTGCAGAAACGAGGAGCTGATGGTTGCATCCACTGGCTTGCAGCTGGACGATGGCCCAGTAGCAGCTCCCAGCTGCTTTGTCGGGACAGAAGGTGTAGTTTTCTGTTTTGTCTCGTGAACCAACGTCAGCGACTACCAGGAAGGAAAAACAGGAAATCCAGCAAAGAACTGAGGTTTTGTTTACAGAATAAATCAAGAAATTCAAAGACGGTCTAATCCACTGATTTTCCCCATTCCATCCATCATCTCTTCCCCAGGCCTCTGCCATGTAAACTCTTCCTCCTTCCTTCCTTCCATCCATCCCGGCCTTCATCGCTGCATCTGCTTCTCAGCCTCTCCTTCCAGCAGCATTTCCTCTGGAAGCTGTCAGGCAGCAGTGTTTTGGCTGAGCTGCTGTTTGTGGATCTATTTCTGGGGGCATTTCAGCGCTGATAGGCATCTGGAGGAGACCAAATTAATTTCCAGGTAGAGAGGGGGGGTGGGGGGGTGTAGAAGGAAGAGGAGTGGGAGGAGGACATACCCGACTGCACAAGTGCTCCTGCTATCGGTACACTACAGCAGCTCTGCAGAGAGGATGATGGAGAGATGATGGAGCGACGGAAAGAAGAGGAAAGATCCAGAAGGAAGAGAAGACAATAATAAACCTCTTTTTTCACAGAATAATGAAGCAGATCTCTGGATCCTGGTGAACATTAACCTAACAGCCGGTCTGCATGACGTCTGCAGGAAAATACCGTCTCCTGATGGTCTTCACCGAAACCACGAGCAACCACAGCGCCATAGCTCTGTAACCATAGCAACCATGGTTAGTTATGAAGCGCCTGTGGTTTCTCAGTTCAGATTTTCTGACACGGACTGGTTTAACTGGAGGTTTTTCTGACCCAAACTGGTTTAACTGGAGGTTTCTCTGACCCAGACTGGTTTAACTGGAGGTTTCTCTGACCCAGACTGGTTTAACTGGAGGTTTTTCTGACCCAGACTGGTTTAACTGGAGCTTTTTCTGACCCACACTGGTTTAACTGGAGGTTTTTCTGACCCAGACTGGTTTAACTGGAGGTTTCTCTGACCCAGACTGGTTTAACTGGAGGTTTTTCTGACCCAGACTGGTTTAACTGGAGGTTTTTCTGACCCAGACTGGTTTAACTGGAGGTTTCTCTGACCCATACTGGTTTAACTGGAGGTTTCTCTGACCCAGACTGGTTTAACTGGAGGTTTTCCTGACCCAAACTGGTTTAAGTGGAGGTTTCTCTGACCCAGACTGGTTTAACTGGAGGTTTTCCTGACCCAAACTGGTTTAAGTGGAGGTTTTTCTGACTGGTTTAACTGGAGCTTTTTCTGACCCAGACTGGTTTAACTGGAGGTTTTTCTGACTGGTTTAAGTGGAGGTTTTTCTGACCCAGACTGGTTTAACTGGAGTTTTCTCTGACCCAGACTGGTTTAACTGGAGGTTTTTCTGACCCAGACTGGTTTAACTGGAGGTTTCTCTGACCCAGACTGGTTTAACTGGAGGTTTCTCTGACCCAGACTGGTTTAACTGAAGGTTTTTCTGACCCAGACTGGTTTAACTGTTCTGACCCAGACTGGTTTAACTGGGGGTTTTTCTGACCCAGACTGGTTTAACTGGAGGTTTTTCTGACCCAGACTGGTTTAACTGGAGGTTTCTCTTACCCAGACTGGTTTAACTGGAGGTTTTTCTGACCCAAACTGGTTTAACTGGGGGTTTTTCTGACCCAGACTGGTTTAAGTGGAGGTTTTTCTGACCCAGACTGGTTTAACTGGAGCTTTTTCTGACCCACACTGGTTTAACTGGAGTTTTCTCTGACCCAGACTGGTTTAACTGGAGGTTTTTCTGACCCAGACTGGTTTAACTGGAGGTTTTTCTGACCCAGACTGGTTTAACTGGAGGTTTCTCTGACCCAGACTGGTTTAACTGGAGTTTTCTCTGACCCAGACTGGTTTAACTGGAGGTTTTTCTGACCCAGACTGGTTTAACTGGAGGTTTCTCTGACCCAGACTGGTTTAACTGGAGGTTTTTCTGACCCAAACTGGTTTAACTGGAGGTTTTTCTGACCCAGACTGGTTTAACTGGAGGTTTTTCTGACCCAAACTGGTTTAACTGGAGGTTTTTCTGACCCAGACTGGTTTAAGTGGAGGTTTTTCTGACCCAGACTGGTTTAACAGGAGTTTTCTCTGACCCAGACTGGTTTAACTGGAGCTTTTTCTGACCCAGACTGGTTTAAGTGGAGGTTTTTCTGACCAAGACTGGTTTAACTGGAGGTTTCTCTGACCCAGACTGGTTTAACTGGAGTTTTCTCTGACTCAGACTGGTTTAACTGGAGGTTTCTCTGACCCAGACTGGTTTAACTGGAGGTTTTTTAACTGAAAGTATTCCCAGAAAACTGGGATAAGGTCAAAGGATACTGATGTCATGTTAAACATGTGCTTTGATGGGATGGGAGGGAACTAAACTTCTGATGCATGTAAGGGCAGATGAGCCAATATTTTGGCAATATGTTGCATGAAGAATTACATTTATTATAAACAAGTGATTTTCAAATTTTCCCTTTTTGACCAAGTAGGACATTTTAGATTATGAAGTCCAAATGTAATTTAGTATAAAAGACATTAAATTTAAGATTAAAGAGAAGATGGTACAATAATATGAAACATTAAAGACTTCATGCTTAAGTGTCTTCACATAAAAACAAAATAAATACAGTGAAAACTGTATTTCTTTATTTGATATTATGAAATCAAATAGAGAAAAAACTGGAATGAAATAAAGTACAACTGGAATGAAATAAAGTACAATAAAACATTAAATAAAGGAATTAAAATAATAGGGGTGGGAAAATCAAATGGAAAAATCAAATATCAGGATTTTTTTGGTTAAAATGTAGATTTTTTTCAAATAAATAAAAATAATCAATTTTTTTAAATAATTTTTTCATTTTTGATCTTTTTACTTGACTTCTTGGGCATTATATAAGAAGAATGATGGTCTGGGTACTTTGTTGTTTTTTCCTGGTTGAAATCAAGAAAAATGACAAGTAAAAAAAAAAAGTTTTGTACATTTTGTTCAATCGAAAAAAATCAGCAATATGGAAGAATTATAAGAATCGCAATTTAAATTGAACTGGCACCAAAAAAAATCGGGATTGAATCGGGACAAAAGCATATCATCACTGCCCTACAAAATAAACGTGTAAAAATGAAGAAAATAGCAGAAATAAGTGTCGTTGGAGCGGCGTTGTTGAGGCGGCGTTGGGGTGGTGTAGGGGTGACGTTGAGGCGCCGTTGGGGTGACGTTAAGGCAGCGTTGGGGCGGCGTTGAGGTGGCGTTAAGGCGGCGTTGGGGCGGCGTTGAGGCGGCGTTTCTGGCGGCGTTGTTGGGGCGGCGTTGGGGCGGTGTTGGGGCGGTGTTGGGGCGGTGTTGGGGTAACGTTGAGGCGGCGTTGAGGTGGCATTAAGGCGGCGTTGAGGCGGCGTTTCTGGCGGCGTTGGGGCGGTGTTGGGGTAACGTTGAGGCGGTGTTGGGGCGGCGTTGAGGCGGCGTTGAGGCGGCTGGGCTTCATCGTCTTGCATAAGGACTCTGACATGGGGAAGACTAAGCGTTTGACCGGCAGATCCGGTAGATTGCGTTTCTTCGTTTGATCAGACTCGAAAGTGAACATTTTCAGAGTTGAACAGAACAAGTTTCCTTGGCAGCTTTGGAAAGTGGGGAAGATAATTGTGTTTATCATTTCCTCCCTTTCTACATCACACCCCTCCCTTTTAGAGGCTGAATTAGCGTCTGTGAGTGACTTGCTTAGTTTCAGGGTAGCGCTAGAATCCTCAGTGTAGAGATATCCAGGCTTGTATGTTCCTGGCAGCCTCCCCTCGCCCCTCCTGTGAGATCTGCAGTTAGTCCCAGGCCAGTAGGTATAATCCCTCCAGCGAGTCTCGACCACCCAGCTAGCCAGGCCTGGTGAAGGCTGACTACCAGACATGCCTTCGAGTGGCTCCTCTCACTGTAGGCGGATTTCCATGAGCTGAACTTCTTCAACACTGCAGGAGAAGAAGATCGTCCCTGCAACATTGTGGGGTCTTTGTATAGACAAGTTGTGAATGAGCATCTCCAGCGCAACGTGTTTTGAAAGGCTAATGATTATTCATCCATCAAGCTTCAAAAACCTTCCTATGAACGTCTTTAGCTTGGAGATTAGCATCTCATCTTAAAGATGCAGGGATTCGATCTTTACGGCTTGAATCAAACGTCTTCTGCAGAGTGAAGTGCTCCTGGCTGCTGATTGGTGGACGGCCCTCCTGTTGGACGCTTCCTTCTTGAATCACTGCGGTAGACGGATGATCTGCAGAGGTTTAGCTGGAATTCATCTTTGCAGGTTGTTGTTTTTCACTCTGCATATTTGCTCTGCATCACCATCAAGCCTCACAGGACAGATTGATAAATCAGCGCCACCTTGTGGTGGATGTTACTCATTACTACCTGGTGCAGGTTAAAACAATAGCTGTACGGACGCTCTGATTTATTCATCCCTCACAGCTGAAGACAGGCCTGACAAATTGCTTGTCTTTGAACAGCTTTGCTCGCTCTTCATCATCAAATCAACATTTATCTTTTAACAACTTTCCTGACCTTAAAACTCTGCGCTTCCGACTGGGTTTCATGGTACAGTAGTGTTCATTATGTACATTCCTGGTGCTGCTGTGTTGCCAAGGCTGAAAAACCACACTTCAGGACCTTTTTCCAGCCTGCATCTTCACGGGACGGCTGTGACACATCGACACGCCGGTCGTGTTTACAAATGCAATGTGGCTTATTCAGCAATAAAATGCCAAGAAGACAGCATCGAAGGGATTGAGGGAGGAAGGAGGGAGGGAAGGAAGGGTCAATATTAGACAGACTTTTACTGACAGGAGAGATCTCAGAGAAGAGACAGGGCGAAGATGAAGTTGGATTAGCCTACTTTAGTTCAGCAGTGTCATTTTAAGACACTGTACAGCAACTGCAGTAGGAACATCAAGTTTACAGCAGATCTCAAGACTCACTTTGCCTCCACTCACAAACTGAGCATGGATCACGCAGATAACCCGAGTCATCCTTTTCCCAGACAGAAAACGTGGTTTGAAACGTAAACTTACACCATGAAACAATCTTAAATAAATATAATCCAAAATGATGGAAGATGAATGTGTTCAGACACACTCTGAACACAAACTGGGACAGATTAGCAGGCAGAGAGGGAGGCTAAAAGATTCAGCAGGAAAAACGGGAAAACTGTGCTGGTGACAGCGTTGGCCATCTCTCAGAAACAACACAAAAACCACAAAGTTAGCTTTGTTTCCAAACACCCCCCCCCTCTGTTCCTCTCCCCTTCCTCCCCACAGATCACAGAAATGTCCCATTCCACCAGTCTGGTGAGCCAAAGCCGAGGACAGAGTTTGCGGCTGGACTGGCTTTTGTGTGGCTGAATCCCAACATGTTGGAGGAAACGGCTCACACAAGAGGCGAGAGACAGACAGATGGAGGTGGAGTCGTGCTCCTGTGATTGGTTTTGTCCAGATGAACGTGTAAACACGGTGATCACAGAGGGAAGTGATGTGTCTGTAGCCGATGTTGGGGTGAAAATTGCTTTCCCTTTCAAAGTGAATTTACAATTGTCTTTGGGAAAGAAATGCATAGAAAATGTCTGAAGAACAGCAGTTTTTACCCAATAATAATGTGTAAATGTGCAGCGTGCTCCCACTCAGGCTGCTTTTGTCCCAGATGGAGAAACGGCGTGAAATGAAAGTGGTTTTCTTTATGGGCCGAAAAGTACAACAAACATGTTGTTAGCGACTTCCAGATTTTACATAAAATAATGCCACTTTTTCCAGCAGGTTCAACCTATATGCAATTTCTGGGAACTCCATTTATTTGCTTCTTATTTGCCTTGTAGCTCCTGCTAGTGGTGTGACTCAGACTTCTGGTTATAATGACAGGAAGAGGAAGACGTCTCACCATGAATGAGGATGATAATTTTAAGCTCCATGTTCCTCTAAATGCCCGAGCGAGCCTCAGATCAGCCACTTAGTCAGCTTAGTGTGGGATTAACAATTAATATTACAGTTTTGTACTGGATTAAAAATGAATTTTGCAGTTTGAAGTGAAATCTGTTGTTCTGCAGCTGACAAAGCTGTGATGCTGAGTGGATATCAACAGAAAAATAAACATTCAGGATCATTTCAGCTGTTTTCCTGTAAACTAACCCAGCGGAGCGGAACTTTTAGGACACATAAGAAACAATCATCTCTAACAACTCTTAGTCTTTTTTTTTTTTTTTTTTTTTTTTTTTTTACAAAAATAGAGACAAAAATATTAAGTTTTAAGAAACGGAGCTAAGAGGGGGTTTAATCCAACCACCGTGAACCATTTCAGACTTCAGTTACATGGAGCTTGACTGTTGAACCCGTAGACGCGGCGCTGAGGTGAACGGAACCACACACACTGGTCTCCTTAGAGACGTCCTGTCAGAGTTAAATATGCGTATGCAGCGTTATTTGGTTCTGGAACATCTTCCTACCTTGTTGCCATGTCAACATATTCTAAGGAGTGGGGGGCAGACATTGGGTTTTACACCAGCAGAGTTCCATCACAGGACTGTCGGGGGGGGGGGGTGCAGAATAAAGGTCACACCTCGTGATGCTTTAATGGATTGGAGTGCTTGCCCCTCCCGCCCTGGATGTAGCTGAAGCTTCTGAGGCTTTCACCTGGAGACACGTTTTTATCCTCTCTGGAAACGTCATTTGTTGCTTTTATTTGTTCGTTTTTCCTGCTGCGGGTCCTAAATCTGCGGCTGGGGGCAGTAAGGCCAGAACAGATCTATGGATGATGGTAACTGTATGCTGAAAGGCAGATTTCTCTCTCTGTTATTTCCCATGCTGGTCGAAGCTTCTCTTTAAAAGTTACTTACCAGAAAAATAAAATGGTGTCCAAATGTAAACACTTTTCCTTGCCTCCTCTCTCTCCCCTCATGTCTTCTTCTTCTGCCGTCCCTTTCGCAGACAGAGGATGTAATCAGCTCAGACCTGCTGACTTGGCAGCTTCTCACCTCAGGACCAATATCTACCTGTCCTTGAAAACACACACTTCAATTATGCTCCAGCTCAGACTGGTTAAACACACAAACTCCTGCTCTATCCTTTCTTTTCTTTGTTGCACTTCTGCTCTTCGCTTTCAGCCCTTCTACGTTTTGCCTTTTCATTGTGTTGTCGGTGGTAACACTTTCTCCTCCCATCGCTTTTAACTGCTTCACTCTTTAACTACTCCTCCCTCCTTCTCTGCTTTGTGTCCCACATCCTTCCTGTCTTCTCCCATTTTCCCTTTTTACCCCTTCTCGGTGTCCCGCTCAGCCAGTGTCTGGTGGTAAAGTTGTGGTTGGGGAGGGTTGGTGAGAGGATGAGTGCAGCTGTTGGAGGTACTTCTAAATGGATTAAAAGAGAAGGTTACCTCAGACTCTTCAAACATGAGCGGTGTCACTGCATCATTTCTGCTCTGGATGACACAAAAGCCAGAAAATATCCGGCTTCTAATAAGCAGTGGAAACATAAAAAACATGGCAAATGTAAAACTTTTGCAGTTGGTTTAGGATGCTGAGGTTGTTCAAGTGAAATGTGAACAGAAGACTTTCCTTCTCTTTCCTACATTTATTTATTTAAAAGGGAAAATGCATATTAATGGAGATGTCAGCATGTCAGAATTAGCCAGTGGCTAGTTTCCATCTTTAGTCCCTGCTAGAACAAGAACATTGAAAACATTAAACAGCAACAATATCATGAGAAATACATGAATGTCATACGGAGCTTTTCAACCTGAACACAGTAACTCGCAGGCAAACGGAGAAGACAGTAATTCATTTCATTTTACTGGAACGTCATTCTGTGTCCCACAGTGAGGCTGACCACCACGATCCAGTCACAAGTAGTAAATATTTACAATAATTCATACTTGCAGCGGTCTGTTGCTTTCTGTTCTGGAAGGCTAATAAAAAAAAACAAAAAACAAACTTTCTTTCATTGTAGATGGGACAAAAAACACAATGATATGTTGATATGTTTTGATGCTATGTTCCGATGCTGTGTTCGAAAGCTATGTTCCGATGCTATGTTCCGATGCTGTGTTCGAAAGCTATGTTCCGATGCTATGTTCCGATGCTGTGTACAAAAGCTATGTTCCGATGCTATGTTCCAATGCTATGTTCCGATGCTATGTTCTGATGCTGACTCTGATGAACATTTGGATGCTACATGTTATTGCTATATTCTGATGCTATGTTCCTATGCTACATCGTGTTGCCACATCCTGATGCTTTGTTTTGATGCAACAGTCTGATGATACATGCTAGGACTACAGTTTCAATGCTAAGCTTTGATACTGTCTGCTGCTACTTTGTTCTGATGTTGAGTTCTAATTTGTCGTTCTGAAGTTGTTCATTAGAAAACATAAAAACTTACATTACATTTTTTAATCTCTGTGGATCCTGCCTGGTGACTTAAACAGAGAATATGATCAATGATCATATTTGATCCATGGCTTACTAATTCATGGCGAGGAAATATTTTAACTTATAGCCATGTACGGGTTAAACATGGAGGCTTTATCAATGTAGCACTAATATAAAATGAATGATTTTGATTCAGCACATCATTTAAAAGCTGCTCCAAAACACTTTATTTTTCCTTACAACTTCCAACAACTATTGGTTATGGTAACCCTGGGCAGACTTTTGTTCAACTGAAAATGCCCAAACCAGTCCATCACCAAAGTATAACCAGTACATCACCGGTATATCACCAGTCCATCACCACTGTATCACCAGTCCATCACCAGTGTATCATCAGTCCATCACCACTGTATCATGAGTCCATTTCCAGTCCATCACCAGTCCATCAGCAGTGTATCAACAGTCCATCACCCCTGTATCACCAGTCCATCACCAGTCCATCACCCCTGTATCACCAGTCCATCACCAGTCCATCACGACTGCATCCCCAGTACATCACAAGCCCATCACCAGTAAATCACCAGTCCACCATCAGTCCATCACCAGTCCATCACCAGTGTATCACCAGTCCATCAGCAGTCAATCACCACTGTATCACCGTTCCATCACCAGCCCATCACCAGCCCATCATTAGTCCATCACCAGTGTATCACCAGTCCATCACCAGTAAATCACCAGTGTATCACCAGTCCATCACCACTGTATCACCAGTAAATCACCAGCCAATCACCAGTCCATCACCAGTGTATCACCAGTCCATCACCACTGTATCAGCAGTCCATCACCACTGTATCAGCAGTCCATCACCACTGTATCAGCAGTCCATCACCACTGTATCACCAGTCGATCACCAGTGTATCACCAGTCCATCACCAGTCCATCCCCACTGTATCACCAGTCCATCACCAGTGTATCACCAGTGTATCACCAGTCCATCACCAGTCCATCAACAGTCCATCACCAGTAAATCACCAGTCCATCATCACTGTGTCACCAGTCCATCACCACTGTATCACCAGTAAATAACCAGTCCATCACCAGTGTGTCACCAGTAAATCACCAGTCCACCATCAGTCCATCACCAGTAAATCACCAGTCCACCATCAGTCCATCACCAGTCCATCACCAGTGTATCACCAGTCCATCACCAGTGTAACACCAGTCCATCACCACTGTATCACCAGTAAATCACCAGCCAATCACCAGTCCATCACCAGTGTATCAACAGTGTACCACCAGTCCATCACCAGTCCATCAGCAGTTTATCACCAGTGTATCTCCAGTCCATTACCAGTGAATCCCCAGTCCATCACCAGTCCATGACCAGTGTAACACCAGTCCATCACCAGTGTATCACCAGTGTACCACCAGTCCATCACCAGTCCATCAGCAGTTTATCACCAGTGTATCTCCAGTCCATTCCCAGTGAATCCCCAGTCCATCACCAGTCCATGACCAGTGTACCACCAGTCCATCACCAGTCCATGACCAGTGTACCACCAGTCCATCACCAGTCCATCAGCAGTTTACCACCAGTGTATCACCAGTGTATCACCAGTGTACCACCAGTCCATCACCAGTCCATCAGCAGTTTACCACCAGTGTAACACCGGTCCATTTCCAGTAAATCCCCAGTCCATCACCAGTCCAACAGCATTTTATCACCAGTCCATCGCCAGTCCATTACCAGTCCATTACCAGTCCATCACCAGTAAATCACCAGTGCATTACCAGTCCATTACCAGTACATCACCAGTCCATCACCAGTGTAACACCAGTCGATCACCAGTGTATCACCAGTGTACCACCAGTCCATCACCAGTCCATCACCAGTCCATCAGCAGTAAATCACCAGTCCATCACCAGTCCATCACCAGTAAATCACCAGTCCATCACCAGTCCATCAGCAGTTTATCACCAGTAAATCACCAGTCCATTACCAGTGTATCACCAGTGTACCACCAGTCCATCACCTGTCCATCAGCAGTTTATCACCAGTCCATCACCAGTCCATTACCAGTAAATCCCCAGTCCATCACCAGTAAATCACCAGTCCACCATCAGTCCATCACCAGTCCATCACCAGTGTATCACCAGTCCATCACCAGTGTAACACCAGTCCATCACCACTGTATCACCACTGTATCACCAGTAAATCACCAGCCAATCACCAGTCCATCACCAGTGTATCACCAGTGTACCACCAGTCCATCACCAGTGTATCACGTGTACCACCAGTCCATCACCAGTCCATCAGCAGTTTATCACCAGTGTATCTCCAGTCCATTACCAGTGAATCCCCAGTCCATCACCAGTCCATCAGCATTTTATCACCAGTAAATCACCAGTCCATCACCAGTCCATCACCAGTGTATCACCAGTCCATCACCAGTGTATCACCAGTCCATCACCAGTCCATCACCAGTGTATCACCAGTGTACCACCAGTCCATCACCAGTCCATCGCAGTTTACCACCAGTGTATCACCGGTCCATTACCAGTAAATCCCCAACCCATCACCAGTCCATCACCATTTTATCACCAGTCCATCGCCAGTCCATCACCAGTCCATCACCAGTAAATCACCAGTCCATCACCAGTGTAACACCAGTCCATCACCAGTCCATCATCAGTGTACCACCAGTCCATCACCAGTCCATCACCAGTGTATCACCAGTGTACCACCAGTCCATCACCAGTCCATCACCAGTTTACCACCAGTGTATCACCGGTCATTTACCAGTAAATCCCCAGCCCATCACCAGTCCATCAGCATTTTATCACCAGTCCATCGCCAGTCCATCACCAGTCTATCACCAGTCCATCACCAGTGTAACACCAGTCCATCACCAGTGTATCACCAGTGTACCACCAGTCCATCACCAGTCCATCATCAGTCCATCACCAGTCCATCACCAGTCAATCACCAGTCCATCACCAGTAAATTCCCAGTCCATCACCAGTTCATCACCAGTCCATCACCAGTCCATCACCAGTCCATCAGCAGTTTACCACCAGTGTATCACCAGTCCATTACCAGTAAATCCCCAGCCCATCACCAGTCCATCAGCATTTTATCACCAGTCCATCGCCAGTCCATTACCAGTCCATCACCAGTAAATCACCAGTCAATCACCAGTCCATCACCAGTAAATCACCAGTCAATCACCAGTCCATCACCAGTCCATCACCAGTCCATCACCAGTAAATTCCCAGTCCATCACCAGTCCATCACCAGTGTAACACCAGTCCATCACCAGTCCATCACCAGTAAATCACAGGCCATCACCAGTCCATCAGCAGTTTATCACCAGTAAATCACCAGTCCATCACCAGTGTATTACCAGTGTACCACCAGTCCATCAGCAGTTTATCACCAGTCAATCACCAGTCCATCACCAGTCCATCACCAGTCCATTACCAGTCCGACACCAATGTATCACCAGTAAATCACCAGTCCATCACCAGTCCATTACCATTCCATTACCAGTTTGACACCAATGTATCACCAGTAAATCACCAGTTCATCACCAGTCCATTACCAGTCCATTACCAGTCCATCACCAGTCCATCACCAGTCCATCACGAGTCCATCAGCAGTTTATCACCAGTCCATCACCAGTCCATCACCAGTCCATCACCTGTCCATCAGCAGTAAATCACCAGTCCATTACCAGTCCATTACCAGTCCATCACCAGTCCATCACCAGTCCATCAGCAGTTTATCACCAGTCCATCACCAGTCCATCACCTGTCCATCAGCAGTTTATCACCAGTCAGTCACCAGTCCATTACCAGTCCATCACCAGTGTATCACCAGTAAATCACCAGTCCATCACCAGTCCATAACCAGTCCGTTACCAGTCCATCAGCAGTAAATCACCAGTCCATCACCAGTCCCTCAGCAGTTTATCACCAGTAAATCACCAGTCCATCACCAGTCCATCAGCAGTTTATCACCAGTAAATCACCAGTAAATGACCAGTCCATTACCAGTCCAGAAGCAGTAAATCACCAGTCCATTACCAGTCCATCAGCAGTTTATCACCAGTCCATCACCAGTCCATCAGCAGTTTATCACCAGTAAATCACCAGTCCATTACCAGTCCATCACCAGAACAGGAAGATGTGTGTTGTCACCGTGACACTGGTCATAGTATTGTTTGATCTATTGACGTTTTACCTTCTGTGCTACTAACGATTTTCTGAACATAAGGAAAACATTAGTGGCCCACCTAATCAATAGGCGCAGAGAAGTGTTCTCCATAGTAACATGCAGATATTGACGACTCGTCTTTGTATCATGTGACCATGATTTAACAATTTCATTCCCAGTGATGATGTATATTTCCTCCTGACGTCTGCGGAACGTTGAGCTTTCACGTCATCATGACTGGAAATGAACGCAGTGGATGAAGCTGCTGCTGTTGGCTGTTGGATGCAAAGACAACAGTAGCTACTGCTTCCTCTGTGTGTGTGTGTGTGTGTGTGTGTGTGTGTGTGTGTGTGTGTGTGTGAGTGAACAACCAGTAGCTGAACCAGGTGCTGGATCATGTAGATTAACCAGCTGTTCTGATTGTTGTCTCCATCCCATGAGGAATTATCTGGAAATTAATTTCTGTGTGTGTGTGTGTGTGTGTGTGTGTGTGTGTGTGTGTGTGTGTGTGTGTGTGTGTGTGTGTGTGTGTGTCTAGGCCAGGACAGGTGTCCCAGCATGGCATTGATGATCTGCTTTTCTTGCTGTTCTGTCCTCGCTGCACCTTCCAGCCAAAGCTTTCCAGTTGTTATTGTTGTTGTTTCAGAGATGTAGGGATGAAGACGAAGACAGTCCCACGTCTCCCCTTCGTCTTTCCGTCCATCTCATCTCCCCTTCACAGCGCTCATCACCTCCTCTCATCTCCTCTCTAGCCCAGGTGTGGTCAGCCTTTTTCCTCCCTGGGGCAGGAAGGAGACCTGTGGGTGAAATGACAATTGATTGTTCTGTTTGGCAGAGAGGAGGGGGAAGGCGGCGGGGAGGGAGGGAGGACACCTTTTAAAGGGACACCTTTAAAACAGAGATGGACTGGAGACAACTATTTTAGGCCGTTCTCATCAGTGAAACATGAAGCGTCTGCAGTGGCCTGCATGTCCAGAAGAAGAGGATCTGACCTCTGCTGCAGATCGGTGATGTCTGTCTCACTTCCACCCTCAGACTGACATCTGGATCTGAATTAGGACCACATCCGGAAGTGGTCTGAGTGTGACTTAAAAAAAGAAGAGGATGCTGGGTTAGTCCTGCTCCATCCCCATTCCTCACTCCGTGTAATGTCCAGATTCTGGTTCAGCACGGGCTGACGATCCCTGGAGGTCCCACTGAAATATATGGTCATGAAAGCAACATGTTGCTGTAAATCTGTTTTCATTTTGGAGGTCAGTGATGTCGGTACCGAGGTGGAAAGGTCTTCTTTAAAGGACATCAGCACAACCATTGTCGTTTTGGGCTTGTTGCTTTCCTCAGCGTGTCCATCCATCGCAGATCCCTCACAGCCCACAGCAGTCACTGCACACACTGTACACTAACATTTACAGTAGAGTTTGTGTTTCATACTGCTCGACAGAGTGTCACTTTCATTGCTAATGTGATTGTATCAGCTGCTGATGGATGAAAGGTCTTCATGTGGCTGAGAAGTCTAGTGGTCCGAGATGTAGGCTAGAATCTTCAGGATCCAGGTTTAAGGGCCCTTGAGCCAGGTCATTAACCAGAACCGGAACAGCACCGGAACTGCTAAACTCTGTCTCTTCCTTCCCATTTTATATACATATATATATATATATATATATATATATATATATATATATATATATATATATATATATATATATATATATATATATATATATATATATATATATACTCCAGTACTCCATTCTTTACTGTCATTAATTTGTCTGTGTGCTAGCTTTATCGTACTAGTTTTGGTCATTGAGCCAGGAAGTTTTAAGACGCGGCGTTCTGTCACCTTCAAGCCCGTCAGCTCCGCTACCGTGCCTTGTTGTTGTTCCATGATGGATCTGCTGCATGTAATTTCATGCACATGTCTTCTGGTTATTGATGTCTGTACTTATTCACCCACTTGACTTCTGCCCTGCTGCCATGCTCGCTCTCTCACACACACACACACACACACACAAACACACACACACCTACACACATAGTTGTCATTTAATGATTTCAGCCATTATGTGATGCATAACACATACTGGCATTCACATGCAAATAAGCAGCTCTGTACCTTCACCTATTGACACAGATTAGCACACACACATGCAGCTGTTTTGTGTGCAGAGGCAACACTGTGAATTCTTATTGTGTTTCAGTGACCTTATATTTTCGACACTCACACACATTCTCATTGTCACATGATGAATTCTCAGGAAGTCTGAAGCATTTTGTTTCAGCTCTGCAGTTTTTCCTGCAGCTGGTATAGCTGATCAACATGCTGATCCACATGCTGTTGTGCAAATGGAATAGACAACAGGTGGAAATTATAGGCAACTGGCAAGACACACACAATAAAGGAGTGGTTCTGCAGGTGGTGACCACAGACCACTTCTCAGTTCCGATGCTTTCTGGCTGATGTTTTGGTCTGAATGCTGGCGGTGCTTTCACTCTAGCGGTAGCATGAGACGGAGTCTTCAACCAACACAAGTGGCTCAGGTAGTGCAGCTCATCCAGGATGACACATCAATGCTAGCTGTGACAAGAAGGTTTGCTGTGTCTGTCAGCGTAGTGTCCAGAGCATGGAGGCGCTACCAGGAGACATACAGTACATCAGGAGACGTGGAGGAGGCCGTGGGAGGGCAACAACCCAGCAGCAGGACCGCTACCTCCGTCTTTGTGCAAGGAGGAACAGGAGGAGCACTGCCAGAGCCCTGCAGAATGAGCTCCGGCAGGCCACAAATGTGCACGTGTCTGCTCCAACAGTCAGAAACAGACTCCATGAGGGTGGGGGCCCGACGGGGGTTGTGCTTCCAGCCCAACACCGTGCAGGACGTTTGGCATTTGCCAGAGGACACCAAGATTGGCAAATTCTCCACTGGCGCCCTGTGCTCTTCACAGATGGAAGCAGGTTCACACTGAGCACATGTGACAGATGTGACAGAGTCTGGAGATGCCGTGGAGAACGTTCTGCTGCCTGCAACATCCTCCAGCAGGACCGGTTTGGCAGTGGGTCAGTAATGGTGTGGGGGGGCATTTCTTTGGAGGGCCGCACAGCCCTCCATGTGCTCGCCAGAGGTAGCCTGACTGCCATTAGGTACCGAGATGAGATCGTCAGACCCCTTGTGGGGCCATATGCTGGTGCGGTTGGCCCTGGGTTCCTCCTAATGCAAGACAATACTAGACCTCATTTGGCTGGAGTGTGTCAGCAGTTCCTGCAACACAAAGGCATTGATGTTATGGACTGGCCCGCCCGTTCCCCGGACCTGAATCCAGCTGAGCACATCTGGGACATCATGTCTCGCTCCATCCACCAACACCAAGTTGCACCACAGACTGTACAGGAGTTGGTGGATGCTTTAGTCCAGGTATGGGAGGAGATCCCTCAGGAGAACATCCACCGCCTCATCAGGAGCATGCCCAGGCGTTGATTACACTGGATTTCTGGCTTTCTTTGTGATTTCAACATGTTTTTACAGCGTTATGTGTTGGTTGTTGCTGCAGCTCTTGGTGCTTTTTGCTCGTCGTCCTCTCACGTGATGCAACAGATGCAGGTTGCAGGAGGTAAACCTGGCAGTGCCCTGGATGCTTCAGACCTTCTTTTGTTTTGCTAGCAGGATTTTGATGCAAAGATACGAACATAATGCTCACGCTGAATGGCACAGAGTTTCCTAAAGTATGATTTGAACAGAGTCACTGCTAAATATAGATATGTCTTGTTGTATCTGGTGTATGAGTGGGAATGAGCTGGGAGAATGGAAGCTAGTAACGCTGCACGGCACCGACACGTATGAGCAGCGGATTCCTGGTTACTCATTTTCTTTGGAAAAAGGATATATGTGCAGGAGACCATGTTCATTTCATCTGAACAAATGACTTCATGTAAAAACAAAGACTTGCTGGTTTATATTTGTCCAAACATCATGCAGCGATCTGGAAAACATGGAGTTTAATTCTTCCACTTGACACGCTGCGTGCTCCGTGTTTTCCTGCATCTGAAGAGACAAACTCATCTCATGAATAAAATAAATGTTTTTGGGCTCAAACAGCAGCTCTTTACATTCCAGCTGATCTTTCTGTTTTCTGTAGAAAATCTGCTGTCGCTGCAGGATTCAGGTTCCAGGCCCGTATCATGTCATGTAAATTCTCTGTACTTTCAGCACGATGGTTTCCTCGTTACTGGGAGGAAATCAAACTTTTCCAGGCCACAAGTTCAGTTTTTCCTCAGGCAACGATATTTCCATTAGAAGCTGTTTGTCTGCTGAAGCAAACGGCAGGTGGAAGGAGGAATTAACGTTGTTTCCGTCTGCATCCACGTTGCTGCTCCGTGTTTCTGTGGGTGAGGTCAGTTCTTCAGGGGGGAGGATGAGGAGGCGACACTCGGCTCTGTAGTGGAACAAATTGAAAGCTAAGCTAGCATCAATCACTGTGACGCCACACACACACACACACACACAGTGAGTGGGTGAAAACAGTGGTAATTAATGTTTCCTTCTTGTTTTCACACTGACAGTGGATGACATGTTGAATATGGGCGGGGGGCAGGAGTTAAACGCAGGGTTAGCATGAACACAGTTTTTTTTAGCTGCATCTCTGACGATATTTCTGCTTTTGATGTTTTTATCTGTTTTCCTTTTCACAGCAAATTTGCATTTTTTTCATCAAATCTTTTCACTATGTTGTCAATCAGTCCTAATTGGGCTCTAAAATAAATAAATATCTACAACTGCGTATGAAAAGTGTTTGGTTGGAATGTCATCGGAAAGCTGTTTTAGTATGTAAAGACGGCACACAAAGTTCCGCTTGCCTGGGGAAAAATACCACGGGTTTGAGGATGAAGATGAAAAGCCTGTGAGGCGATGCAGCTCTAAACTTCTACCAGGTCATAAAAGAATATCTACATTTTTCTGCAAAGACCACCTCTGATGAAGCAAAGCAGGTAAAAATGAGAGGTTTTAGTCCAGGAGCATCCCCATCTGCCCTGATTTAGTCATAAATCTATGATTAATCCCAATGATGTGTGCTTTAGTCTGGTTTTTATCTAGATGAGATTAAAATGAATAAACCTACAGTAGTTTTAGCTGACTAGGATTGAAATGTTTCTGAAGTCTTTATTGCTATATAAGCTTGTTATGGTTTCATGATGTCTGCTTTCTGTAACCGTGATGAACTTCTCTAACTAGCAACGTTAACATGACAGCTGTGCAGCATAGACTAAAACAAGCCTCTAGCCCACCACGTGTTAGCTTTAGCATGCTTGGGTTGGCATTAATTGTTGCTTAACATTTTTCTCGGTCTCTTGAGAGTTAAGCAAAACTTATATGACCGTCTCTGACGTTCGATCACAGACTTTACGTCTGATCAGATCTCTCCACCCCTCTTCACTGAATTCTAATTTCAGTGAAGAGGGGTATTTCCGACGACCTGGAAATTAAGCCACGCACGGAGACTTCATAACAAGGTAAACCGGGGTGTCCAGAGAAAAACCAGGGAGCAGTCTGACAGAGGTTCCTGAAACGCTGTAGGATGAAAAGGCTTCAGATATAAGGCAGTGGGGACCACGGACTGTATATTAAAAGATGGGCGGAGCCTCCGTTACTTCACCCAAAGGTTCTGAAGAGCTGAATTGAAGCCCGGTGGGCGGTTCCTACCGTCGCCATCTTGGTATCGTCACTCGTGTTGTCTCTCCTGGAAAATACAAATATGGGCAAAGAGGTGGAGCTGAGAGGGGGGCTGTGAGCGTCATGGTGGATAATTGCCATCTAGCGAAATCCGAGCTTTTTGTAGCTAAGAGCTAACGGAGCTAACCCGAAGATAACAGGAGCTAACCAGCTAACGGAGTTAAGCGGGCTAAAGCTAAGTCACGTTGTTAACCGGCTAAAAACTGCGGTTGTTCTACATTCTTCTGACTTGAAGCAGGAGATTGGTACCTGTCAATCAAAAGGACACGCCCCTAGATATACTGAACTTCGAGATTAAATTACTTTTAAACGGGTGAGTTAGAAAAAAAATTCACTCCCCCCACAGTTGTCATGAAGGTAAACCTGACCTATTAAACCTAACATGGATTTTTGTACCAAGCTGTAAACATGTTTATTCCTGCTGTAAACATGTTTATTTCTGCTGTAAACATGTTTATTCCTGCTGTAAACATGTTTATTTCTGCCGTAAACATGTTTATTTCTGCCGTAAACATGTTTATTTCTGCTGTAAACATGTTTATTTCTGCTGTGAAGTTGGTCTTTTTGACATGGCAGTCTATGGGGATTTGCTCTGTTTTGCAGCCCCTTGTGGATGAAGGGGGAACTGCAGTTTTATGCACTTCTGCATAGGCTTCACTTTTAACTGCCGGAGGCTGCCGCTTGGTGGCTACATGTGAACATTAATGTTGATCAGAATCAACAGTTAATCTGATGAAGGAAAAATTCTGATCAAATTCAGTCCAATCCTCCTGATCCAATATGATGTGCCACGTCTTCATTCTGGCTGGAGTAGTAATCTGATTACATTGCTGAGTAACTGAATAAGTAGCCTAGCCCACTCAGTCCAACCTGGAAGACTACGCAAAAGCTACAGGGGATGCTGGACGAAATGGGAAGACATGACAGTGGCAGAAAACGGCTTCTCAACTTCCAAATGATCCTGAATGATCTATTAGAGGAGGAAGTGAAAGTGCACACACACACACACGCACACACACACACACACACAGACACACACACACACAAACACCTTCTGTTACTTCCTTCAAGACTTACCAAGAGCAGATGCTGGGCTCATCTTGTGAGCTGCATGGTAACTGTCCAAATCCTGACAAACACACACACACACACACACACACACACAGACCACGACAAATGCACTATAAAAATGTGTGGTTTGGTGTCAGAAGCAGAGAAATCCAGCAACATGACAGGAACTAGTTTGAGCCGTGTCTGGTCTGATCTGCTGAACTTTATCCCCGACATGACCCTCGGTACCCGCACAAGATTCATCACGACGAAAACTAAAACAGCATTAATCTCTATTCTGTCTGAAAAGCTCAATTCCCAAACAATCTTCCTCTGAACGTCTCTGTTTAATCAGAATATAACCCTGCTTGTCTCAGAGGAAAAACAGACTCAGATGAATAAAAAAGGAAAGAAATATTTGTGTCTGCAAACACTGAACGATGAAGGGGAAACAAAGAAATCCGACAGATGACGGCGAGGAGAGCAAGAGACGGGCAGGCGGTTAAAGTTAGAAGGGAGGAAGACGGGGATGAGGAAGAGGAGCAGAATGTATTTAAATGCAAGCCTGTGTTAATGAGTTTGGTCAGAGTGTGGAACAGTCTTTTAAAGCGGCTATCATTCTCATTAATGTAGTGAATGAGCCGCTGATAGCTGTCATGGACCTCACACTCCAATTAACAACAACATACAAACCTATAGGCGCGCACACACACACACACACACACACACACACACACACACACACACACACACACACACACACAGACACACAGGGAGCACAGAAGGTATCTGCCAAGGACTGCAGATGTATAACTCTGCAGAGAAGTTTCAGTATTTGCATATATGTGTAAGTATGTGTGTGAGTGTGTGTGTATCAATCAAAGCGGTAAGAAAAGGTCTAGGTAAGCGGTGGGAAGTGAGTGAGTGAACTTTGATTTACTCAGAAAAAAGGCAATTACCAAATTCAGCATTTGTTTTTTAATGAGTGTTCACTAAGCTGCAAGATGGAAATTCAAATCCACATGAAGCCGCCGAACCGTCGAACCGGCCGAAGCACCGAACCGTCGAACCGGCCGAAGCACCGAACCGTCGAACCGGCCGATGCACCGAACCGTCGAACCGGCCGAAGCACCGAACCGTCGAACCGGCCGAAGCACCGAACCGTCGAACCGGCCGAAGCACCGAACCGTCGAACCGGCCGAAGCACCGAACCGTCGAACCGGCCGAAGCACCGAACCGTCGAACCGGCCGAAGCACCGAACCGTCGAACCGGCCGAAGCACCGAACCGTCGAACCGGCCGAAGCACCGAACTGCCGAACCGTCGAACCAGCCAATGGAACCAAACAGGATAAAGATGTGCTGCCGGGAAACGGTTCCTCCTCTCATTTACTTCATGTTTTTACATGAATGTTTGGTGTGTGCTGAGGTCCTGAGCAGGGGAACGTGCAGAAGACAGAAGGAAGGAACGTTTTCTGCCCTTTCCTCATCAGTTTGTGTTGCAACGCGTTTTCAGATGTTCATAAAAGCAGACAGCTGCTGTATTTCAGGTCAGACATTAATGTTCATTGTTTTGTTTTCACGCCTCTCCGAGGTCTCTGGATGTCCGTAGACATGAAGAAAGTTTACTTTGGGTTTGCAGCTTTCAGGGCTTATTCTTAAAAGATGTTTAGGGTTTGAATAAATCCAAATACCCTAATGCTCAGAAGCATCCAGAAGAATTTCACTCAGAGGAAGAAGGGAATCACTCAGCAACGGACCTTAAGTTCACATCAGGAAAATGTCCTCATTAAAACCAACCCAGCTGTCAGGTTCCCGACTGCTTAGTTTACTTTAGTAAATATTCAGGAGACATTAAATGATTGTTCTTTTCAGATTCCTTCTTTCATTTCTCCAGTCTGCTACTGGAGGGTAAGATTGATCTGCTGCTGGTCAGCAGTGGGAAATGTTTCTAACAGAGCAACGTGGACATCATTCAGTTCATAACATAGTGATGAAGCAAATAAATGTCTGGTCGAAGTGACTCAGCATTATTTCAGACAATCATAAATTACAGCCCAATCAAAGTTTCATTCCTGATTCTCCCAAACATCTCGCTGACTGCAACATGGAAAACCTTCAAGATTGTAGTGTTTTATGATCGTCTGCATCGATCCAGAAGTCAAACATTTCCATCAGCTGATTTTAGGTAAAGATCTGTTTTACTGCAACTGTTTCAGTTTTTTTTTTTTTCTTTTTTCACGTCTCTGAAAATGTGAAACGTGAAGCAAGGCTGGCCTGCTTTTATCCCAAAGCAGCAGCTGACTGACAGCTGAAAGATTGTGTTGGTCTGAGACCTGCTGTCAACTCGTGTGCTGTTTGACAGACCTGGGGAATGTCTTGGTGTATATTCCCCCGTCCTCCAGTCTGCACGCTTCAGACAGCGTGGGAGCACATGTCGGTATGCCGCTCTGGACCACGGTACAAACCTCAAAGTGTTGCTGCGACTTGTTAACAATGATTCTGTGTGAATAGAAAAGCAAACAACAGATATTCTCTGTCTCTAACCAGTTATAAAAACATGGTTAGACCAGGCCCAAGGTCACCATAACCATCATTTTTTAAAGTTTGGATCCAGAATGTGTCTGAAAAAACAATGGAGATGTAGAACTCCACCGGGTGATTCATTTGATGCACGTTAGTTTCCTTCTAGTACTGTGTCATCCTCTTCATCAGGATCATCTTGTAGGAGAATGTCTGACCTCCTTTGTAACTCCTGGTGTGGCAGATTCAACAAGGTAGAAACATCCCTCAGAGATTTTGTTCCATATGGACATCACTCAGTTGCTGAACATCCATGATGAGAACCTCCCTTTAGACCTCATCACCATGAGAATCTCCTGTTCCATCACATCACCATGAGAACCTCCCGTTCCACCACATCACCATGAGAACCTCCCGTTCCACCTCATCATGATGAGAATCTCCCGTTCCACCTCATCACCATGAGAATCTCCCGTTCCACCACATAACCATGAGAATCTCCTGTTCCACCTCATCACCATGAGAACCTCCCGTTCCACCACATCACCATGAGAACCTCCCGTTCCACCTCATCATGATGAGAATCTCCCGTTCCACCTCATCACCATGAGAATCTCCCGTTCCACCTCATCACCATGAGAATCTCCCGTTCCACCTCATCACCATGAGAATCTCCCGTTCCACCACATAACCATGAGAATCTCCCGTTCCACCTCATCACCATGAGAACCTCCCGTTCCACCACATAACCATGAGAATCTCCCGTTCCACCTCATCACCATGAGAACCTCCCGTTCCACCACATCATGATGAGAATTTCCCGTTCCACCTCATCACCATGAGAATCTCCCGTTCCACCTCATCACCATGAGAATCTCCCGTTCCACCACATAACCATGAGAATCTCCCATTCCACCTCATCACCATGAGAACCTCCCGTTCCATCACATCACCATGAGAACCTCCCGTTCCACCACATCACCATGAGAATCTCCCGTTCCACCTCATCACCATGAGAATCTCCCGTTCCACCACATAACCATGAGAATCTCCCGTTCCACCTCATCACCATGAGAACCTCCCGTTCCACCACATCACCATGAGAACCTCCCGTTCCACCACATCACCATGAGAATCTCCCGTTCCACCTCATCACCATGAGAATCTCCCGTTTCACCTCATCACCATGAGAATCTCCCGTTCCACCACATCACCATGAGAATCTCCCGTTCCACCTCATCACCATGAGAATCTCCCGTTCCACCTCATCACCATGAGAACCTCCCGTTCCACCTCATCACCATGAGAATCTCCCGTTCCACCTCATCACCATGAGAACCTCCCGTTCCACCACATCACCATGACAATCTCCCGTTCCACCACATCACCATGAGAATCTCCCGTTCCACCTCATCACCATGAGAACCTCCCATTCCACCTCATCACCATGAGAACCTCCCGTTCCACCACATCACCATGACAATCTCCCGTTCCACCACATCACCATGAGAATCTCCCGTTCCACCTCATCACCATGAGAATCTCCCGTTCCACCTCATCACCATGAGAATCTCCCGTTCCACCTCATCACCATGAGAACCTCCCGTTCCACCTCATCACCATGAGAATCTCCCGTTCCACCTCATCACCATGAGAATCTCCCGTTCCACCTCGTCACCATGAGAATCTGCATCATGGACCGGGAGGTGGAGGAGAAGCCGGCTGAGCCAAAGAGGCTGGAAATGAAACACGGGGATGAAATAGTGTAATGAATAGTGTAGTCGAACTCTGTGTTCTCAGGGTCTGAACCTGGATCAGGGTCAGAACCTGGATCAGGTTTAGATCTTGGATCAGGGTCAGAACCGGGTCAGAACCTGGATCAGGTTTAAAACCTGGATCAGGGTCAGAACCTGGATCAGGGTCAGAACCGGGTCTGAACCTGGATCAGGTTTAGAACCTGGATCAGGGTCAGAACCTGGATCAGGGTCAGAACCTGGATCAGGTTTAGAACCTGGATCAGGGTTTGAACCTGGATCAGGGTCAGAACCTGGATTAGGGTCAGAACCAGGTCAGAACCTGGATCAGGTTTAGAACCTGGATCAGGGTCAGAACCTGGATCAGGGTCAGAACCTGGATCAGGTTTAGAACCTGGATCAGGGTTTGAACCTGGATCAGGGTCAGAACCGGGTCTGAACCTGGATCAGGTTTAGAACCTGGATCAGGGTCAGAACCTGGATCAGGGTCTGAACCTGGATCAGGTTTAGATCCTGGATCAGGGTTTGAACCTGGATAAGGGTCAGAACCGGGTCTGAACCTGCATCGGGTTTAGAACCTGGATCAGGGTCAGAACCTGGATCAGGGTCAGAACCTGGATCAGGTTTAGAACCTGGATCAGGGTCAGAACCTGGATCAGGGTCTGAACCTGGATCAGGTTTAGAACCTGGATCAGGGTCAGAACTGGGTCTGAACCTGGATCAGCTTTAGAACCTGGATCAGGGTCAGAACCTGGATCAGGGTCTGGACCTGGATCAGGTTTAGAACCTGGATCAGGTTTAGAACCTGGATCAGGGTTTGAACCTGGATCAGGGTCAGAACCGGGTCTGAACCTGCATCAGGTTTAGAACCTGGATCAGGGTCAGAACCTGGATCAGGTTTAGAACCTGGATCAGGGTCACAACCTGGATCAGGGTCACAACCTGGATCAGGGTCTTAACCTGGATCAGGTTTAGAACCTGGATTAGGTTTAGAACCTGGATCAGGGTCAGAACCGGGTCTGAACCTGGATCAGGTTTAGAACCTGGATCAGGGTCAGAACCTGGATCAGGTTTAGAACCTGGATCAGGGTTTGAACCTGGATCAGGGTCAGAACCGGGTCAGAACCTGGATCAGGGTCAGAACCTGGATCAGGGTCAGAACCTGGATCAGGGTTTGAACCTGGATCAGGGTTTGAACCGGGTCTGAACCTGCATCAGGTTTAGAACCTGGATCAGGGTTTGAACTTGGATCTGGGTCAGAACCTGGATTAGGTTTAGAACCTGGATCAGGCTTTGAACCTGGATCAGGGTCAGAACCGGGTCTGAACCTGGATCAGGTTTAGAACCTGGATCAGGTTTAGACCCTGGATTAGGTTTAGAACCTGGATCAGGTTTAGAACCTGGATCAGGGTCAGAACTGGGTCTGAACCTGGATCAGGGTCAGAACCTGGATCAGGTTTAGAACCTGGATCAGGGTTTGAACCTGGATCAGGGTCAGAACCTGGATCAGGTTTAGAACTTGGATCAGGGTCAGAACCGGGTCAGAACCTGGATCAGGTTTAAAACCTGGATCAGGGTCAGAACCTGGATCAGGGTCAGAACCGGGTCTGAACCTGGATCAGGGTCAGAACCTGGATCAGGGTCAGAACCTGGATCAGGTTTAGAACCTGGATCAGGGTTTGAACCTGGATCAGGGTCAGAACCTGGATCAGGGTCAGAACCAGGTCAGAACCTGGATCAGGTTTAGAACCTGGATCAGGGTCAGAACCTGGATCAGGGTCAGAACCTGGATCAGGGTTTGAACCTGGATCAGGGTCAGAACCGGGTCTGAACCTGGATCAGGTTTAGAACCTGGATCAGGGTCAGAACCTGGATCAGGGTCTGAACCTGGATCAGGTTTAGAACCTGGATCAGGGTTTGAACCTGGATAAGGGTCAGAACCGGGTCTGAACCTGCATTGGGTTTAGAACCTGGATCAGGGTCAGAACCTGGATCAGGGTCAGAACCTGGATCAGGTTTAGAACCTGGATCAGGGTCAGAACCTGGATCAGGGTCTGAACCTGGATCAGGTTTAGAACCTGGATCAGGGTCAGAACTGGGTCTGAACCTGGATCAGCTTTAGAACCTGGATCAGGGTCAGAACCTGGATCAGGGTCTGGACCTGGATCAGGTTTAGAACCTGGATCAGGTTTAGAACCTGGATCAGGGTTTGAACCTGGATCAGGGTCAGAACCGGGTCTGAACCTGCATCAGGTTTAGAACCTGGATAAGGGTCAGAACCTGGATCAGGTTTAGAACCTGGATCAGGGTCACAACCTGGATCAGGGTCACAACCTGGATCAGGGTCTTAACCTGGATCAGGTTTAGAACCTGGATTAGGTTTAGAACCTGGATCAGGGTCAGAACCGGGTCTGAACCTGGATCAGGTTTAGAACCTGGATCAGGGTCAGAACCTGGATCAGGTTTAGAACCTGGATCAGGGTCAGAACCTGGATCATGTTTAGAACCTGGATCAGGGTTTGAACCTGGATCAGGGTCAGAACCGGGTCAGAACCTGGATCAGGGTCAGAACCTGGATCAGGGTTTGAACCTGGATCAGGGTCAGAACCGGGTCTGAACCTGCATCAGGTTTAGAACCTGGATCAGGGTTTGAACTTGGATCTGGGTCAGAACCTGGATTAGGTTTAGAACCTGGATCAGGCTTTGAACCTGGATCAGGGTCAGAACCGGGTCTGAACCTGGATCAGGTTTAGAACCTGGATCAGGTTTAGACCCTGGATTAGGTTTAGAACCTGGATCAGGTTTAGAACCTGGATCAGGGTCAGAACTGGGTCTGAACCTGGATCAGGGTCAGAACCTGGATCAGGTTTAGAACCTGGATCAGGGTTTGAACCTGGATCAGGGTCAGAACCGGTTCAGAACCGGGTCTGAACCTGGATCAGGGTCAGAACCTGGATCAGGGTCAGAACCTGGATCAGGGTCAGAACTGGGTCTGAACCTGGATCAGGGTCAGAACCTGGATCAGGTTTAGAACCTGGATCAGGGTTTGAACCTGGATCAGGGTCAGAACCGGTTCAGAACCGGGTCTGAACCTGGATCAGGGTCAGAACCTGGATCAGGGTCAGAACCTGGATCAGGTTTAGAACCTGGATCAGGGTTTGAATCTGGCTCAGGGTCAGAACCGGGTCTGAACCTGGGTCAGGGTCAGAACCTGGATCAGGGTCAGAACCTGGATCAGGTTTAGAACCTGGATCAGGGTTTGAATCTGGATCAGGGTCAGAACCGGGTCAGAACCTGGATCAGGTTTAGAACCTGGATCAGGGTCAGAACCTGGATCAGGTTTAGATCCTGGATCAGGGTCAGAACCTGGATCAGGGTCAGAACCTGGATCAGGTTTAGAACCTGGATCAGGGTTTGAACCTGGATCAGGGTCAGAACCGGGTCAGAACCTGGATCAGGTTTAGAACCTGGATCAGGGTCAGAACCTGGATCAGGGTCAGAACCTGGATCAGGTTTAGAACCTGGATCAGGGTTCGAACCTGGATATGGGTCAGAACCGGGTCTGAACCTGCATCAGGTTTAGAACCTGGATCAGGGTCAGAACCTGGATCAGGGTCTGAACCTGGATCAGGTTTAGAAACTGGATCAGGGTTTGAATCTGGATCAGGGTCAGAACCGGGTCTGAACCTGGATCAGGTTTAGAACCTGGATCAGGGTCAGAACCTGGATCAGGTTTAGAACTTGGATCAGGGTCAGAACCGGGTCTGAACCTGGATCAGGTTTAGAACCTGGATCAGGGTTTGAACCTGCATCAGGTTTAGAACCTGGATCAGGGTCAGGACCGGGTCTGAACCTGGATCAGGTTTAGAACCTGGATCAGGTTCAGAACCTGCATCAGGTTTAGAACCTGGATCAGGGTCAGAACCTGGATCAGGTTTAGAACTTGGATCAGGGTCAGAACCGGGTCTGAACCTGGATCAGGGTCACAACCTGGATCAGGGTCAGAACCTGGATCAGGTTTAGAACCTGGATCAGGGTTTGAACCTAGATCAGGGTCAGAACCGGGTCTGAACCTGGATTATGTTTAGAACCTGGATCAGGGTCAGAACCTGGATCAGGGTCTGAACCTGGATCATGTTTAGAACCTGGATTAGGTTTAGAACCTGGATAAGGTTTAGAACCTGGATCAGGGTCAGAACCGGGTCTGAACCTGGATCAGGGTCTGAACCTGGATCAGGTTTAGAACCTGGATCAGGGTTTGAACCTGGATAAGGGTCAGAACCGGGTCTGAACCTGCATCGGGTTTAGAACCTGGATCAGGGTCAGAACCTGGATCAGGGTCAGAACTTGGATAAGGTTTAGAACCTGGATCAGGGTTTGAACCTGGATAAGGGTCAGAACCGGGTCTGAACCTGCATCGGGTTTAGAACCTGGATCAGGGTCTGAACCTGCATCAGCTTTAGAACCTGGATCAGGGTCAGAACCTGGACCAGGGTCTGAACCTGGATCAGGGTCTGAACCTGGATCAGGTTTAGAACCTGGATCAGGGTTTGAACCTGGATCAGGGTCAGAACCGGGTCTGAACCTGCATCAAGTTTAGAACCTGGATCAGGGTCAGAACCTGGATCAGGTTTAGAACCTGGATCAGGGTCACAACCTGGATCAGGGTCTGAACCTGGATCAGGTTTAGAACCTGGATTAGGTTTAGAACCTGGATCAGGGTCAGAACCGGGTCTGAACCTGGATCAGGGTCAGAACCTGGATCAGGTTTAGAACCTGGATCAGGGTTTGAACCTGGATCAGGGTCAGAACCGGTTCAGAACCTGGATCAGGTTTAGAACCTGGATCAGGGTCAGAATCTGGATCAGGTTTAGAACCTGGATCAGGGTCAGAACCTGGATCAGGTTTAGAACCTGGATCAGGGTTTGAACCTGGATCAGGGTCAGAACCGGGTCAGAATCTGGATCAGGGTCTGAACCTGGATCAGGGTCAGAACCTGGATCAGGGTTTGAACCTGGATCAGGTTCAGAACCGGGTCTGAACCTGCATCAGGTTTAGAACCTGGATCAGGGTTTGAACTTGGATCTGGGTCAGAAACTGGATTAGGTTTAGAACCTGGATCAGGGTCAGAACCGGGTCTGAACCTGGATCAGGTTTAGAACCTGGATCAGGTTTAGACCCTGGATTAGGTTTAGAACCTGGATCAGGTTTAGAACCTGGATCAGGGTCAGAACTGGGTCTGAACCTGGATCAGGGTCAGAACCTGGATCAGGTTTAGAACCTGGATCAGGGTTTGAACCTGGATCAGGGTCAGAACCGGGTCTGAACCTGGATCAGGTTTAGAACCTGGATCAGGGTCTGAACCTGGATCAGGGTCAGAACCTGGATCAGGGTTTGAACCTGGATCAGGGTCAGAACCGGGTCAGAACCTGGATCAGGGTCAGAACCTGGATCAGGGTCTGAACCTGGATCAGGTTTAGAAACTGTATTAGGTTTAGAACCTGGATAAGGTTTAGAACCTGGATCAGGGTCAGAACCGGGTCTGAACCTGGATCAGGGTCAGAACCTGGATCAGGGTTTAAACCTGGATCAGGGTCAGAACCGGGTCAGAACCTGGATCAGGTTTAGAACCTGGATCAGGGTCAGAACCTGGATCAGGGTCAGAACCTGGATCAGGTTTAGAACTTGGATCAGGGTCAGAACCGGGTCTGAACCTGGATCAGGTCTAGAACCTGGATCAGGGTTTAGAACCTGGATCAGGGTCAGAACCGGGTCTGAACCTGGATCAGGTTTAGAACCTGGATCAGGGTCAGAACCTGGATCAGCTTTAGAACTTGGATCAGGGTCAGAACCTGGATCAGCTTTAGACCTTGGATCAGGGTCAGAACCTGGATCAGCTTTAGACCTGGATCAGGTTCTGAACCTGGATCAGGATCAGAACCTGGATCAGGATCAGAACCTGGATCAGGGTTTGAACCTGGATCAGGTTTAGAACTTGGATCAGGTTTAGAACTTGGATCAGGGTCAGAACCGGGTCTGAACCTGGATGAGGTTTAGAACCTGGATCAGGGTCAGAACCTGGATCAGGTTTAGAACCTGGATCAGGGTTTAGAACCTGGATCAGGGTCAGAACCGGGTCTGAACCTGGATCAGGTTTAGAACCTGGATCAGGGTCAGAACCTGGATCAGGTTTAGAACCTGGATCAGGGTTTGAACCTGGATCAGGGTCAGAACCGGGTCTGAACCTGGATCTGGTTTAGAACCTGAATCAGGGTCTGAACCTGGATCAGATTTAGATCCTGGATCAGGGTTTGAACCTGGATCAGTGTCAGAACCGGGTCTGAACCTGGATCAGGTTTAGAACCTGGATCAGGTCAGAACCTGGATCAGGTTTAGAACTTGGATCAGGGTCAGAACCGGGTCTGAACCTGGATCAGGTTTAGAACCTGGATCAGGGTTTGAACCTGGATCAGGTTTAGAACCTGGATCATGGTTTGAACCTGGATCAGGGTCAGAACCGGGTCTGAACCTGGATCAGGTTTAGAACCTGGATCAGGGTCTGAACCTGGATCAGATTTAGATCCTGGATCAGGGTTTTAACCTGGATCAGGGTCAGAACCTGGATCAGGGTTTAGAACCTGGATCAGGGTCAGAACCGGGTCTGAACCTGGATCAGGTTTAGAACCTGGATCAGGGTCAGAACCTGGATCAGGTTTAGAACCTGGATCAGGGTTTGAACCTGGATCAGGGTCAGAACCGGGTCTGAACCTGGATCAGGTTTAGAACCTGGATCAGGGTCAGAACCTGGATCAGGTTTAGAACCTGGATCAGGGTTTGAACCTGGATCAGGGTCAGAACCGGGTCTGAACCTGGATCAGGTTTAGAACCTGGATCAGGGTCTGAACCTGGATCAGATTTAGATCCTGGATCAGGGTTTGAACCTGGATCAGGGTCAGAACCGGGTCTGAACCTGGATCAGGTTTAGAACCTGAATCAGGGTCAGAACCTGGATCAGGTTTAGAACTTGGATCAGGGTCAGAACCGGGTCTGAACCTGGATCAGGTTTAGAACCTGGATCAGGGTCAGAACCTGGATCAGGTTTAGAACCTGGATCAGGGTTTGAACCTGGATCAGGGTCAGAACCAGGTCTGAACCTGGATCAGGTTTAGAACCTGGATCAGGGTCAGAACCTGGATCAGGTTTAGAACCTGGATCAGGGTTTGAACCTGGATCAAGGTCAGAACCGGGGATGAACCTGGATCAGGTTTAGAACCTGGATCAGGGTCAGAACCTGGATCAGGTTTAGAACCTGGATCAGGGTTTGAACCTGGATCAAGGTCAGAACCGGGTCTGAACCTGGATCAGGTTTAGAACCTGGATCAGGGTCAGAACCTGGATCAGGTTTAGAACCTGGATCAGGGTTTGAACCTGGATCAGGGTCAGAACCGGGTCTGAACCTGGATCAGGGTTCGAACCTGGATCAGGGTCAGAACCAGGTCTGAACCTGGATCAGGTTTAGAACCTGGATCAGGGTCTGAACCTGGATCAGGTTTAGAACCTGGATCAGGGTTTGAACCTGGATCAGGGTCAGAACCGGGTCTGAACCTGGATCAGGTTTAGAACCTGGATCAGGGTCTGAACCTGGATCAGATTATTTTACTCAGAGAAATAAAAACATCTGAATTCATCTAAAAACTGAATTAACCTTTGTTTTCTGACTGAATAACGAAGAACCGGATTTTAATTGTTTCACTGGATTGATGAGAAAAAATCATTAATGATGTCAGCTCCCAACATGGATCCCGAACATGGGTCTACCAACGCGACCAACCTGTGCTGGGCCAGAACAGGGTCTGGGTCGTGGTTCCGGAGAGCAGGGCCCGGGCTGGGATGACGGCTACGATGACAGAAGTGCAACCTGTTGAGCGGAACAAGGCTCTGAATCTGCTGGAGAAGGACCAGCAATGTGGATGGAAGAACCTGATCTCCGCTGATGCCTGCTGCTCCTGCTGCCACGCAGAGTTGCTACGTTTCTAATTCCTGCTCCGCACAGCGGGTCACATTCAAATCTTCACTCTACCAGATCTGCAAAGATTCACAACCGGATGTGCATCGGATAAAACCGGGCCAGAACCATCAAACCGCTGCATTTTAAAAAACACGAACAAATAGTGAAAAGGTTCCGAGTGATTTGTCAGACCTGGAGTCCACCCGGACCGGTTTCTGCGTGGCGTTTATGTTTCCATTTATCATTCCAGAAATAAACCATTTCTGAATAGGAATGGATCATTGATCCGGTGCTCCATAGGATTCACCGGTTCCGCCCTGCGGTTCTGCTGCCGGCGAGGTTCTGGTCCGTTCAGAAGTGGATTGGAAGTTTTCTAGTCTGGATCTCTTCAGCTGGAAATCTGGAATCTTAACGGTTTCATTTGTTGTGACTGAAGAGACGGATTCACCTCCATGTTTTCACTTCAGATGAGTCAGAAAGGTTCATTTCCAACTGTAACCCTCCACCTTCCTTCTTCCCCCATCCTTACCCCATCCTCACCCCTGAACACAGGTGTGTTGGTGCTGCAGTTTAACACACACTGATTATCAGTACGGCTTGGTCCGGTCCGGTCTCCAGTGTCTCTGGAGCGATGCGGGGAACACCCGAACAGACGACTGTCCACCTCTCTCCTCCAGAGAATTACCATGGCAACCAAACGTTCATGTGTCTGGATGGTGGGAAGAAGCCGGAGAACCCGGACAGAACCAGTGAGCTTCCAGCTGTGGGCTGACGTGAAAACCTCCTCATGTTGGGGTGAAAGTCTTTGATTTGGATGAAATTAGTTTGATTTTAGAAAAAACAAATAAATAAAAAACAACAAATGCAAAATGAATCTGAAATAAAAAAAGTTTCAGAGTGAAAATGAAAAGAAGTGCAGACGCAGGTTTAAACGGGTGTTTTCCGTCACTCAGACCGTTGCTGGTGTGAAAGGACGGGCTGGGAGTCAGGTTGGGATGAAAGGAACGCTGTTTCTGGGATCTGATCTGATCAGATCAGACAAGTTTACAGAGAAAAACTTTATGTGTGTGTGTGTGTGTGTGTGTGTGTGTGTGTGTGTGTGTGTGTGTGTGTGTATGTCTGTGTGTGTGTAGGTGTGTGTGTATGTCTGTGTGTGTGTGTGTGTGTGTGTGTGTGTGTGTGTGTGTCTGTGTGTGTGTGTATGTCTGTGTGTGTGTAGGTGTGTGTGTCCGTGTGTGTGTATGTCTGTGTGTCCCCCCGCCCCGGGATGGCAGCATGGTAAATTAAATGTAAGGCTGTTATGACTACATGTGGCTCTATGTTTCCACCGTCCAGATGACAAATGACGTGTGGTAATCGTCTTAGCTGTGATAGCAGCTGTGGCCTGCGGCAGCCATCACACACAGACACGTACACACACACACGTGCGTGTAGCCTGTCAGGGTGTTGGCTTTATTTGACTGCTTTGTCCTGTGCTGTTTTAGCATCCAGCAGTCTGTGTGTGTTGTGTGTGTGTTGAGGTCGGGTTAGTGAAGGAGTGTGTATTGTGGATATATATTTTGTAAGTGTGTGTTTGCTGTGTCCTTGTTTAGCCGTGTAATGGGTGTGTGTGTGTGTGTGTGTGTGTGTGTTTGTTATGTGTGCAGCCTCTCCATCAGGGTGTGTTAGTCTGCAGGCGAAGCAGCAGCAGGAGAGTCTTTTCCAACTTCCCCGCGATAGAAGATGATTTCATCATGTTAATGTCGTCATGTTTCTTCATGTTTTGTCTCATTTCTTGTCGGCCGATTCACGCTGCTCCTGTTAGGTCAGGGAAGAATTCAGTCGTCTGCAGCTGCGACGAGTCATCATGCAATGTTCTGAATGCGACATTCTGCATGCGGCGTTCTGCATGCGACATTCTGCATTCGGCGTTCTGCATGCGGCGTTCTGTATGCGACATTCTGCATTCGGCGTTCTGCATTCGGCGTTCTGTATGTGACATTCTGCATGCGGCATTCTGTATGCGGGGTTCTGTATACGATGCGCCATCATGCGACAGTCTGTATGCGACATTCTTCATGCGGCGTTCTGCATGCGACATTCTGCATGCGGCGTTCTGCATGCGGCGTTCTGCATGCGACATTCTGTATGCGGCGTTCTGCATGCAGCGTTCTGCATGCGGCGTTCTGCATGCGATATTCTGTATGCGGCGTTCTGCATGCAGCGTTCTGCATGCGGCGTTCTGCATGCGACATTCTGTATGCGGCGTTCTGCATGCAGCGTTCTGCATGCGGCGTTCTGCATGCAACATTTTGCATGCGGCGTTCTGTATGCGACGCGTCATCATGCGCTGTTCTGTATGTGGTGTTCTGCATGCGACATACTGCTTGCGGCGTTCTGCATGCGGCGTTCTGCATGCGACTGACGATGTATAAATACAAACTAAACATCCAAGAAGATAGAACAGAAGCGGTGCCAGATGTGGTTTGATAGAAAGCCAGCCATGGCGGGTGGAGATGGTCACCGACGTGTCACCGAGTCCGCCCGACGACATCATGACGTGTCACCGAGTCCGCCCGACGACATCATGACGTGTCATCGAGTTAGCACGACGACATCACGACGTGTCACTGAGCCAGCCCGGCGACATCATGTGTCGAGTCAGCCCGACGACATCATGACGTGTCACCGAGCATGTGATGTCGTCGATAAGCTGCTGTGTGAACAAAGAGGAGGAGAGGACGAGACATGTTGAAGGAAAAGCCAGAATGTGGCCATGAGGCTGGCTGGCGGATGATGAATGAGGTAGAGGAGGAGGAGGATGAAGGGGGAGGTGGTCTGATCCACAGTCTTCCAGGTTCAGACTGAAGCGTGAGGATGGACGTAGCATTACAGCCGCGTCGATGAAATGGGTTAATCAGAACATCTGATGTACGACGAGGTGAAGTTCTGGACCGAAGCGCCACCGATCATTCCAAACAACTCAGTTGACCGACGTCCCTGGACGTTTGGATGAAGAAACTTTCTTTACTTTGGTTTTGTATTTTTAGCCAAAGCTTTGGTCCAGGCAATCGTCAGTCCTGGTCCTGAAGGGCTGGGGTCCAAACCCTACGTCTCCCTGCTGCATCTCCTCCTCATCAGTTTGAAGAGTTGGAGCATATTTTAACCATTTTAACTGTTAATGTTCTGCTGGCTTGGATCTTCCAGACTGTGGAGACGTTAACAGATGAACGATGAGGAGAAGACAGGGTTCATGAGCCGGCTGGACGGCCGACGGAGCTGAAAGGACAAAGAATGTAGACAGAAGTGGACTGAGACAGAAGCAAAGAGAAGGACAGATTCTGGTGGTAAAACAAGGCAGACAGAAAGCGAGAGAGAGAGAGAGGCTTTGTGGTGTCAAATGAAGAGATAAGAAGCTAACCCCCCCCCTCCATCTCTGTTTCGCTGCACAGCTAGAATAAGTGGCTTTCCCCCGGGAGGCCTTAATCCATACTCCTGCACCCCCCTTCCATTTCTTTGTCTAGTCCGTCGTTCCTCCCCCTGTTCGTCTCATCGCGCGCCTCCCCTCAGCTCCACAACGGCGTGACGCTCTCATTTCGTCACACTTACTGCTGAAGTCAATTCTACTCCTGGTGAAGGTTTAAATCAGCCACTAGCTGATGGTTTTAGATCAATAGATGTGATTTGCGCCGTGATCAGTGGAGGATAATCTATATCGAGGCAAACTCCTCTCATGTTTTCATATCAATATGCAAATTTGAAGCCATTTAAACCCATAAAACTGTGAGAGTCAAAAGGCTTTCTGTCAGTCTGAGTGACGTCGAACGTTCATCCTGCACGTGTTCAATGTCACGTGTACGTCAGCTGATCTGTGCATATCCCTCACCCTAACCTTATCCCTAACTCTAAACCCTGACCCCAGACTATATCCCTAACCCTAAACCCTGACCCTAGACTGTAACCCCAACCCTAACCTTATCCATAACCCTAAACTCTGACCCCAGACAATATCCCTAACCCTAAACCCTGACCCTAGACTGTAACCCCAACCCTAACCTTATCCATAACCCTAAACCCTGACCCCAGACTATATCCCTAACCCTAAACCCTGGCCCTAGACTGTAACCCCAACCCTAACCTTATCCATAACTCTAAACCCTGACCCCAGACTATATCCCTAACCCTAAACCCTGGCCCTAGACTGTAACCCCAACCCTAACCTTATCCATAACTCTAAACCCTGACCCCAGACTATATCCCTAACCCTAAACCCTGACCCTAGACTGTAACCCCAACCCTAACCTTATCCATAACCCTAAACCCTGACCCCAGACTATATCCCTAACCCTAAACCCTGGCCCTAGACTGTAACCCCAACCCTAACCTTATCCATAACCCTAAACCCTGACCCCAGACTATATCCCTAACCCTAAACCCTGGCCCTAGACTGTAACCCCAACCCTAACCTTATCCATAACTCTAAACCCTGACCCCAGACTATATCCCTAACTCTAAACCCTGACCCTAGACTGTAACCCCAACCCTAACCTTATCCCTAACTCTAAACCCTGACCCCAGACTATATCCCTAACCCTAAACCCTGACCCTAGACTGTAACCCCAACCCTAACCTTATCCATAACCCTAAACCCTGACCCCAGACTATATCCCTAACCCTAAACCCTGACCCTAGACTGTAACCCCAACCCTAACCTTATCCCTAACTCTAAACCCTGATCCCAGACTATATCCCTAACCCTAAACCCTGACCCTAGACTGTAACCCCAACCCTAACCTTATCCCTAACTCTAAACCCTGACCCCAGACTATATCCCTAACCCTAAACCCTGGCCCTAGACTGTAACCCCAACCCTAACCTTATCCATAACCCTAAACCCTGACCCCAGACTATATCCCTAACACTAAACCCTGACCCTAGACTGTAACCCCAACCCTAACCTTATCCCTAACTCAAAACCCTGACCCCAGACTATATCCCTAACTCTAAACCCTGACCCTAGACTGTAACCCCAACCCTAACCTTATCCCTAACTCTAAACCCTGACCCTAGACTGTATCCCTAACCCTGTTAAAGGTGCTTTTCTTGCTTATTTGCTTCATTAACATCTTCACATCACTGCATAATCAAACTTGTTTACATCCATGTCTGTCACCCGTAGATCAAGATTCACATTCAGAAATATTTTATTAATCCTCAGAAGGACATAGAATGTTTCAATATACCATGTAGTTAAATATGCATCTTTTTATTTATAACAACTTCTGAAACATCAATGACAAATGCTGGAGGTGCAGAGAAGCAGGACGGCTGTAGCCAAACCGCTCACAGGTGAGCAAAGATTCCTTCTTCATCCTGAGCTTGTGGATCGCCTCATGTCCCGTCTACAGCACCGGTCATCTCGTCTCACGTGCACCGTCATGTCCACGCTGCATCCAAACTCCTGCGTCATGCTAGCAGCTGTGTGGAAAACGCCATACGTGTTTAGTGGAGCTCTGGCTTAGAGGCTCAGTCCGGATGGTGCCTTCAGGTTTTGGTCAGCTCTGACGTTCTGAGATGTTCCAGCAGTCCAAACGTTGACAGAAGCAGCTGTTCTCCAGCACGAAGGCTGCTCTGTCTTACTGTTTCTGCTCTACGTCCCTCTCAGTTCTCCTCCCAGATGGAGGTGCTTCAGAGAAAAGAAACTTCTGAACGTAGCTCGACATGCTGAAAACATTCTGAAAGTCGTGCCTGTTGGTCGGGCAAGGTTTCCTCTCGGCATCCTGAACTGCACGGTGATCTAGAAGACACGGCTGAGTTTAACACGGAAAGCTTAAAGCCTCCATAACGAGGCTCTGATTGGACGAGAGAAGACCCAACGCCCAGCGCTGGCAGGGATCCTAGCTTTCTGATCCCAGTTAGAACAGAACTGGAATTCCATCCATTAGGCCACTAAGCGTTTCCCAGTGAGTCTCCTCTGGGATACGTTGTAAAGAAACTCTACACAAACCAGAGCAGTTTTATTCCAACGCTGGCTCTCAAACCTGAGAGTCCGACTTGAAACTGACTGGTTTAACTGGGCTGACTGGTTAAGCCGAAGTGATAGGGAGAGTTTCCATCTCTGTGCTGCTGGCGTTTCCCTCAGGGAGCGGTGCTCAGGATGGCCTGTGTGTGTGTGTGTGTGTGTCTGGCAGGGCAGCAGAGCTCGAGCTGGGCATTCATCTCTTCCACGTCAGCCAGTTTATGGAGCAGCCCAGAACCGTATAAACCAGTCTGGCTCGTTATTAAAAGACTCACTTATATTTGACTGTAAATGAGGAGTAACGGCTCCTGCTGGGGAGGAGAGGAGGAGGAGAGGAGGAGGAAGCAGCTGGATCAGGGTGAACATCCACACCGTTAGGAGAAAAGATGGCTGGAAAATGTTTTAACACGTTTCGCTGTGAAATCTAAAGAACACAAACGGGGTAAAACTCGTGTTTCCTCTGCTGAAAATGTTCCTGATGGAGCCGCTTCCAGCTCGTACATGAGAAGTTGTTATGGCTGCGTATGCTGGGAATATTTAGCTTGCTACTGTACCCAGACTGGGGTCACTATGTCTGGCCTTTTATCAGACACTGAGTGAAAGGAGCTGCTGTTTGATACGCTTTGACTACTTCAGTCCTTTTCACAAACATCATGTCTCTTTATCAGCTTCTGGTGGATTCCTGCAGGTGCCACAGGCCACCTGCTGGTCTTTCCTGCTGGTGTGGGACGGCGTAAATGCCCCCTTTAGGTTTTCTACTTGCTGCTGAGAATCTGATTCGTATTTTCAAAGCTTTTCTCCCCCATTTTCTTTTTCTAAAACTTGTAGTTGTTTGTTCCACACTGCGCCATTTCACCGGAAATGAACTGGTCACATGACCCCCACGTCACGTCCGAGGACAACGTAAAAGAAGTGTTTCCATGACATATGTTTATATTTTGAAACGTCTGAAAACCTTCCCATGTGAGCATAAAAACCTTTTAGCAATATTTGAGACTTTTTTCAAAATGTAGGCATTTCCATTTGCATTTTTTTTTATTGCAATATTTAGCTAGAGACTTGCAGCCAAGCTAACCTTGCATGTTTCTGTCTGGATTCACAAAGCAGCGAACCACCTCAGATCATCCAGCCACTTCCCCCACACCCTCTCTGCAGGCCAGCTGCCCCCCCCCCCCTGCAATCTGCATGAAGGTGTTTCCTGTAAAGCCAAGCGTTGGTTCATGTTTCACTGCGTCATTGCACCAGAGCAACGTGAAATGTTTTGTTTCTTTTAGTCCAACATTGGAACTTGTGATAATCGGCCGATTCTGTCCATAACTTATATGGACAGAATTTCTAGGCGCAGCCGAGGTGTTGAGGGGATCCGACTTGGTGGCCTCAGGATTGGGTCCCTGTTTTTTGCAGATGACGTGGTCCTGTTGGCTTCATCTGGTCGTGATCTCCAGCTCTCACTTGAGCGATTCGCTGCCGAGTGTGAAGCGGCTGGGATGAGAATCAGCACCTCCAAATCTGAGACCATGGTCCTAAGCCGAAATAGGGTGGATTGCCCTCTCCGGGTCAGGAGTCAGGTCCTGCCTCAAGTGGAGGAGTTTAAATATCTCGGGGTCTTGTTCACGAGTGAGGGAAGGATGGAGCGTGAGATCGACAGACAGATCGGTGCAGCTTCTGCAGTAATGCCGGTCTGTCTTGGTGAAGAAGGAGCTGAGCCAGAAGGCGAAGCTCTCGATTTACCAGTCCATCTACATTCCTACCCTCACCTATGGTCATGAGCTGTGGGTCGTGACCGAAAGAACGAGATCTCGTATACAGGCGGCTGAAATGAGTTTCCTCTGCAGGGTGGCCGGGCTCTCCCTTAGAGATAGGGTGAGGAGCTCGGTCATCCAGGAGGAGATCAGAGTAGAGCCGCTGCTCCTCCGCATCGAGAGGAACCAGTTGAGGTGGCTCAGGCATCTGGTCAGGATGCCTTCTGGACCTCCCTGGTGAGGTGTTCCAGGCACGTCCCTCTGGGAGGAGACCCCGGGGAAGACCCAGGACACGCTGGAGGGATTATATCTCTCGGCTGGCCTGGGAACGCCTCGGGATCCCCCCCGCAGAGTTGGCAAATGTGGCTGGGGAGAGGGAAGTCTGGGCTTCCCTGCTTAGGCTGCTGCCTCCTCGACCCGACTCCGGATAAGCGGCAGAAGATGAAGATGATTGAAAGTTGTCTTCTGTCTAGTGAAACAAGCAATATATATATATATTCTACAGCATATTATATATTATATATATACATATATATATATATATATATATATATATATATATATATATATATATATATATGTATGTGTATATATATATATATATATATATATGTATGTGTATATATATATATATATATATATATGTATGTGTATATATATATATATATATATGTATATATATATATATATGTATGTGTATATATATATATATATATATATATGTATGTATATATATATATATATATATATATATATATATATATATATGTGTATATATATATATATATATATATGTATGTGTATATATATATATATATATGTATATATATTATATATATATATATGTGTATGTGTATAAATATATATATATATATATATATATATATATATATATATATATATATATATATGTATGTATATATATATATATATAATATATATATATATTATATATATATATATGTATGTATATATATAATATATAATATGCTGTAGAATAACTTGTCTGATGGAAGACCAGAGGTTTTTTTGAAAAGATGACAGAGTGAGTCGGACACACAGAGAAAGTTATAAGATCTGCAGTTTAAACGTTCACATTTAGATTTTCATAAATGAAAATAAAGTGTTTGCTTCTCTGGTGGGACTCGTGAAACCATGTGACCTTCCGTAGACAGGAGAAAATGACTTAAATGATTTGAGATTATGTACAAAATGGATGAATCATTGCTGTTTTTGTGCCTTCATGCAGTTTGTTTTTACAGTATTTAAATCAGCTTTTTTTTATCTGCTGGGAAGTGAAAGAAGTATTCATCATCAGCACACACAGAACTCACCGACTGTCCCTCTCTGTCTCCCGAGGCCTCCACTTGTCCTCCGTTACTTTGTCCTTTAGGCGTCTAATTGGGTGCCTGTTTAGAAAAGGAAAGGTGTTAAGTAGAGGGAATTCCCATAATGCTCTTTTATTGGGAGACGCAACAACAGGGACTAATTGGTTCCTATTAGCAGATAGCAGAGCGGGAGAGAGACACTTCAAGCCTGTGGAGGGTCGAGCGGCATTGTGGCCACGTTGTGTGTGTCTGTGTGTGTGTTTAGTGGAGGATTTTGTTGCAGGAATGACTAAAGATGGGAGTATTCCTGGTTCACGTTTCCTTCTGGGAAAGGCAGAAACGAGCTGTGTATGTTGTGGGAAGGACACACAGCTCAGAGTGTGTGTGTGTGTGTGTGTGTGTGTGTGTGTGTGTGTGTGTTGGCTGTTTTTTAATACTGACCTCAACACGTCTTGTTTCCAGTTTAGCAGGAAAACGACTTTATGAACAAATGCTTTTTTTTTTAGAAGCTTTCATAATCCAGTTATGGGTTGTGGGATGCTAAGCCGCTAGCAGGCTAGGTAAGGTACGCAGCGTTCTGTAGACCTGGTCCTTGGCTGACTCTGGTCTGCAGTAGAGCTGCATCGAGTACTTTTGGAATCGGGTACTCTGTCGATTATTTCTTCAAGTACTCTAATGATTATATGTGTTTTTATTATCATTTGTAAAACAAATACTAGAAACTCAACCAGAGTAAATCTATAAATGTATATCTGTGAAGCTGTTGCATATGTTGTTACTACCTAATGCAGGAGGAAAACGTTTTAAAACATGATACTTTTAAAATGTTCCAGAAGTATCATGTTTTAAAATGTGCCGACGTGTTTGTGTTCAGTGTGTGGAGAAACAATTCTCAACCGATCGTAAATTTCTGCTTTTTAAAAGATAAAAAGAAGAATTCCCATAGAAAGAAGGAGTGACTTGTAAACATGTCCACAGTAAGAACTAGCCGATGTCTTGGTGGACGACACGCCTGTTCAAAGTGTGTCTGTTTAATCCGGAATAAAAGTTTGCCATCACATGCAGACAGATGAGGGATGATTACAAGACAGTTAATGTGCGTTAGCAGCCGACACCTCGCCATGCCTCGTCACTGCTGACTAATATCACAGGTTATAACTCTGTACATTTTAACAGCCGCTGCTGCTGTTGATATAAATCAGAAAGCTGGATCTCCTCCTGGAACGGTGAAGTGGGGGGGGTGGTACGCCAACTCTACGTTTTCTGTCCTTTTCAGTGTGAAATGGTCCCACACTGCCACTTTTCGGTCTTTTCCTCCCCTCTTCTTCATTCTCTGCCATTACAGACCAAAGCAAGGAGAATCTTCAGACAGAAAGCCAACCGCTCGCCGCTGCTGTTGGAAATGTCCGTCATCAGTCCGGGTGAAACAGTCATACTGTACAGACACACCGTAGGCCACAGGTTCTGCTTTTATAGATTTTATACATGTTTAGATGTTTTATATGTTTACTGAAGCAGTGATGTCGTCCCTCCAAACAGCGCAGTGGTCTGAGAACGCCGCCATGATGCAGAAATGAACATATATCACCACATGATGTTAATTAAAAGGAGCCTCGAGGTAAATAATCTGCCTCGATCAGTTTTTGTACTCGACTTACCCAAGTAATAATTGCAGCCCTGGTCTGCAGGTCTTCCAGCAACATCCAGCGACATTATGCCATCACAGGCCTCTGCAGAACCTAAAGATAAAGTGATGCATTCATTCAGGTGTGTTGGAGCTGGAAAATGTGCCCGACAGGCAGGACGGTGAGTCCTGAGGAGCAGGACAGTAGATGGAGCACATGTCGAGACTTCCCGTGGAGCTGGACCACAGCGTGATGTTTATCTGCCTGAATCTGGGTCCGAACCTCTTTGGCTTCAGACACCTGAGGGTAGAAACGTGCTAGCTTCAACTCTTTCCCCTCTACAGAACACCCTCCATCATGTTCTACCTGTCTGGCGCTCCGCCGCAGGTCAACGTGTCTTCCCAACAAAGTTACTGACGAACAACCTCAGAAAGTTCGTACTTATCGGAACCCATCGGGTCTCCAGGTGGTACCTCAGATGTAGCGGACCCTCAGCCGTGTCGACGTCTCTGTAAACCCGGTCCTGTTAAACTAGGGTACAAACTGCTTCCTGGAGGGACAGAACCGGTCTTTATAAGGTCCAGACTGGGTCAGATTGGGCCAGACTGGGTCAGACTGGGTCCGACTGGGACAGACTGGGTCAGACTGGGTCCGACTGGGTCCGACTGGGACAGACTGGGACAGACTGGGTCAGACTGGGACAGACTGGGACAGACTGGGTCACACGAGACACACGACTGTCCGCTAACATCTGACTGGGTATCAAACACACACACCGGCACAAACACACACCTCATCTGAAGCTGTGCACACACGTGCATGCTGACAGCCGAACTCTTGGTCAGTGCAGAGAGTTTGTGAAGCCTGGGGAACATTTGATATGTAGATAAGCCTTAAAAGGGTGAGATTAGCATACTGGCTCCTGTTGCACGCGGCTCCAGCTGCATGTGGTAGGTACATTTTTAATCAGCGAGCAAAGAGAAATTAATTTGTTTTTGATGGCGAGAGAGGAGGGATGATGTTGCATTAGCAGCATTTTGTCCTGGTTTTATGCATAAAGCTCTACATGCAGGCTTTGATGCATTTTATCAGTTGCTGCAGTTTCAGAAGCGAAGCCTCGTCGGTTCATGTGGTGTTGCCTCATTTAGTCATATGCAGCAAACATGTTTTTATTCAACTGAAAGGAGTTGTTTTATATATTTGCAACTATAGTAATTACCCATTTGTTCTGGATAAAGTCTTCCCTCCATGGTTGAAATCTTCTTTCCATTCCATGAGTATGATGTTGTTTGGTTGCTTTGCATCTGTCAGAAGGCAGCAGCCTGTTCTCGGGACGTTTCATGTTTCTGCTTTAGAACGCTGCTGCTCTCTGGAGACGCTGTTGCATCTGGAGTTTTGGGAAAAGCCGTAGGATGAGAATGAAACTGACACAACCGGCTGGAAATAAAATGATGAATGACAGAAATCAGATTTCTTTGTTTCTGAAAACTGACATCAGACTGGTTCAACACATTGCTGCTGCTCAGCATTTCACCAGGAGGGATGTGGGAGTCTGAGAGGCCTGGATCCTTCTGTACAACATCTGATCCCCATGCCTCCCTCATCACACCACAGATCAGCAGACATCAGAAGATTCCACCTCATGGTGCTCGTAGGCCGAACAGCAGGCGAACGACCTGCATATCAGTCAGAATTCATCCTGAGAGGAACGGGGATGTTCCAGGATGTTTCTGTCAGTACAGATGATAAATACTTCAATGACAGTCCAGAGACAACCTCCTGTACCTGCCTGTCTGTCTGTCTGTCTGTCTGTCTGTCTGTCTGTCTGTCTGTCTGTCTGTCTGTCTGCCTGCCTGCCTGCCTGCCTGCCTGCCTGCCTGCCTGTCTGTCTGTCTGTCTGTCTGTCTGTCTGCCTGCCTGCCTGCCTGCCTGCCTGCCTGTCTGTCTGTCTGTCTGTCTGTCTGTCTGTCTGCCTGCCTGCCTGCCTGCCTGCCTGCCTGCCTGCCTGCCTGCCTGCCTGCCTGTCTGTCTGCCTGCCTGCCTGCCTGCCTGCCTGCCTGCCTGCCTGTCTGCCTGTCTGCCTGTCTGCCTGCCTGCCTGTCTGTCTGTCTGTCTGTCTGTCTGTCTGTCTGTCCAGAAGCACAACCTGCGGATCAGCTCGTTCCAGTGCTTTTGGAACATCTCCCACCAGCAGAGTCAGTCTGTCTGCTCAGAAAGTCCAGTATGTTGCAGACATTTCAGTCTGCAACATTTCTATCGTACAGTCTGGTTCATGAATGCATCACACATCTTCAGCTTTCTGCTAAAGATGTGTGTGAAATGAGAGGGCGAGTGGGGTGTGAGTGTGGCGTTCACAGGGCCGAACCTGGTGCAGACATTATGCCGTGGAAATGGCTGTTTTCTCTCCACCAGGCTGAGAAGAGCCGATGAGGCTTCTTGTTATGTAGGTATCAGTAATGCATGTATCTGCACGTATCCCCGGCAGCGAAGAGGGTGGAGAGCAACATGCAGGTCAGCTGGAAGGATAAATAACCTGTTTGCTTTCTGGAAAATGTGTTGGATTCCACCGTGTCTAAACTTTCCTCCACGCTGGCTGGCTGCAGCGAACCCTGTTCACGTCGCCCCTCCAGAACATACCGAGAACATTTCAAAACTCCAGTTCATGCGTAAGAAACCGCTTCAGTAATTAGTTTCAGTTCGCTCAGTTTGTGGTGAAAACTTCAGTAAGGAAGAGAAAACATCCAGAGCCGACGCTCAGATTCACTCTTCTGATCACCGCCACAAAGCAGCAGCGACAGACACTGGGCAGGTTAATAACTACTGCCCATCCTCACACACACACACACACACACACACACACACACACACACACACACACACACACACACACACACACACACACACACACACACACACACACACACATAAGAAAGTGCTTTATCCTTGACTTTCCTTCACAATCATTTGACCTGCTGTCATTCCAAACACTTTCAGAATTCAGCGACCTCTGACCTTTCTGACATCAGCATCACATGATGATGACATCGCTGGCCGATGACATCAGAACATCAGAAGTTTTAGCGTTTGGATCAATAAATGACCTAAAAGACACGTTGTTGTCAGTGAACATGACGGTTCCCAGATTTATATATTCATCAGAACTTGTTCATGCAGCAACTGTCTTCACTTTCATTCATCTTAGTCCAACTGCAATGAGCCCAGTGGAGAAGAAACCTCCATCTGGACCGGAACCAGGAAGGAAAACCTCCATCAGGACCAGAACCGGGAAGGAAAACCTCCATCTGGACCAGAACCAGGAAGGAAAACCTCCATCTGGACCGGAACCAGGAAGGAAAACCTCCATCTGGACCAGAACCAGGAAGGAAAACCTCCATCTGGACCAGAACCGGGAAGGAAAACCTCCATGTGGACCAGAACCGGGAAGGAAAACTTCCATCTGGACCAGAACCGGGAAGGAAAACCTCCATCAGGACCAGAACCAGGAAGGAAAACCTCCATCAGGAGCAGAACCAGGAAGGAAAACCTCCATCTGGACCAGAACCGGGAAGGAAAACCTCCATGTGGACCAGAACCGGGAAGGAAAACTTCCATCTGGACCAGAACCGGGAAGGAAAACCTCCATCTGGACCAGAACCAGGAAGGAAAACCTCCATCTGGACCGGAACCAGGAAGGAAAACCTCCATCTGGACCAGAACCAGGAAGGAAAACCTCCATCTGGACCAGAACCGGGAAGGAAAACCTCCATGTGGACCAGAACCGGGAAGGAAAACTTCCATCTGGACCAGAACCGGGAAGGAAAACCTCCATCAGGACCAGAACCAGGAAGGAAAACCTCCATCTGGACCAGAACCGGGAAGGAAAACCTCCATCAGGACCAGAACCAGGAAGGAAAACCTCCATCAGGAGCAGACCCGAGAAGGAAAACCTCCATTTGGACAAGAACCAGGAAGGAAAACCTCCATAAGGACCAGAACCAGGAAGGAAAACCTCCATAAGGACCAGAACCAGGAAGGAAAACCTCCATCAGGACCAGAACCGGGAAGGAAAACCTCCATCTGGACCAGAACCAAGAAGGAAAACCTCCATAGTGTGAGCATGTGGGCGTATGGGTGTGTGAGCGTGTGGGTTTGTGGGTGTGTGAGCGTGTGTAAGTGTGTGGGCGTGTGGATGTGTGGGCGTGTGTGTGTGTGTGAGGGTGTGAGCGTGTGGGTGTGTGAGCGTGTGTAAGCGTGTGGGTGTGTGAGCATGTGGGCGTGTGGGTGTGTGGGTGTGTGGGCTTCTGTGTGTAAGGGTTTGAGTGTGTGGGTGTGTGGGCGTGTGGGTGTGTGAGCATGTGGGCATGTGGGTGTGTGGGCTTCTGTGTGTAAGGGTTTGAGTGTGTGGGTGTGTGGGCGTGTGGGTGTGTGGTTATGTGAGCGTGTAGGCGTGTGGGTGTGTGGGCGTGTGGGTGTGTGGTTATGTGAGTGTGTAGGCGTGTGGGTGTGTAAGCATGTGGGTATGTGGGTGTGTGTGTGTGTGAGCGTGTCGGCGTGTGGGTTTGTGGGCGTGTGGGTGTGTTTGTATGTGGGTGCGTGGATGTGTGAGCGTGTGGGTGAATGAGTGTGTGGGCGTGTGTGTGTGTGAGTGTGTGTGAGCGTGCTGTGAGTCATATAGAGGCTTCATGTTGTGGTTAAACAGGTGAACACGGAGAACACACGTCTTCCACACACCCTGCTCTGAGTAACGACACACATTAGGAAGGAAAGCAGAGGGGGATGATGCTGTGGTGGTGATGGCTGCCATGTTGCATCAGGCTCGCCGTTGAGGAAGCTAGGACATCGTTGTGTGAGAGAAAATAAAGTAAGATGACAGGAATATGAATCCATTTGAACTGAACCTCCATGTTTGTTGAACTTTTCTCTGTCGGGCCGAAGTGGAAGTGAAACGAGCTGAGAGGAGATCAGAGAGCCGAAGCGAGGGAGAGAGGACTGGTGTGTGTGGGGGGCGATTGAAGGGGAAGATAAACGGCTCTCCTTTGACGGTGTGAAGCTTCGATTGAAAGAGCGAATAAAGGACGGCTTTCATCGGCCAATGGGCTGTTAGTGACACGAGGGGAACCGGCCAAGCCGATTGGCCCGCAGCCTGAGAACACTTCCTGGGCCAGTAAACTGCACGCTCTGTCACCCCACCATTCATCCCTTTCATCCCCCTCTCCCTCTCTCCATTTCACTCATTGTCTCTCTCCATTAATTACCCTTCACTTCTTCCTGAAGTCCGTCTTCCCTCCTTCATGTTGCTGTTGTTGACCTTTCTCACCCTGCTCCCAGTTCCTTCATGTGTCTTCCTTTTCCTCATCTCTCCATCCCTTCTTCTTTCCTTGTTTCCATCCCTCATCGCCAGACCTTGTCCCATTACAACAAAAGAACGTTTTTCCCTCCAAATTGTTTAAGAATTTGTGATGTAGAGAGCAAAAGAATGAAAGGAAACAGGAGAGAGAGAAAGTTAGAAACGGAGGGCAGGAAAAGAGAGAAAATAATTTTGCTATGAAGTAGGAGAGAGTGAGCGAGCGTCGCTCGGCTGCTTCAGAGATCGATTGCTTCGCCGAGCTCCTGACAGGTGTAATTGTAAGGGCGTCATCTGTTCTTGTTTGCACAAAATACATTTTTTTCCTTCTTTCTTTTCTTTTTCAGTTTTTTTCTCTGAAGCCTCGGCGGTAGAGACGTGACGCACGGCATCGCCGTCACCGTTGCCTAATCTTCCCGCCATCATCCCATTCTTGCGCTTGCCATCGGACAAATCCCCTGTTATTTGAACAGATGGTCGGAAATCCATTCTGGTGATAAGTTGCCTCTAGTTAGCATTTAGATTACCTGCAAAAATGGAACAATTTACTACACTGCCTTCCAGCATAACTTCCTCCTCCTTGCCTCCTCCTCCTTCCCCGACACCCCCCCCCCCACCACCAGCCACACATGCCTGACATGTTTGGGTCCCTTCAACCTCCCGTGTGTTTTTTCTAGTCTCTGATTTGTTCCGAATTGCAGGAAATTTTGAGAAGCGCGTTGGTTACATGAAGGGGTGGAGAAAGGGAAGACGAAGAAACCTGGAGGGGAAATAAAGGGATGAACATGTGGAACAGCAGGGTCAGAATGAGATGGAAGACAGAATTTAAGCATGAGGGGGATAAAATGAAATGAGAATAACTGAAAAAGATACATGGGGAAAGGAATTAAGACATAAAATGAACTGGGGCGGGCGGGGTCTACTTGCTTGCTGTTAACATAACACCACCTGCCCACCCCTCTGTAAAGTTTGGGGTGCATTCAGGAGAAACTGCTTATTTAGAAGGCAAGAGTTATTTTGTTAGAATTTTCATTTTCTCAACCGCTTAATCCAGTCCAGGGTGGCGGGGAAGCTGGAGCCTATCCCAGCTGGCTTTGGGCGACAGGCAGGGTACACCCTGGACAGCTCGCCAGTCCATCGCACGGACACAGAACCACTCAGTCCTAGGGACAATTTAGAGTAACCAATCAACCTGCATGTCTTTGGACGGTGAGAGGAAGCCGGAATACCTGGAGAGAACCCACGCATACACGGGGAGAACATGCAAACCCCACACAGAAAGGCCACTGACTAAACATGGCCCCAGCCAAGGATCAAACCAGCGACCTTCTTGCTATGAGGCCACTGTGCTTTTAATGTTTCATGTAAAGCACTTTGAATTATCTTCTACATGAAAGGTGCTGTACACATAAACGTGCCTTGCTTTACAGAACTTCACACAGAGTTTGAGGTGTTTGTCCGACTTCTAGACTCTGATGTGATCTGATGATAGCATCTGTGGGAAATGAGCCCAGTGACAAAGTCCTACCTCCATGACCCACTGGGACTAAAGAATCCACTGCTGCTGAGCAGTTTAGTTCATCATGACATCTTCTTTATCCACATCCTGACAGGGAAGGACCTACTTCGTCTGAGGCGGGTGCTTATGATCCATCCCTGATCAGTGTATCCACAAATATGTCTAATCATGTCTCAGAACATGCAAAGACCAACCTGGAGGTCAAATGTATAATTCCATGTTTGAAAATGAATGTTCACATGATTTAAGCTTTTTCATGGTTGAGCAACATATCAGTACAGTTGCACTCAGGGGCAACTTTATCAGATCCAACTCTTCAGCTAATTTGTCAAACAGCCAACCAGCCAATCACAAGGCAGAATGTAGTCATTTGAATATGGTGAGGTTGACCTGCTGAAGGTCAAACTGAGCATCAGGATGAGGAAGACAGGAGATTTAAGGTTGTTGGTCTGAGTATTTACTGGGATTTTCACCCACAATCATGTCCATGGTTTCCAGAGAAGGTCTAAAGAAGAGAAAACATCCAGCTGACCCTGACCTTATTGTCAAAGGTCAGAGGACAATGGACAGACTGGTTGGAGATGATAGAAAGACAACAGGAACCCCAATAAGCACTGGTTCCAGCCACGGTTTGCAGTACATCATCTCTGAACACATCCAGCCTGGAAGTAGATGGTCTCCAGCAGCAGAAGCCCAAACCAGGTTCCCTCCTGTCAGTAAGAACAGGAAACTCAGGCTACAATTCACACAGACTCACCAGAACTGGACAATAGAAGATGGAGAAACATTGCTGGTCTGATGAATCTCCAGTTCAGCTCCACACTCATATGGTAGATCAGAATCTGCTGGAAACATCATGACAACATGGATCCATCCTGACATCAGGATTAACCGTATCTCCTTCCATGTCCATCCCTTTCTGAGCCTAATGCAGCGTCTTCTGATGGAAACTTCCAGCAGGATGATGCACCATGGCACAAAGCTCACATCATCTCCACCATGACGATGAGTTCACTGTCTGAGGTTTAACGGGAGATTCTCATGGTGATGAGGTGGAACGGGAGATTCTCATGGTGATGAGGTGGAACGGGAGATTCTCATCATGATGTGGTGGAACGGGAGATTCTCATGGTGATGTGGTGGAACGGGAGATTCTCATGGTGATGAGGTGGAACGGGAGATTCTCATGGTGATGAGGTGGAATGAGAGATTCTCATGGTGATGAGGTGGAATGAGAGATTCTCATGGTGATGAGGTGGAACGGGAGATTCTCATGGTGATGAGGTGGAATGAGAGATTCTCATGGTGATGAGGTGGAACGGGAGATTCTCATGGTGATGAGGTGGAACGAGAGATTCTCATGGTGATGAGGTGGAACGGGAGATTCTCATGGTGATGAGGTGGAACGAGAGATTCTCATGGTGATGAGGTGGAACGGGAGATTCTCATGGTGATGAGGTGGAACGGGATATTCTCATGGTGATGAGGTGGAACGGGAGATTCTCATGGTGATGAGGTGGAACGAGAGATTCTCATGGTGATGAGGTGGAACGGGATATTCTCATGGTGATGAGGTGGAACGGGATATTCTCATGGTGATGAGGTGGAACGGGAGATTCTCATGGTGATGAGGTGGAACAGGAGATTCTCATCGTGATGAGCTGGAAAGGAAGATTCTCATGGTGATGAGGTGGAACAGGAGATTCTCATCATGGTGATGAGGTGGAACGGGAGATTCTCATTGTGATGAGGTGGAACGGGAGATTCTCATGGTGATGAGCTGGAACAGAAGATTCTCATGGTGATGAGGTGGAACAGGAGATTCTCATCGTGATGAGCTGGAAAGGAAGATTCTCATGGTGATGAGGTGGAACAGGAGATTCTCATCATGGTGATGAGGTGGAACGGGAGATTCACATCGTGATGAGGTGGAACGGGAGATTCTCATTGTGATGAGGTGGAACGGGAGATTCTCATCGTGATGAGCTGGAACAGAAGATTCTCATGGTGATGAGGTGGAACAGGAGATTCTCATCGTGATGAGCTGGAAAGGAAGATTCTCATGGTGATGAGGTGGAACAGGAGATTCTCATCATGGTGATGAGGTGGAACGGGAGATTCACATCGTGATGAGGTGGAACGGGAGATTCTCATTGTGATGAGGTGGAACGGGAGATTCTCATCGTGATGAGCTGGAAAGGAAGATTCACATCGTGATGAGGTGGAACGGGAGATTCTCATGGTGATGAGGTGGAACGGAAGATTCTCATGGTGATGAGGTGGAACGGAAGATTCTCATGGTGATGAGGTGGAACGGGAGATTCTCATGGTGATGAGGTGGAACGGGAGATTCTCATGGTGATGAGGTGGAACGGGAGATTCTCATGGTGATGAAGTGGAATGGGAGATTCTCATGGTGATGAAGTGGAACGGGAGGTTCTCATGGTGATGCACTGTAACTTTTCGATGCTTCATGTCAATATGGAACCAATTCTCTGAGGAATGTTTCAAAATCAATGTTAAGTCCATCACACCAATATTTAAGGCAGTTTTGAAGGAAAACGGAGCCATCCTACCAAAGTGGTGAATGAGTGTAAACCAAATATTAATTTGTTGCTTCAGGTATGTCTGGGGATGACATCCTGGCACATATTTCTCTTTCCAACCAACATTTTAATATCAAGATCAGCTTCCACTGCTTACTTGGTAACATTTGGCATAGAAACTTGTTGTTGAGCCAGCTACAGAGGCAAAAGCACCATATATCTTCAGGTCAAAGGTTTATCATAGCTGCCGGAGCTTTTTCTGAAGAACAAATCTTGTGCAGCCAGACATCTTAGCATAACCCTCTCATCTTGCACTCTTACTCGCCATATGAAAACACACAATCCCATGAGCTCATTCATTTTACAAATAGACATTCCTCACAACAAAACCACCTTAACACCCACTCGCTAACAGCCAGACACCCTTTTCCACCTCCAAGGACAGCCACATGGCGACTTTATCATACTTCCTGTTTTTTACCACTGCCCCACAATCCTTCAGTCTCTGAACAACAGGAAATTAAAGGAGCGTGGCTCGGCGCCCGAACACCTCGACTTTTTGATTTGTGCGAGCTACTATCGCTAATGAAAATCAGCACAGCACTCCCAACAACAGGGGCCGCTGATAGAGGAGTCACTTGTTCACCACACAACGAGAGAGCGCGGTAAATCGGCTGAAGAAGGGGGGGGGGGGGTTGCGGTGGTGGGGGTCCTCGTTGAAAGGTGTATGATAGGAAAAATGCAAAGAAATGCTCTTTCATTGTAAAGGATAAAGACGTGAAACCGTTCCCCTTTCTTCATGTAAACTATGTTGTTAAGGTACTTCACACACACACACACACACACACTATGTGTGTGTGTGTGTGAAGTACAGTGTTGTCCTTATCAAATTTATGTCTATTTTATTGAACCATCAAACATTTTCCTAATTTATTTTCTCTGATCTCTGGTGTTTTCCTTCTGTTTCTGATATTTCCTGATTCTTCTCTTCCTTCCATGTTTGATTCATTTTGGTCTTTGTTCACCTTTTGTGCTCTCAACTTTCCTTTTTCCTCTCTCCGTTAAGCTGCCGCTATTCTCTTTCCCAAATTACACGCCACATGACTTGGTGTGTTATTAAACCAACTTTTTTCATTTTCACCTTTATGCCAGTGTCTCATACGGAAGCGAAGAGCTGTCATCCTCGTAAAAAAAAGTTTGGGCCTTATCACATATAACGTGATAGTTTTATTGTAAAAACGTGTAACCACTTGGAACGCTGGGGGGATTACATCCCTCAGTTGGCCTGGGAACACCTCGGGATCCCCCCGCAGAGTTGGCAAATGTGGCTGGGGAGAGGGAAGTCTGCTTCGGCTGCTGCCCCCGTGACCGGAACCCCGATAAGCGGTAGCGGACGGATGGATAGATGGCACTTGAATGCACCTAAGATGATGTAGTTTGCATTAACAGCGATTCTCGTGCTGCTCAAGTTTCAATCAGAAATGATGCCACGTCATGGGGATTGGACTCATTTTTCCTTCTGTACAGACCCATGCCTTTTAAAACTGTACGCATATTTATTACAATGTGACTTAAAGTGTTCCAAAGCACCAAAATTTCACAATGTCTCTACCCAAGTATGAAGAAAAACTCTATGAAGTCCTGTAAATGAGCCATTTGTGATCTCCTATCCACCCCGCACACAATTTCCTCATCTAAAGTCGAAAATGACCAAGTTCATGTTTTCAGATACGTGATAGGTTTCACATTTTTACAATAAAACTATCACGTAATAAGGCCCAAACTTTTTTCTATGAGGATGACAGCTCTATGCTTCCGTAGTCTCAACAGTTTTCCTTCTCTCTGAATAATGTGGTCAGTCCTCAGCTGTCCCATCACAACCAAATGTTTCTTCGTTTTGTGTTGAAAACATTGTGTGTTTGATGTATTAAACAACAACTGAATGACTTCAACACATTACAAAGTCATTATTTTACAGAGACTTTAGCTTCAATCTCATGTTTGCAGGATTTTTGTGCTTCTGGGTGAAAAGTATTCAGGCAGCTCAACGTGCGTTATTAATGACAAGCAAGTCTGAGTCATCCCTTCTGTTTTCAGTTGCTACTCGGTTCTCTTTGCTCTCGCTGCTGTAAGTCCCGCCTTGAAACCCATTCTTGCTGTTCTGATTGGTTCTGGTTTCAAACCAACATGATTGGTTGTTTCAGCTGTCAGTCACCGTGTTGATGACATCAGAGTTAGTGTGAAGCCAATCAATGTCAAAGTTTAATCAGAAAGAAATCATTTTCTCGATGGTTAGTCTTTAATATTGGTGATGATAATGATTAGGATCCATCAGCACCCACTGAGCCCAACCAGACACCGTTACTCCTGGTTTGTAGGCGTTTCCAGCAGGACTTTCCGGGCCGAATTGATCCGTTAGGGTTCTGGCCATGGGCAGGCTGCTGTTGGGCAGAATGGGATGTCATGAGAGCGACTCCTGATTGAGCAGGAAGCAGGAAGCGGGAAGCAGCACCACGGCGTTTCCACCAGCAGCCCTACCGGCTCTACCGAGTCTTTTCCTGATTACTGGACACAGACGG
>NC_136631.1:27261974-27291974 GCF_933228915.1 Telmatherina bonti
AGGCGGGGGAACGGGCTCGGGCAGCTGCCTTCACTTCCTACTTCATTAAGATTGATGCAGGAAGGTGCAGCAGACCAGACAAGCGCCTGGCAGTGTGTTGGGGCTTTGCTGCTGCAGGCCTTTCTGGAAAACCAGGCTGGACTCAAGGACACGCAGAGCAAGACGTTCTGCTGAGAGACAGTCGGCACACGTCACCTGTAGATAGACGGATGGAGGCTGCTGGGACCAGTTCATGACTGTGGTTAAACTGGAAACCCTGCACAAGGAGAGATGACTGGAGTAAATGTTGACAAAAGAAATCATGAAGAAGAAGAAGACATTCTGTGGCGTTCTAGTCGGGAAAAGTACGTTCTATGTCTTTATATGAGAGTAGAACGTGTGTGTTTAGCTACACCATGCAGAGAACATGTCTGTTGGCTGACAACGGGGAAACTGACCGGAGCCGCCGCCATCGGCGCACATTAAAACCTTTTAAGGTGTAGTCGAGATGCTGGGAAGCAGCCAATCAGGAGGAGTCTATCTGAGGGCCTGTGATTGGTTGGAATTGCGAGCGCTTCACCGTGCTGAACGAGCGTGTTGACTTGAACGCAGAGAAAATTCGGCTCAAAGCTGAGCTGATGCTGAACGTAGTTTCTGCGCTCAGGATGGATCTCTCCGCTCAAAGATCAGGACCAGACTCCCCAACATCCTCAGCAGCTTCACCAGACTGCTCCCAGTTTACCTGCAGACTCCCCAACATCCTCAGCAGCTTCACCAGACTGCTCCCAGTTTACCTGCAGACTCCCCAACATCCTCAGCAGCTTCACCAGACTGGTCCCAGTTTACCTGCAGACCCCCCAACATCCTCAGCGGCTTCACCAGACTGCTCCCAGTTTACCTGCAGACTCCCCAACATCCTCAGCAGCTTCACCAGACTGCTCCCAGTTTACCTGCAGACTCCCCAACATCCTCAGCAGCTTCACCAGACTGGTCCCAGTTTACCTGCAGACCCCCCAACATCCTCAGCCGCTTCACCAGACGGGTCCCAGTTTACCTGCAGACCCCCCAACATCCTCAGCAGCTTCACCAGACTGGTCCCAGTTTACCGGCTGACTCCCCAACATCCTCAGCAGCTTCACCAGACTGGTCCCAGTTTACCGGCTGACTCCCCAACATCCTCAGCCGCTTCACCAGACTGGTCCCAGTTTACCGGCTGACTCCCCAACATCCTCAGCAGCTTCACCAGACTGCTCCCAGTTTACCTGCAGACTCCCCAACATCCTCAGCCGCTTCACCAGACTGGTCCCAGTTTACCGGCTGACTCCCCAACATCCTCAGCAGCTTCACCAGACTGCTCCCAGTTTACCTGCAGACTCCCCAACATCCTCAGCAGCTTCACCAGACGGGTCCCAGTTTACCTGCAGACCCCCCAACATCCTCAGCGGCTTCACCAGACTGCTCCCAGTTTACCTGCAGACTCCCCAACATCCTCAGCAGCTTCACCAGACTGCTCCCAGTTTACCTGCAGACTCCCCAACATCCTCAGCAGCTTCACCAGACTGCTCCCAGTTTACCTGCAGACCCCCCAACATCCTCAGCAGCTTCACCAGACTGCTCCCAGTTTACCTGCAGACCCCCCAACATCCTCAGCAGCTTCACCAGACTGCTCCCAGTTTACCTGCAGACTCCCCAACATCCTCAGCCGCTTCACCAGACTGCTCCCAGTTTACCTGGAGCTGGAATACAAAGGTGGAAGTACTGGTCAGCACAGAACACGCCTCATGGCTAGCTGGCAAACACGAGTTTCTGGACCCACCACTGGTCCAGATCCCAGGTTTTGGTCCAGAACCCAGGCGCTGGTCCAGAACCCAGGCTCTGGTCCAGAACCCAGGTTCTGGTCCAGAACCGAGGCTCTGGTCCAGAACCCAACCAGTTCATGCAAACAAAGATCAGAAGAAGCAAAGGATCAGACCTTCCGTTTGATTCAATCCTCCAGTCTGAGCTGCACCAGCAGAAGGTGGAGAGAAAACCTCCACCAGGACCAGAACCAGGAAGGAAAACCTCCACCAGGACCAGAACCAGGAAGGAAAACCTCCACCAGGACCAGAACCAGGAAGGAAAACCTCCACCAGGACCAGAACCAGGAAGGAAAACCTCCATCAGGACCAGAACCAGGAAGGAAAACCTCCACCAGGACCAGAACCAGGAAGGAAAACCTCCACCAGGACCAGAACCAGGAAGGAAAACCTCCACCAGGACCAGAACCAGGAGGGAAAACCTCCACCAGGACCAGAACCAGGAAGGAAAACCTCCATCAGGACCAGAACCAGGAAGGAAAACCTCCACCAGGACCAGAACCAGGAAGGAAAACCTCCATCAGGACCAGAACCAGGAAGGAAAACCTCCATTTGGACCAGAACCAGGAAGGAAAACCTCCACCAGGACCAGAACCAGGAAGGAAAACCTCCACCAGGACCAGAACCAGGAAGGAAAACCTCCAGCAGGTTGGTCCAGTTTCTGAACTCCTCGATCACCAAGTTGTTCCGGCAGCGTTCAGGAAAAGGAGGAAAGAGGAGGTGGACATGGAGGCGCAGGGAGGGACAGCTTCGTCTAGAAGCCGATGGAAATTCTCTCACAAACACACACACGCACACACACACACACACACACACACACACACCTCCACCTTGACATCTCATGGGCTGCAGCTGTCTTTCTTCTCTCACTGATACACAGAAAAACCCTGAAACCGTGACACTGACACTTCATGGACAAACATACATATGAATTAGCTTACTGTTGATGCTGTATCTCCTGTGTGTGTGTGTGTGAAGTGCAGTCATCTGTCAGTGAAAGTGGTTGGAATAACATAATTTTCATCAGAAAATGTTTGTAGAAATAAGAGAGGAAACAGTATGAATGAAAAGAGGTAATGTGAGACGAGGTCGGATCAGAATCAGAGTTTTCAGTATGAAACACCGTCAGCTTGTTGTAGCAACACTTCCATCGTTTTTACGCCTGTTGATGCGTTCCTGACTCCAGCTCCATTAATGACCTTCATACAGGAAGCTTTAACACTCCATGTTGCTTTTCTCACCGCTGCATTGGTGCTTCATGTCAGATGAAATTCACACATATAAAGCCATGATTAGCATATATATTGTGTTTACACAGTGGCAACTTCTTCCCTCTATTCCTTATCGCTCTCTTTCTCCATCTACGTGTATATATATATATATATACATGCATACATACATATTTAAACGAAAACGTTAATATGTTGTCTTTACAGAGATGTTGTCCCGACTGTCGGATTAAAAACAAGAAATAAATAAATCTACAACGTTCTGATTAAACCGCAAATGAATCCGAGACTCGTTGTGTTTAAGCTTCCCAATTCAGATGAGAGAAATGGAAAAAAAGTCTTTTAGCTTTTTCTTTCATCATTAGCACTCCGGTTTGTCCTGCCAGCCATTCACGTTTCCCATGGAGGAAGAACACACACACACACACACACACACACACACACACACACACACACACACACACACCAGTACAAACGTGTTGTGTCTCCGTGGATACTGAATGCCTTTTTCATTGACTGCGTTACCATGGAAGTGAAAGCATGAGAGGAGATGATCAGAGGAGAAAGAAAAGGAGGGAATAAAGGCAGAGTTGTGGGAGATGGAAAAGCAGCAGAAAGACGTAAACGGGAAACAAAAAGCGAGAGCAATGACAGCAGAGAGGACAAGGCATGGCAGGCAAATGTGTGGAGAGGTGCAAAAGGAGGAACAACTAGCGGGGAAATGAGTGAAGAAAGGAAGAGACGGAAAAAATGGGAAGAAGAAGGATGGAAATGGGAGAGGTCAGGAAAGAACAGGAACATAGAAAAGCCGAATGAGGACGAAAATTTAAACAAGTTAAATCTGAGGAGGTTTAATCACATACAGCTCCATGGATCTGCACACACACACACACACACACACACACACACACGTTAACATGCTTAAATCATGTTATCTGCACATCGTAGCAGAACTTTCTACCTGCACCTGAAGCAGGAACATAAGCAGACTAATAACCGTGTGTGTGTGTGTGTGTGTGTGTGTGTGTGTGTGTGTGTGTGTGTGCTGCTGTCACATGCCACCATTTTCCATTAGAAAATAGTTACAGGCTGTAAAGCTCCTCCCACTTACAGGCTGCACAGCTCCTGTCCCGGTTGATGCTCTTGCTGATGAAATTTACATGTTAATCATTCTGAATGCTTGTCAGGTGACCGCCAGTCACTCAGGTATTTCTAAATAAACAAACAATCAGGAAACAAAAGCATTTTCTGTGTTTTCCAGCAGAAGTTCTTCCTGCTGTGGGGAACATACTTGCTATGCATCAGTAGCTTTTCCAGGAAACCGCCTGCAGTCCTGTGCAGCAAAAATTGACATTATTACTTCTGGACAGACCTGAGTCTAATTAAAAAGCATCATAGGTCCATATAACTGCATTTTATCTCATTAATTATGGAAGGAGTTTCACGTTTGAGAATTAATTGTTAAAGAAACTGATAATATTTTGAGTTCTTAAATCATTTCAAGCCTGCAGGCATTTTTTTAATTGTTTAAAATGTGGTCATGGCTTTACTTTAAAAGTTTTGAAGCTTTTGATGATGAGATGTCCATAATTTTTCACTTTTACAGACAAAAAGGATTATTCCAGCATGTCTCGCCGTCTGTGGAAAGATTTCATTTCATCCATACCTTGATCCAAACATAATCACAAGCAGCATTTTACTTCATTTTACAGCGTGTTTCAACTGTGACTTTCATCTCTACAACTACTGTAGGACCATGTTTGGTCTTTATAACCAATAAAAAGTTCGAAGTCCAGGTGGGGCAGGAGTTGGACCACACTACCTGAAAACCTTCTGGGCTCAAATTTTACTCTTTGAGGACAAATTTCACGATGAAGTCACAATCCGGCTGAAGGAAAGTGATGACCTCATAATGACTTGTGCATGTGACCCATCAGAAGTCGCCTAATTAAACTAAAGCTATCATATCTGATTCATGATGTTCTGCAAATGTTAACCCAAATTCAAGCAGTCCTCCTGATTTCTGCACATCTTTGCAGTTTTGACTGGTCTGATGAGTTTCCCAGTTAAGCGAAGCTGCTAGACTGATTTCCTCATGGACAGACGGCCACCTCAGCCTGACGGTGGCTGAGCAGAAAGGATTCCAGTCCAAAGGAAAACGGCCTCTCTGGCAGATAAAGACGCTGATTGGTTGAACTCAGCTTTGCCATGGAAACCTCAGAACCTGACATGGGTTCTGGAGCGTGCTCTGAGCCCTCAGCTGGCCAGTGTCGTTGTGTTTCATGCAGACAGTCTCTCTCGTCAAACGGTGTGGTAAAAATGGAAGAGCGGAGCTGCTTTGCACAATTCCTGCCAGTTTCCACGTGAGCAGGAGATCTGTTCTGTCTGCATCTCCCTGTGGATTGTCTGCTTTAAAAACATCTTCACCCCTCAGAAAAATGGCTGATTTTAAAAGTCAGCTTTGTTCCTCCCACCATGACTTTCTTTGTGCCATGTTTCAGTTTTGCCCGTCAACTTGGATTTCAGTCCCACTCTCAGACATCTTTCTTCTTCAATGTTTGTCTCATAAACTCAAACCTAAGGGAGTTTTCTGTTTTAACTTTTTAAAGAGTGGATGAAGACGCTGCGTCTCCTGCTTGAGGAAAATCGGAGACATGAAGGAGAAATGCTAATTCACCAAGAAAACGTTTCATTCTAGTCGTGTAGAAGAAGAAAGACGAGAAAAGATGAAGCTGCAATAAAACATCCCATGTCCATTTGCATAACAGGTGGTGCCTTCTCCTCCCCGCTCTCCAATCAGCATCCAGCGTAAATCTCCCTGATTGGCTGAGATGTGAAGGACACATAAACTGCAGGTGACATGCTGGTGAATTATTAAGGAGAATAATGACTTTATCCATCAGTTTTTACACACCGAGCAAGTTTATTCTCGCAGATATGTGGGAAGATGGACGCGGAGGACAAACAAATCTCTGCTTTATAAGCTGCGCTGTAAATGAACGGTTGTAAAGCCAGTTGCTTTACGCCAAGTCCGCTTTTATGACAGATGTCTCTTCAGAGTGCTGCTTGTCGTGGGCTTAAAGCAGCTGCAGTGTGTCGCAGTGACAACAAAACACCAGGAATACACCAGGAAAACAGCAGTGTGCTTGATTACAAATAACATTTTGTTTTTCCAACTCACCTGGCAGATAATTCAGCTGTGATGACAATCCTTCAAAGGCCTTGGGTGTCCAGAGAACCTGTAAAACTGCAGAGATGTGATAGAACTCAGTGAGAGAAGTGTGGATTTATGGGTGATAACTGGGATGAATATCAGGTTACCAAGTGCATTTTAGATCATAGTGAAAATCCACCAATTACAAGATTCAGTGCCAACGACAGTTTGTTTGTGTGCTGACAGGTTTTCTTGATGAAACTGTAAACTCAGCAAAGTCCATGAACCTTAAAACCCTCACCTTCCACAACACTGATGCCCATTTATTAGATTATTGTCTTTATAATAGTTAAACTGTCAGGAAGCATGTACAGGAAACATCAGACCAGAGTAGACAAGCGCCGCACCAGGTTGTAGCTTTCTGGCTTTACGTAGAAAGAACCAAAACATAAAATGCATTGCAAACTCTCAAGCTGCTCTCCAGCCCCCCTAGAACTGTGCAAAGTCTACATACAGCAATAAAAGAACACTAATGGAAACACCTAGACTGGGAAAACACGATCGCTGAAGAGTTTTCATGCTGTCATGAGGTGGTTTGTTCAGACATTTCGACATAAAAGTAGATCACAAAGGTGTAAAGGGAAAACCTCTTTATTTCTAAATCAGGTCTGACGAAGGAATCATGTTGGGTAAAGAGGGCACAGTATTGATCAAAACATGTTAAATTTCACAGTTTTACACTCAATTAAAAAAGAACATGTAGGAAAAAGGCTTCGACATTCTCTGCAAGTAGAGAACCCCAAAATTGGGCTACGTGGCTACCTTGCATACGCTGGTAAAATCCCATAAGATCTGGTTTAGCAGATGAGATTTTACCAGACCTGAGGCTTGTGCACAAAACACAGTTGTTGTTTGCTTCCAAATATCACTTTTATTCAGCAGAAAACTGTAATGGGAAGCAGCTTCATATAGTCTCCAGAAAGCTCATTCCGTACAGTACAGAAGATTACGCTTCATTTAAATAAAGTTTGTTTGAATCAAACGTCGTCAGGCGGCTCACACACCCCACAATGATAATTACAGCAGGGGGCAGTGCAGAGTTCACCCTCACTTCCGTTGCAGACATTGGCAGACATTGGCAGACATGGCGACGGTGGAGCTGGCTGTGAAGCAAACTTCTTCTTCTCTGGTCCTTCTTCCTTCCTCTGTCCGTCTACAAACCAGCAAGCTCTCTGAAAACCGACCAAACAAGCACGAAGGATGCAGAGGACGTAGAGACAGCTCTGTATGTGTGGTGTGCTTATGGTCGCAGAGTGGTGCGATGCTAGCACCGGGACCTCTGCGCAGTGTTCCACAGCATTAATGGAGTTGACTGTCTTTAAACTCTGCACACCTCCTGTATTTCTGGTCCTCCAGCAATAAACTTCAGAGCGGCAGACATGCGGTCCCAGTGCAGGACAGTGGCGAGGCGCTGTCTCCGGAAATGACTCCAGAGATGTCTGGAGAGGAGTGGCGGTGCCTTGCGGTGCTTGTAGCACGTTACTGCCAGCTGGTGGTGAGACGAAACATACAAACATATGGGAACATACCATCACACGGAGCTGTTGGGAACATACCATCACACGGAGCTGTTGGGAACATACCATCACATGGAGCTGATGGGAACATACCATCACACGGAGCTGTTGGGAACATACCATCACATGGAGCTGATGGGAACATACCATCACACGGAGCTGTTGGGAACATACCATCACACGGAGCTGATGGGAACATACCATCACATGGAGCTGATGGGAACATACCATGACAAGGAGCTGATGGGAACATACCATCACACAGAGCTGTTGGGAACATACCATCACACGGAGCTGATGGGAACATACCATCACATGGAGCTGATGGGAACATAACATCACATGGAGCTGATGGGAACATACCATGACAAGGAGCTGATGGGAACATACCATCACACAGAGCTGTTGGGAACATACCATCACACGGAGCTGTTGGGAACAGACCATCACATGGAGCTGATGGGAACATACCATCACACGGAGCTGATGGGAACATACCATCACATGGAGCTGATGGGAACATACCATCACAAGGAGCTGATGGGAACATACCATCACACAGAGCTGTTGGGAACATACCATCACATGGAGCTGTTGGGAACAGACCATCACATGGAGCTGTTGGGAACATACCATCACACGGAGCTGTTGGGAACAGACCATCACAAGGAGCTGATGGGAACAGACCATCACACGGAGCTGATGGGAACATACCATCACATGGAGCTGATGGGAACATACCATCACACGGAGCTGTTGGGAACAGACCATCACAAGGAGCTGATGGGAACAGACCATCACATGGAGCTGTTGGGAACATACCATCACATGGAGCTGATGGGAACATACCATCACACGGAGCTGTTGGGAACATACCATCACACGGAGCTGTTGGGAACAGACCATCACAAGGAGCTGATGGGAACAGACCATCACACGGAGCTGATGGGAACATACCATCACACGGAGCTGTTGGGAACATACCATCACAAGGAGCTGATGGGAACAGACCATCACAAGGAGCTGATGGGAACAGACCATCACATGGAGCTGTTGGGAACATACCATCACATGGAGCTGATGGGAACATACCATCACACGGAGCTGTTGGGAACAGACCATCACAAGGAGCTGATGGGAACAGACCATCACACGGAGCTGATGGGAACAGACCATCACATGGAGCTGATGGGAACAGACCATCACATGGAGCTGATGGGAACAGACCATCACAAGGAGCTGTTGGGAACAGACCATCACAAGGAGCTGATGGGAACAGACCATCACACGGAGCTGATGGGAACAGACCATCACACGGAGCTGATGGGAACATACCATCACACGGAGCTGTTGGGAACATACCATCACAAGGAGCTGATGGGAACAGACCATCACAAGGAGCTGATGGGAACAGACCATCACATGGAGCTGTTGGGAACATACCATCACATGGAGCTGATGGGAACAGACCATCACACGGAGCTGATGGGAACAGACCATCACATGGAGCTGATGGGAACAGACCATCACATGGAGCTGATGGGAACATACCATCACATGGAGCTGATGGGAACATACCATCACATGGAGCTGATGGGAACATACCATCACACGGAGCTGTTGGGAACAGACCATCACAAGGAGCTGATGGGAACAGACCATCACATGGAGCTGTTGGGAACATACCATCACATGGAGCTGATGGGAACATACCATCACACGGAGCTGTTGGGAACATACCATCACACGGAGCTGTTGGGAACAGACCATCACAAGGAGCTGATGGGAACAGACCATCACACGGAGCTGATGGGAACATACCATCACACGGAGCTGTTGGGAACATACCATCACAAGGAGCTGATGGGAACAGACCATCACAAGGAGCTGATGGGAACAGACCATCACATGGAGCTGATGGGAACATACCATCACATGGAGCTGATGGGAACATACCATCACACGGAGCTGTTGGGAACAGACCATCACAAGGAGCTGATGGGAACAGACCATCACACGGAGCTGATGGGAACAGACCATCACATGGAGCTGATGGGAACAGACCATCACAAGGAGCTGATGGGAACAGACCATCACAAGGAGCTGTTGGGAACAGACCATCACAAGGAGCTGATGGGAACAGACCATCACACGGAGCTGATGGGAACATACCATCACACGGAGCTGTTGGGAACATACCATCACAAGGAGCTGATGGGAACAGACCATCACAAGGAGCTGATGGGAACAGACCATCACATGGAGCTGTTGGGAACATACCATCACATGGAGCTGATGGGAACAGACCATCACACGGAGCTGATGGGAACAGACCATCACATGGAGCTGATGGGAACAGACCATCACATGGAGCTGATGGGAACATACCATCACATGGAGCTGATGGGAACATACCATCACATGGAGCTGATGGGAACATACCATCACACGGAGCTGTTGGGAACAGACCATCACAAGGAGCTGATGGGAACAGACCATCACACGGAGCTGATGGGAACATACCATCACATGGAGCTGATGGGAACATACCATCACATGGAGCTGATTGGAACATACCATCACACGGAGCTGTTGGGAACATACCATCACACGGAGCTGTTGGGAACAGACCATCACAAGGAGCTGATGGGAACAGACCATCACAAGGAGCTGATGGGAACATACCATCACATGGAGCTGATGGGAACATACCATCACATGGAGCTGATGGGAACATACCATCACACGGAGCTGTTGGGAACATACCATCACAAGGAGCTGATGGGAACAGACCATCACATGGAGCTGTTGGGAACATACCATCACACGGAGCTGTTGGGAACAGACCATCACAAGGAGCTGATGGGAACAGACCATCACAAGGAGCTGATGGGAACAGACCATCACATGGAGCTGATGGGAACAGACCATCACATGGAGCTGATGGGAACATACCATCACATGGAGCTGATGGGAACAGACCATCACATGGAGCTGATGGGAACATACCATCACACGGAGCTGTTGGGAACATACCATCACAAGGAGCTGATGGGAACATACCATGACAAGGAGCTGATGGGAACATACCATCACACAGAGCTGTTGGGAACATACCATCACACGGAGCTGATGGGAACATACCATCACATGGAGCTGATGGGAACATACCATCACACAGAGCTGTTGGGAACATACCATCACACGGAGCTGTTGGGAACAGACCATCACACGGAGCTGTTGGGAACATACCATCACACAGAGCTGTTAGGAACATTCCATCACATGGCTTCAAAACTGTTCAAAGCTTAAAAATATTGTCCCACATTAAGTTATGCTAACTCTATTCATGCTAGCTAGATTTATACATTTTGAGGCTGGATCAGCTGTTTATGAACTGATTATTTTGACCTTCACCAGCTTGTAAATTAGGAAGTGTGTACATGTGCAGATGCTGTAAAAGATTCTCCCAGTTTGATGTAGGAAATGAGATTTGTCTCTGGGGCTGCATGCTGCCGTGTTCCCCCGTTGTGCAGCAGGTGTGTGAACATGAGAGGCGTGGAACTTCACCTATAGACTGGGATGGTTTGTTACACATCATCATCAACGGGACAGTTTGATGCCAGTGTTTTTGGGGAGAATATGAGTGGTTTTTGTGGCTGTCTTCTCCTGCTGCAGACTCCCCATCCTTTCTACCTTCAGTCAAACACACTGACTGTGAAAGAGCTGCATGACCTGTGTGTGAAGGACTGAGTGTGTCTGCATATCTGTGTCAGATTATAGAAGAAAAGGAGGCGGTACGTGTGTGTGTGTGAGGACGGGTGTGTACTTTGCTTTGTGTGTCCAGCTGAGAGAAGGAGAGTACCGCGAGCTGCCAGAGGATCTGTGTGAACGCTGATGTGTGACAGAGAGACAGCTCAGAGAGAAACCCGGCTGGAGGAGAAGCGAAAGGGGAAACAGCGGGAGCAGGAGGGAAAAGAGAGAGAGTGGTAGAGCGAGGTTGGCAGACAGTGCTGTGATCTGAGTCTGCTGGGTTTACCGGATCAGACAAACAGGGACTGTGTGAGAGACAAACTGTCTCTCCCTTTGTCCTTTGCTAAGGATCTTCCTGGAGGATGTGTGATCAGATCATTGCTTCACGCTGAATGGGAGATAGTCCACGATGTGTTTCTGCACGTCCGGCAGCTTCCAGCTGTCAAACGCTGCCGCCTTTTGACCCGATCAGGCAGATACGTTCATCACACTCAGTGCTCAATCAGCAGTTTTTAGCATAATGGAGGTTTACTGAAACGGTCCAATATCGTCATCTTTCTGTCTTTAAAGCTCTTTTCTGACATGAAACGTGAAACAATGAAGGCTTCCTCCCTGTGAAGAACCACATGATATTTACCATCAGAGTACGTTAGACTGACCGTCCACGTTGCTGCTCCGCCTGGTCAACTTCCTGTTAATGCAGGCATATAAGCAGCCAATCACATGGCAGCATCAGAGTGGGAGAGATTTAGGCTAGCCAGTGGGATTTATACACACCACCATCTGCAGGGTTTCCAGAGAGGGTCTGAACCTGCCTGGACCAGCAGGAAGAACTGGTCTGATAAGTTCAGCTCCAAAATCTGCTGGAAACGTCATCACGTCATGACAACATGGATCCATCCCGCCACCAATATCAGCGCTCAGGCTGCTGCTGGTGGTGTTTTGTGTGTGTGTGTGTGTGTGTGTGTGTGTGTGTGTGTGTGTGTATGGGGGCAGTCTCCTGTCAGACTATTTGTTTCCACCAACCACTGGTTCTGGCCCGATGTCGGACATTTTGATGCAGTTTGGTAAATCCTGACCTCCTGGCGTGTTGGCTAGATAGCAACAGATGTGTCAGCTGTGTAATAGCGTGACATCATGGTGTGACGTCATAGCGGGACATCATAGCATGACATCATAGCGTGACATCATAGCGTGACATCATAGCATGACATCATAGCGTGACGTCATAGCGTGACATCATAGCATGACGACATAGCATGACGTCATAGTGTGACATCATAGCGTGACATCATAGCGTGACGTCATAGTGTGACGTCATAGCGTGACGTCATAGCATGACATCATAGCGTGACATCATAGCATGACATCATAGCATGACGTCATAGGGTGACATCATAGCATGACGTCATAGCGTGACATCATAGCATGACGTCATAGCGTGACATCATAGTGTGACATCATAGCGTAACATCATAGCGTGACATCATAGCATGTCATCATAGCGTGACATCATAGCGTGACGTCATAGCGTGACATCATAGCATGACATCATAGCGGTGTGAGGCCTGCTTTGAGTTCAAACAGAGAAGAAGCCAAAGGAGACAGACATCCAGTGTAAACATGCAGCTTCCCCGCTGTGTCACACAGGAAGTGACTCGACTTTCTTTCCACCAATCAGTGGATTGCATCGTCGGGTCCATTGCCTTTCGGGTTGGATTGGAAAGATCGGGACCCGAATGGAACGGTCCCAGACAAAGGGGCCCGGATGTTCTGGCACCATTCCGAGGTTTTGTTTTTTTTTCTTTTCTCTTCTCTTTTAACCTGTCCTGTCCAGCATCTCAGCATACAGAACGGCAATCTGCGTGCCGTATTTTTGCCAGACAGAACCATTCCGAGGTTTTAGCTGAAGTGATGCAGGAAACTGTGTGCTGACCCGTTTCATACCAGACTTGACATGTTGGTGGAAACTGGGCACCAGTACCAGCATGGCAGGTGTAACCAGCACAGCGTAGTGCTGCTGCTGACCATGGCCATCCCTTTCTGAGCACAGTGCAGCATCTTGTGATGGAAACTTACTGCAGGATGATGCACCATGTCACAAAGCTCACAGCCTCTCCTCCACAGACGCGATGGTCCAATGTGGTTTCAGCAAACCTGATGAAGAGGAAGGAATGTTTTATAGATCTGTTTCAAATCCACATAATGTCCATGAACACAGACGTCTGGCTTCAAAACATAAAACTTACTGCTGTGCACACACACACACAAACACACACACACACACACACACACACATCTGGTGTGTGTGTCGCCAGCAGGAGTGTGTTACTGCGACCTGCTGGAGGCCGTCTCTGTCTTCTACACACACCGTTTTTTCCTCTCTTGTTTACTGTGTCCTGCTGGGAAATGTGACGACGCAGAGATGAGCGTAAATAGAGATTCCTCCCCCCTCCGCCTCCCCCGCCTCTCTCCTCTCTGTTCTCATCTTTCTCCTGTCGACGCTGGAAAAGCAGCTTACAGTCCAAGCAGGCTGAGATCTGCCAAAAGAAGCCGGAGGCGTGTTATCATTTGTCCTTAGAGGGAATCCTTTTAATTTCACTTATTGATTTCATGGGGAGGGTGTAAGATGAACACCGGGACAAAAAGCCTGATGAATCTCCGTCCGTCTGTCCACCAAAGACACGTAAGACAATATAAAACACGATCGTACAGGAAGAGATTAATGCAGAAAAAAGGAAGAAACGCCCAAACAGATGACGCAGTTACTGGTTCCTCCCTCAGCTGGGGGGGTTGAACAGTGGCCTTTCTGTGTGGGTTCTCTCCGGGTTCTCCGGCTTCCTCCCACCGTGCAAACACATGATGTTGGGTGAACTGGTTCCTCTAAACCGTCGCTAGGAGTGTGTGTGAGTGTATGGTCTCTGTGTGGCCCTGTGATGGACTGCAACCTGTCCAGGTGTCCCTGCCTCTCAGCCAGTTATTACTGGGATGGACTCCAGTTATCGGAATAAGCGATTGGGAAAATGGATGTCTGGAGGTGCTGAGTCTGGTGTGATCAGAAGGAGATGGGTGTGTAGCTCTGAGGGACGAATCATGCTGGTCGTGCCACTGACACCGACCTGTTAAACACTCATTAATTAACAGATTACTGCTTTTAGATCAAATTCTTTCTTACATTAATGTGTTATTTCCATCCATTTCCACCATTTGCGGGATTAATCATACAAGTATGTGTTTGTGCAAACCTCAGTGTCTGGTTATATTTCAGACTGAATCATTTTTTACGGAAGCGTAGAGCTGTCATCCTAATGAAAAAAAGTTTGGACCTTACCAAGTCATAATGATATAGGTTTATTGTAAAAACGTGAAACGCATCACGTTATAACGACATAGTTTTATTGCAAAAACGTGAAATGTATCACATTATAACGTAATAAGTTTTATTGTAAAAACGTGAAATGTATCACGTTATAACGATATAGTTTTATTGTAAAAATGTGAAATGTATCACAAATTATAACGTAATAAGTTTTATTGTAAAAACGTGAAATGTATCATGTTATAACGACATAGTTTTACTGTAAAAATGTGAAACGTATCACGTTATAACAAAATAGTTTTATTGTAAAAACATGAAATGTATCACATTATAACGTAATGTTTTATTGTAGAAACATGAAACGTATCATGTTATAACGTAATAAGTTTTATTGTAAAAACGTGAAATGTATCACGGTATAACGTAATGTTTTATTGTAGAAACATGAAACGGATCACATTATAACGATATAGTTTTATTGTAAAAATGTGAAATGTATCACATTATAATGTAATAAGTTTATCGTAAATTGTTTATTGTTTATTCCCTCTCCCCAGCCACATTTGCCAACTCTGCGGGGGGATCCCGAGGAGTTCCCAGGCCAGCCGAGAGATATAATCCCTCCAGCGTTCAAGTGGTTGCACGTTTTTACAATAAAACTTATCACATTATAACGTGATAAGGCCCAAACTTTTCATGAGGACGACAGCTCTTCGCTTCTGTAATTATTGTCTGAACATTTGACATGAACATGTTGGACTTTCAGTCTCTTATCGTTCATTTAGCTCATAAAAATAGTTTTTTATCAACTTTTTTTCGTCTTTTTTCTCCTCACTGCTCTGTTTATCTTTGTCGTCCTCCTCTTAACCTTTTGTCTTTGTCCTATACCCCCCTCTCCTGTCTCTTCTCTCCCCTCTCACTGAATGTGAAAGTAACCTTTTGCTCAGACATGAGGAGTGCTTGATTTCTCTTATCTTCCTGGTGACATGCCCACTCACAGGCTTGTTTCGGCACATAAGCAGCCGCCTCGTCAGAAGCGCTGCAGGCGCATCAAACACAGGAGCCCTTCCCAAACAGCCCTCTTTCATTCTTCATACAGAACGGTTAGGTGGGCAGAATATCGGCTCTTTCCATCTGATGTTAAACATGTGATCTGGTAACAACTGGACCACTCTGATTGCTTCAACTCACAATGGCATTTGAACGCATCTCTGCAAACTTCTCAGGTGACTATCAGTCACCTGCTGAGGTATTTTTAAATAAACACAAACAATGAGCAGAAGTTCCCCCTTGCTATGCATCAGTAGCTTTTCCAGTAAACTGCCTGCAGTCCTGTGCAGCAAAAATTGACATTATTACTTCTGGACAGACCTGAGTCTAATTAAAAAGCATAGTATGTCCATATAACTGCATTTTATCTCATTAATTATGGAAGGAGTTTCACATTAATCTGATAACATCTGGAGTTTTAAATAACTGGAAGCCCGCAGGACTATTGTGTGTGTAGAAGCTGGTCCAGTCTCTAGTCAAGGCCTTCACACACCTTCACACACAGAGGGGATTGATAAACATGTCACCTATGCTGCGTGTGTGTGTGTGTGTGTGTGTGTGTGTGTGTTGGGAGACAGAGGGGAAGGGAAGGAGGAGGACAGAAGACGAACGGTCCATTTGCAGGAACAGGTGGAGACGTCTCTGCTTTTAACTGAAGGACATTTTCCTCTCCATGTTTTACTCCTCCATTGTTTTATCCGATGAATCATTCCTAACGAGGAGGAGAGATTTTTCCTCCGTCTTCTGAGCAAAGCACCAGCCGAGCTGCAGGATGTCTCTCCCTTTGTTGGAGATAAAATAAAAAGAGATGCCGGAGCTTCGCCCTTCATCACACTTAGCCCCGCGACCGTACTGCTGTCTAATGGAACTTCATCCATTTCAAATGACAGAATCCATTATGGCGTGCATGCAGCGCTCTGCACTGCAAGCGCTGCATGCACGCCATTTATTCCAGTTATTTGCTGATAATGTGTCAGCTAAACAGGGCAACATCTTTTTTAATGTTTCTGTAAAAAGGTAAATAAATTGAAACACGGATATAATTACTTCATGTTGTTCTCCAGCAAACATTCAAACTTCACATCAGACTGAATCCGAAGCCATAACTTCTGCTGTGTAAACCACTTTCAGCTGCTTTCTGACACAAAAACACACACCTGCATCATCATTAGAAGCCTGAAAGAGGAGATGAGCTAAAAGCCTCTTTTCCCACAATCCTGCATTTATCTAGTTATCTTTTCATTTCTTTTTCTTGCAGCAAATAAAAACTCTGACACACAGTTTCAATTTCATGTTCATGTGTAAAGATAAAATATCAAAACAAAACAATGTGAAGGAGATTGATTTATAATCTAACACTGTACAGTTGTGAGAACAAGACTTATTATTACAAAGTATCATTGCTTCTCAGGGTTTTAGCGTCATCTTGGTTAATCTGGATCCTCCACCAAATAAAAAGCAATCTGATAAATAACCAGTCTGTGCAGATAAACCGCCTGAGCTGGATGGTAAATAACATGAAGTTTCTCTCCTGATCCGTCGGCAGGTATTCCCACTCTGGAGCATCGATGTGGGAATATTTGTTTGTGTTTTCTTGTATAAAATGGGACAATCCAGATCCGAGTCAACGATAATAATTCCCCTCCTTCCATCAGCGTTGTTGGTGTCTAACCTGAACCGCCTCATTTTGTCTGATAACAGCCTTTCCCAGGTTTCTGATCATGTGCTGAGTAACTGCTGAGACTCTGCTTCTTGAAGGTGCTCTTTTCCTTCCCATTACGTCACTCACCTGCTGAGTTGTTGTCCTCATCCGGCATTAACGTCTCTGTTAATCCAGAGTATCTGGCATCCAGTTCCAGATGAGCTTCAGTGATATTGTTCCTGAGACAGGACAACGTTCCGCTGTCACCATGTGGCATGTTCTTTCCTGTTCTGTCAGCAGTAAGGTGATGAGATTAGCAAATTATCAAGTCATTCAGCTTTCTAAAGTTATACAGCAGAGCAGAACATTCTTTCAAGCAGGGGATGTAACTCCAGGACTAAGACTGTACATGTGCATTAGCTCTCTTTTAAATCACCTGTTAGCTTCTGTTTTACAGATATCATCCTGATGTGCATGAACCTGAGTCCGGATCCTATCCGTCACCAGGAATAAAGTAATTAGTGAGACATTAATGAAGGTTTCTGTTGTAAAATCTAAACTTTTGAATGAAAAGATAAAGTGACATGAAAATGAGCGTTTTGAGGGAAATTGTGAGAAACTGTGACTATAAATTAAAGAAAAGGTGGATATTCTCCAACAAAGACAACATCAGAGCTAGAGGCGAAGAGTGTGGAAGTCCTGCAGCGTCTCCACCCTTGTGCAGTGATGAGACACAAACATGCAACTGGATCATCATGTGTGCCTGTAGACGCCTGCAGAAGTCTGCAGAGGGGTAGGACTTGAAAAACCATCTCTGAGTACTCATTCTCATGAGGAGGGTCTTCCACAGACCATGAGACTGGCTGCAGTTAGTTATGGCCTCTTTAAGTTGATCAGAGTGTATTTATAAAAAGCAACGATAATACACTGGAATACGTCTAACTACTGTGTAACTCTGTGGGGTAAATTGTGATGGATAGTTTACCTTCTACGTAATCTACAGAAGTTTTCCAGGCATTTAGATCCTGGAGGTCCAGGAGGTTTACAATCTAGCCACAACATGAAGTGTTATTCAGAGCCTGGATCAGGGCTGTCCAAAGTCGGTCCTCGAGGCATAGCGACATAACGGCAGCCATGTTAACATGTAGCATAGCAACATGACGGCAGCCACGCTAACATGTAGCATAGTGACATGACGGCAGCCATGCTATCATGTAGCATAACAACATGACGGCAGCCACACTATAACGTAGCATAGCGACATGACAGGAGCCATGCTAATATGTAGCATAGCAACATGATGGCAGTGATGGTAACATGTAGCATAGCGGTATGACGTCAGCCATTATAATATGTAGCATAGCGATATGACGGCAGCCATTATAATATGTAGCATAGCGAAATGATGGTAGCCATGCTAATATGTAGCATAGCGATTTGACATCAGCCATTATAATATGTAGCATAGCGACATGACAGCTGCCATGCTAACATGTAGCATAGCGACATGACGGCAGCCACGCTAACATGTAGCATAGTGACATGACAGCAGCCATGCTATCATGTAGCATAACAACATGACGGCAGCCATACTATAACGTAGCATAGCGACATGACAGGAGCCATGCTAATATGTAGCATAGCAACATGATGGCAGTGATGGTAACATGTAGCATAGCGGTATGACGTCAGCCATTATAATATGTAGCATAGCGATATGACGGCAGCCATTATAATATGTAGCATAGCGAAATGATGGTAGCCATGCTAATATGTAGCATAGCGATTTGACATCAGCCATTATAATATGTAGCATAGCGACATGACAGCTGCCATGCTAACATGTAGCATAGCGACATGACAGAGAGAAACTCAGCTACAAGACTCCAGCAGCCCAACCAAACACAGTTTTGTCTCCAAGAGTTCCTGTGACTCTGCCTTTGTTTGAAATGAATCATGAATATCCTCCAAGTTTCCATGGAAATGAAGGTCCTGATGGTTTCCATGGAGATAATATTCCGGCTAGTTTCCATGGAGATGAAGGGGGTTTAAGGGTGAAGTTTTCTCTCTTCCCATCGTAAACTATCTTGGTCTTCACGTCTTTCTGGAACTTTAGTGTTTCTAAGGTGAATGTGGGGTATATCCCTGGATTCTCCTGATTCTGACCATCCATCACCATCATCATCATCATCATCATCATCATCAGCCGATGGCTTCCTGACATATTTAACTAGTACCACCTGGAAACCTGCTCAGCTTCTCCCTTTACCTTTGACTGTATAACATCATCATCCTCATCACATATTACTTTACTCATTCCCAGGGTTACTCAGTCCTAGGATCACATTACTCATTCCTAGGATTACATTACTTAATCCATAGGATTACTCATTCTTGGGATTACTCGTGCCTAGGATTATTTTAGTCATCCCTATATGAATTAAGCTGCCATCTTTCCACTGACAGTAATATGGTTTTCTTTCTGGAGAAGATTATTTACATATTGAACTGTGTTCCAGGTAAATTTACTCTAACACAGTATCACATATGTTGGTTTTAACACGTCTCTAGTAATCTCACAGCTCAGCTTTCTGTAGGACCAGGTGATACATACTGCTCTTGTAGTTGAGAAGATATACTTGACTTATTTTGGTCATTTTAGACAGAAGGGAAAGAAAAAAAGTAGAAGTGTTTTTACTGTTGTGGAATATTTTATACTACTTTGATGCAACAGAGAGGACACGGCAGCCGATGGCAAAAGGGACAAACACAGCTTCAGTTTGGAAGGAGGGAGGCATCTCTTCAGAAGAAGCCCTCCGCTTATATTGGCTTCTTTACATGGGAAGGTATGTCACAGGTTGCTTGTTATGTACCGTCCAAGCTGCCTGCTGGTGACTGCTGTTGTTGATAGAGATGTTACTGTAACAGACATCATTGTTCACCAGGTGCAGAAGTTGACCTTGGATCAAATCTAATTTCCACATTACAAAAATGTGAAAACTCTTCTGTATTTTCAAGAACATATTCAATTTGTAAAAAACTCCTGACTACTGAGGCTAAAGTTGGTCCTCAGAAGGATGATTTAAAGAACAAACATGATTTAAAGTCAGTCTGAAACACTGCTGAGTCGCGGAGGCGATTTAGTTTTGGAATTAAACCCTCCTCGAGCTTTACTGCTGCACTGGAGCAAAACCGGAACTATAACATCTTCCTCGGCAGGGGAACAGCTGTGTGTTGTGTGTCTACATGTGTGTATGAACATTTGACCTGGAAGTATTTGAACACTCTCATCACAAAAGGTTACAGTGAATAAATACAGGTACAGGAGTGTGTGTGTGTGTTTCGACAGTACATTTGTGTCCGTGCGTGTGGCATCGCTGCTCCCTAAACTGACACATTTTCAATCACATGGTTTATTCTGGGGAAATTGTTGAGATTTCTGTGCTTCTGTGGACTACAATAGGTAAAGCTAGGATTACTTTCTTCAATTCATGTACTTGCATGTGTGTGTGTTTGTGTGTGTCTGTGTACACGAAAAAAGAGTGTGTGTGTATGTGTGCAAGAATTCCCAGACAATACGCTGGTAGCCAATTTGTAATATATAGTTGGCCTTGAAAAATGGGCCAGATCTCTCCTTCGCTGTCTGCAATTTAGTTGCGCCGGCGCCCTGCAATACCCATTGTGCTGCCTCCCACCACTGCCATTTTGGCCTGATGGAGTGTGTGTTTGTCGCTGGTGTGTGTTTGTTTACTTGTCTATGTGCATTTCATTGTGCATTTACCCATGAGTCTGTCTTTGTGTGTGTCAGTGTGTGCAAAGCAGTGACTCTGTTTATACTGAGGTTATTAAATTTCTCCTTGTGAATCCATGCTTGTGTGATTGTGATGATTGTGACTGCGTGTGTGAGTGAACAGGTGTGCGCAAGTTATTGCCTTAAGTTTTACTGCTTATTCAATAAACATGTTATAAATTGCCTAAACGTATGTTTAAAGTTGTGGAAGAAAATCTCGACCCGCCATTAAGTCCTTCATATGAAACATAGCCCTCTTCTTCACCAGGACCACCGTCTACTACCAAGTCAGACATGCTTTTTAATTGTTTGACTGAAAAATTTATTATTTTTTTTAAATGCTCAAGCTTTTGCATAGTAAAGCATCACACTGTTGCTGCAAATCTACCATGAGAAACTCCCGTTTCACTTCATCGCATGAGAATCTCCCGTTCCACCTCATCCCAAAGCTGCTCTGCTGGATGTAGATCTGGTGACTGTGGAGGCCGTTGGAGGACAGTGAACTCATCGTCATGGTGGAGATGATGTGAGCTTTGTGACATGGTGCATCATCCTGCTGGAAGTTTCCATCAGAAGATGCTGCATTAGGCTCAGAAAGGGATGGACATGATCAGCAGCAGGACTCAGGCATGATGTGGTGACCTATAACTTTAAGCCATATTTTGCAGCCTTTGCCTGTATTTTCCATGTAAACCAGCTGCTGAACTTTTTAATTCCATTCATTATGTAAACATGAAGTTTTCATGTCATTTTTGGATTCAGGGGATTAGTGGAGATATTCAGCTGATGTGTTGAGATGTGATGGACAGTTGTGCCCATGTGTTCCTGCTCCGTGAACATAAAGCTAATTTCATCCTTTCTGTTTAGACTCAGTCTCTTGAAACTTGCTTAAAGCTTATTTTCCAATCAGTAAAGTACTCCAATCTGAGGGAAACGAGAAACCTGCATCAGATTTTCTTTTCCCTCCCCTCCTCCTCCAGTAGGACAATGTTTCTTAGTCATGCATCAAGAGATCAAATCAAAAAGTAATACAATCTCTGTACTACGTTTCACTTATTCCATTTGAAAACCAACTCTCCCTGCATGCTCCTGCAGCTTGAAACTAAAATAAGTTATGCCTGCTGTGACCTCACCTCACCCTCTGACAAGAATAATAGTGACCCGCTCGCCTCAGAAAAGTGTTTTTTACAATAATACTTGTCCACAAAGCAAGACCGACAATTTCAATGGTTTTATGGTGCAGTACACAGTGCAGCTAATGTTCTCCTGCAAGCCAGCACTGCTTCACTGATTCTCTCTCTCTTCTCCCTCCTTCCTGTCTCCCACCCTCCTCTTTGCCTCTTATTTTTTACTCTTCCTCCTTTATTCTGCTTGCTTCTCGTGCACTCCTCCTCTCTATATGAAAAATCCATTTAGACATGGGTTGTGACAGCTGGTGTTTGCTGGGTGTGTAAAATTTAAATAATTCTCTGTGCATAGACAGTCGCTTTGGAGCTGCTTTGAGTTTGGGGTTTACACAGACGGAGGGAGATTATACTGATACTTCCTTAAAGGCTTTGTTTTAAATTATGGCTTGAATTTCAAACATAGACTTACACCTTTCTCACTTTATCATCCAGGTTTACTGTTTTGTTTCCCTCTCAGGGAACCTGGCATGAGACCGGGATCTTTCTGGAAAGCTTTATTGTACGAGTTTTTAACAATCTCCTGGCTGGCTGTTTAGTGAATGACTGCACTTCTTTGCTGTTTATTAGTGTTTTAACAGTGATTATACATAAAGTTATACTGTTAATAATTTACATTTTTCCCCCTGAGGTAAAAAATACTCACTTGTTTTTCAGTTTTCAAATGAAGAAATTTTTATTTTGTCATTTACTGCTTGTAAAAAAAAAAAAAAAAAAGTCCCTCAATTTTTTTTTAATTTTTATGTTGTTATTTTTAATCTCCTCTTCCTTTTTTTTCTTCCTTCTTCTTCATCATCTTGGTAACTTTTTTTCCCACTACTGCCCCTGTCTCTTATGGCTGCTGTTAAAGAACCTTTCCACATTTTGTTTGTGTGTTCCACAGTGACCCCTACTGGGAGCGGCCTTCTAATGCAGGCAGCTGCTCAGCCACCCGGCCCAAGACTCTGCACCTGGCCGGCCAGCAGCATACCTCGTCACCATGGTAATATTTGTGTGAGCGCTTCATAGCACCTGTAGTAACTGTCCATGGCAGTTTTGTGTGTTTGTGTTATTGTATATGAGTAGTGGAATAGGATGGCTATTGTTTTATTTGCTTATCTGAAAAACTGCTCATTTTTTCTGTTTCCTAAGCCCGAGTCCAAACTATAATGTCTGTGTTGACATGGAAAACGACTCGATTTGCCTAAAGTGAATCTAAATAGAGAAATATGATGCTTATTTGACTCCAACATATTTCAGTTTTCTGAAATATGTTTTTCTAAATGCTTGTAATATGCATCCTCATCCATCCGTCACCCATCCATCTATCCATCCATTCATCCGTCATCCATCCATCCATCCATCCATTCATCCATCCATCATCTGTCCATTCATCCATCCAATCGTCCGTCATCCATCAGTCTAACAATCCATCCATCATCCATCTATCCATCCATTCATCCATCATCCATCCATCCATCCATCTATTCATCTCCATTCATCCATCCATCCATCCATCTATCCATCCATCCATTCATCCATACATCCATCTATCAATCCATCCACCCATCCATCCATCCATCCATCCATCCACCCACCCATCCATCCATCCATCCATTCATCCATACATCCATCTATCAATCCATCCACCCATCCATCCATCCATCCACCCATCCATCCATCTATCCATCCATTCATCCATACATCCATCTATCAATCCATCCACCCATCCATCCATCCATCCATCCATCCATCCATCCACCCATCCATCCATCTATCCATCTATCCATCTATTCATCCATACATCCATCCATCCATCATCCATACATCCATCTATCAATCCATCCACCCATCCATCCATCCATCCATCCACCCGTCCATCCATCCATCCATCCATTCATCCATACATCCATCTATCAATCCATCCACCCATCCATCCATCCATCCATCCACCCATTCATCCATCTATCCATCCATTCATCCATCATCCATCCATCCATCCATCCACCCATCTATTCAACTCCATTCATCCATCCATCCATCCATCCATCCATCCATCCATTCATCCATACATCCATCTATCAATCCATCCACCCATCCATCCACCCATCCATCCATCTATCCATCCATCCATCTATTCATCCATTCATCTATCCATACTCTTTTCTGCAGAACATCCCCCACCTCCCTTTTCTCATCCCCTTCTCATTCCCAGCCCATCCCAGGCCAGCCAGACATAGTCCTTCCAGTGTTCATCATGGAGCCTCTTGCTGGTAGAACCTGACTGAAACGCCTCTCCAGGAGTCTAGGAGACATCCTAACCAGATGCCCGATGACCGTCATCTGGCCTGTGTGCATGTGGTCTTGCAGCAGCTATACTTTGAGCCTTTCCCAGACGGCTCACTCTCTAATCAGTGGAGGAAACTCATTTTGGTTGCTTGCTTCCACAGTCTTCTTCTTTTGGTCGTGATTCACAGCACATGGCTGGTAAAGTGAGAGCTTCACTTTCTGGTTCAGACCCTTTTCACCATGACTGACCAATTTAGAGCTTGTATCACTCTGATACTGAAGCTGTTCATCTGTTGATCTCCATTATCCCTACACTGGTAAATAATGAAAACCACATCAGGTTTGAACACCAACATAAAACCAGAAACCACAAGATGGAATCACTTTATTTCTGCTCCTTTGTTTATAAATGAGATGTTTTTGTTCCTGGCTAATTAATGAGCCAGATTTTCTCCTTTCTTGCAAGTCAGCAGTTGTTTCTCAGAATATCACCCCCTAGTGATCAGTTGTTGTAACTGCAGGATGTTGTCTTGGCGGTTTGGTCTGCAGACTGCAGAGTGAAAGCAAACCACATCAAACACCTGGACTGCCCCTGCTGTGAATGAGGCCACGTTTAGACCGCTGAGAACTCGCAGCGGTGCAGTTTGTGGTTGTGATGTGCTCTCAACCCTGTCTGAAACTTCTCAGGCTGCTCCTGTGTGAACTGCGTCTCAGCTGAGTTTAACAGCTTTTGCTAAGAATTGCAGAAATAAAGGGGAGTTTGGATCAAGGTCTTTAGTAGCTCCAAGTCCTGGATCAGAAGAAGGTTTATTTATTACACTATAATAATAAGATACAGGAAGCTGGAGCTTATCCCAGCAATCACCTGGACAGGTCTCCAGTCCATCACAGGACTACACAGAGAGACACCATTCAAACTCACTCAAAGGGAGGATTTAGAGTAACCAGGTAACCCAACATCATATCTTTGGATGGTGGGAGGAAGCCGGAGAACCCAGAAAGAACCCACGAATACATGGGGGGAACATGCAAACTCCACACAGAAAGGCCACCGTTGAGCCTCCCCCTTGGCCAAGGCTCAAACTAGCAACTGTTTTGCTGTGAGGCCACAGTCCTAACAACTACGCCGTGCAGCCCACAGTCATGAATTCATTCATAAATACATTATTGAACAAATTAGGAAAAGCATATTTAGTGTGTTACACTTGTTATTTTCAAATCAGCCCAACAAATAGCTTCTAAAGCATGAAACATAACTGTGACTGTGTCAGCAGTGCCGGACGCTGGCGTCAGTATAAGCATGTACTTAAGAAGCAGATTACCTTGTAGAGCTGCAGAGTTTTGTCTTCGTTCCCATCTCCTTTTGTTCCGTCATCTGCTTCAGCTCTGTGTTGTGAGATCTTTCAACTCCTGGTGCGATGCTGACTTTGCTTTGATGCCACACCTCCTCTGTCACCTCATCCTACTTACCTGTTCAGCTTTTTCACTCCAAACTTCCCAACCACACCAGACTCACCTTCTTTCCATTCATGTCTTTTTTCTTAAAGAACATACCAGATTTAATAATTCAACCCTTACTGGTACTTTGTCTTTTATATCTTGATCATTCATGACGTACTATGTTATTATTTGGCAGGAAACACTTTAATCATGGATTGTATAACTTTATACTAAAGAAAATGTGTATCTGTCAGCGAAAATAAGTAATTCTGTCTTTTGAAGTTAGAACGTGATGTTCTGTGTTTGTGTTCCAGCTTGTTTTTTGAGGCCGATCTCTTAGGTTGTCATTAAAACCAACAATCAGGATGCTTAAAAAGATTATTAGAACTGAATAAACAGGAGGAAGTGGAGCGCAGGATCAATCACTGTGTTTACTTCAACAACTCAAACAATGAAAGTTCACAAACCTCGACTTTCTCGATTTTCACCTTTTTTCAGGTCATTTGGACTCTTGTTTGTTATGATGGTGGAATATCCTGCAGTTATCTGTAGCTGGACTCTTTATTAAGCCCAAATGCTTTCTGTATTAGACAGAGGCTGCCTGAATGCTGTTCCCATTAACTGTTCTGAAAAAACAACCTAGATTACTTGCAGTTTTTATTTAAACATTTCTAATATTTTACCTTTTAGTAATGATTACCTGGGCACATTCAAACTGCTATGTTAGTCTGTAATCTGTTGTGTTTGTGTGTATTCAGTGAAAACTCTGCTTCACCCCTGCATGAATTTCAGCTATGTTAGTTTTATTTTGTTCTCAGCCTTTATCTTTTACAACGTTGCTCAAAACTTTGCATAACTATATATTTTATGCTCATTTTTCATAAAATGAAGTATTTTTCTAAGATAATTTTTAAGAAAAATAGTTATTCTTTTGATGTCTATGTATTCTCCATGGCCTCGCCGAACTCCTCCCACGCTCGAGTTTTTGCCTTGGCAACCGCCGAAGCTGCATGCCGCTTAGCCTGTCAGTATCTATCAGCTGCCTCAAGAGGCATGGAACACAGCCCATTCAGACTCAATGTCCCCTACCTCACTCGGAACATGATTGAAGCTCTGCTGAAGGTGGGAGTTGAAGCTCACTCTGACAGGGGACTCAGCCAGACGTTCCCAGCTGACCCTCACAACACGTTTGGGCCTGCCAGATTTGACCGGCTTCCTCCCCCACCATCTGAGCCAACCCACCACCAGGTGGTAATCAGTTGAAGCTCCGCCCCCCTCTTCACCCGAGTGTCCAAGGCATGTGGCCACAGGTCCACGATATGACTACAAAATCGATCATCGTACTGCGGCCCAGGGAATCCTGATGCCAGGTGTACATATGGACACTCTTATGTTGGAACATGGTGTTTGTTATGGACAATCCATGACGAGCACAGAAGTCCAATAACAAAACACCATTTTGGTTCAGAGGGGGGGGCCATGCCTCCCAATCACTCCTCTCCAGGTCTCACTGTCATTGCCCACGTGAGCATTGAAGTCCCCCAGCAGAACAATGGAGTCCCCAGAAGGAGCACCCTCCAGCACTCCCTCCAAGGACTCCAGAAAGGGTGGGTACTCTGAAATGCTGTTTGGTGCATATGTACAGACAACAGTCAGGACCCGTCCCCCCACCCGAAGGTGGAGGGAAACTACCCTTTCATCCACCGGGGTAAACCCCAACGTGCAGGCACCAAGCTGGGGGCTGATGAGAATGCCCACACCTGTTTGCCGCCTCTGACCATGAGCAAATCCAGAGTGGAAGAAGGTCCAGCCCCTCTCGAGGGTACTGGTTCCAGAGCCCAAACCATGCTTTGAGGTGAGTCCAACTATATCTAGTCGGAACCGCTCAACCTCGCGCACAAGCTCAGGCTCCTTCCCCACCAGAGAGGTGACGTTCCACGTCCCTAGAGCCAGCTTCTGCAGCCGGGGATCAGACCGCCAGGGTCCCCTCCTCTTTCTGCCACCCAGCTCACACTGCATCCGACCCCTACGGCTCTTCCCGCAGATGGTGAGCCCACGGGAGGTGGGGCCCATGTAACCCTTTCTGTCTGAGCCCGACCGGGCCCCTCGGGCAAAGGCCCGGCCACCAGACGCTCGCTCTCGTACCCCACCTCCAGGCTTGGCTCCAGAGGGGGGTCCCGGTAACCCGCGTCCGGGCAAGGGAACATTTGTGCCCATGGTTGTATTCATCATAGGGGTCTTTGAGCCGTACTTAGTGTGGTCCCTCCCATAGACACCTGTTTGCCATGGTTAACCCTACCAGTTGTGTAAAGCCCCTGACAACATAGCTGCTTGTATCATAGGGACACACAAACCCCTACACCACGATAAGGTGATGGCTCAACCAACCTCCTCAATCCCACCATGTCTTCTGATGAGGAAGCAGAGCTGGGGGACTCAGGGGTGGACTCTCCTATCTCTGGGGCTGAAGTCGCTGAGATGGTTAAAAAGCTCCTTGGCAGCAAGGCCCCGGGGGTGGATGAGATCCGCCCAGAGTTCCTTAAGGTTCTGGATGCTGTGGGGCTGTCCTGGCTGACACGCCTCTGCAGCATCGCATGGACATCGGGGACAGTGCCGCTGGACTGTCAGACTGGGGTGGTGGTCCCCCTTTTTAAGAAGGGAGACCGGAGGGTGTGTTCCAATTACAGGGGAATCACACTCCTCAGCCTTGGGGTCCTGGAGGGGGCATGGGAGTTTGCCAAACCAGTCTACAGGTGCTTTGTGGACCTGGAGAAGGCGTTTGACTGTGTCCACTGGAGGTTCCTGTGGGGGAGACCCACTTGTACAAGCTCTCCAGACCCTGTACGACAGGTGCCAGAGCTAGTCCGCATTGCCGGTAGTAAGTCGGATTCATTTCCAGTGAGGGTTGGACCCTTTATCACCAATTCTTTTCATAACTTAAATGGACAGAATTTCTAGGTGCAGCCGAGGTGTTGAGGGGATCCTGCTTGGTGGTCTCAAGATTGGGTCCCTGCTTTTTGCAGATGATGTGGTCCTGTTGGCTTCATCTGGTCGTGATCTCCAGCTCTCACTTGAGCGATTCACGGCCGAGTGTGAAGCGGCTGGAATGAGAATCAGCACCTCCAAATCTGAGACCATGGTCCTCAGCCGGAATAGGGTGGATTGCCCTCTCCGGGTCGGGAGTCAGGTCCTGCCTCAAGTGGAGGAGTTTAAATATTTCCGGGTCTTGTTCACGAGTGAGTGAAGGATGGAGCGTTAGATCGACAGGCGGATCGGTGTGGCGTCTGCAGTAATGCGGACTCTGTGCCGGTCTGTCGTGGTGAAGAAGGAGCTGAGCCAGAAGCCAAAGCTCTCGATTTACCAGTCGATCTACTTTCCTACCCTCACCTATGATCATGAGCTGTGGGTCGTGACCGAAAGAACGAGATCTCGTATACAGGCGGCTGAAATGAGTTTCCTCCGCAGGGTAGCCGGGTTCTCCCTTAAAGATAGGGTGAGGAGCTCGGTCATCATATAAGTTATTTGTCTTATTTTTCTGCAAATTACAATTGAGTGACAATATTAATTAAAGCCGCAAGCGGCATCCATCAGCCCGAGCCTCATGCCGAAGACCTCCCTCCCCACATTGTGGACTATGTTAAGGACCAAACACATTTATAAGCCTTTATCTTTGGTGCAGATCCATTGTATTTCTATGGAGATGTACAATGCGGACTAGTTCATTCAAATACGATGCACTTAAAGTGATAAAAAGGGCAT
>NC_136631.1:27294474-27376974 GCF_933228915.1 Telmatherina bonti
GTTATACAGTTAAACAGTTTTTACCCATCATTTACGCAAACATAAAGTTTTTGTTTCTGGATATTTAGATTGCAGTCAGGTGCTAGTTAATGGCACCACTAGTTTACTCATAATTACTGTCTAACCAAGAATGTAATAATAAAGTTCAAGTTTTCATGCACATTTGCAAAGATCTACAAGATAAGGCGACGCAGACATGTGCAGCGAGTTTGTCAGACTGCAGCTTGGCTTTGTTTCTGTACATGCTGCTGCTGCAGCTTGACTGACAGCTGCTGCTATTAATGAGTCTCTGACTCACACATCAGCCATAATTCATAAACACACACATGCATGTGAGGCTCATGAAAAATATTAACTAGTTTACACCAACACACACTTTCTACAGCATGTACAGGATGTTACAGAGCAGAAGAAGCATGGTGAATGATAAAAACAGGCAATGTTGCATAGAGAATGTTGCTGTTTGACATCTATACCCACCTGTCTGCATCACACAGGTGAGCTCCTGCATCAGTACATACCTAAAGCATCTTAACAAACAAAGGTGTTAGTACCCCCCCCGTCTTTCTGTCTTTTCCAGCATTTACAGTGTGTGCACGTGTAGATGTGTGTGCATGTCTGTGTGTGTGTCCATGTGTGTGTGGAGGAGAGAGAGTGAGCCCAAGTTTGTAGCTCCCATCTAAATGAATAAATGTGACTAACTGTTTACATTCTATTTCTTTTTGTTTTGTCTTGTCCAGCATTTAAGCAGCAGAATAATATTCTGGATGCTGTGTTCTGCTGGGCAAATTTATTTTGCCAAGAGGAGCTTTATAGACACAATGCTTCTAATGATATTCTTGATTCTTATTTTATTTTTCTATTAATTTTGCCTAATTGTTTGTATTACAAAGTTTGTATTGCTGGACCGGACCAGAGAGGACAGAAGAGGGACAGAAAGAGAACCTTAAAAAAGAGAAAACAGAAACAGACACCTCGTAGAGAGAAAAAGGGCATGCCTCCCAATTACTCCCCTCCAGGTCTTACTGCCATTGCCCACATGAGCATATAAGTCCCCCAGCAGAACAATGGAGTCCCCAGAAGGAGCACCCTCCAGCACTCCCTCCAAGGACTCCAGAAAGGGTGGGTACTCTGAACTGCTGTTCGGTGCATAAGCACAGACAACAGTCAGGACCCGTCCCCCCACCCGAAGGCGGAGGGAAACTACCCTTTCGTCCACTGGGGTAAACCCCAATGTGCAGGCACCAAGTATACCCACACCCACTTGGCACCTCTCACCTGGGGCAACTCCAGAGTAGGAGAAGGTCCAGCCCTTCTTGGGGGAACTGGTTCCAGAGCCCAAGCCACGCGTCGAGGTGAGTCCAACTATATCTAGCCAAAACCGCTCAAACTCGGGCACAAGCTCAGGGTCCTTCCCCACCAGAGACGTGACTTTCCACACCCCTAAAGCCACTTTCTGCAGCCGAGGATTGGACCACCAGGGTCCCAGTATCTTGCTTCTGCCCAGCTCACATTGCACGCATAGCATAAGACCTTTTTGCAGATGAGGAGCCTATGGGAGGTGGGGCCCATGTAATCCTTTTGGGCTGAGCCAGACCTGGGTCCATGGGTAAAGGCCCAGTCACCAGATGCTCGCCCTTGTGCCCCACCCCGGCCTGGCTCCAGAGGGAGGGGGTAGTGACCCTCGTCCGGGCAAGGGGACATTTTTAAAATGGTTGTCATTATCATAGGAGTCTCTGAGCTGCACTTAGTCTGGTCCCTCCCCTAGACACCTGTTTGCCATCGGTGACCCTACCAGGGGCATAAAGCCCCCGACAACATAGCTGCTAGGATCTTCAGGACACACAAACCCCTCCACCACGATAAGGTAACGGCTCAGGGAGGGGCTCAAGGAATGTACATTACAATGGTGACTGTACCATCAAAACCAGTAAGAAAGTTATACATTACATGAATGGAAGAGTGGTCATCAGGAAAACATTTGGTTCCAGTTGATCGGTGAACAGATGGGGCAGTAAAAGCTGTTGTATTGAAGTTTAAAACATCATAAAAAATATTTTTTTTAAAGTTTAAGATGAATTTTTGTCAGCATTTATTAACTGTAATATAGTATGTTTTTACTGGTCCAGACAGTTGCAGAGTAAGAAGGCATTTTATCATCACTGGCTCTAATTTAGCAGTCGGACCTACCTCATATCTGGTTTGGTTCATTTTGCATGGGCTGCCCTTCATTGAGACACGGACAACTTAAAAAGCAAAACTACAATCATAATATGTCCAAGGCAGCTGCATCCTCTAAAAGATGCTGTGGGAGCATGAGGAGCAAGATGCTGATAGACAGCAGAACTTATGGTGTTGTGCATCTCAGGTAACAGGGATGAGGGGGGAAAGCAGCTTTAAAAGCAACAACTACAGCAACCCCCTCTGTCACAGCCATCACAGACCCCAACATACAGGCCAACACAATAGTATCATTTGGCGGAGTTGCAACTTGGGTGATATCAGTCTTCGAATTAATTCAGTAAAAAGGCACCAATAAAGTTTTTCAGTCTTTTATTAGCTCAGACATTGGAAAGATGGATGTTTTCCAGGCTTTGATAACCATTAAGTGATTTTGTTAGCCTCTTTGTTAGCAGCATCATATTATTTGATGTGTTTAGCTGATGCTTAATTGGTGGGTCCAATTTTTATTGCTTTAATAATTCTTTTTTTTTTCTTCTTCTTTAGCTAAACACCATCTCTACCTCTACTTTCAGTCTGTCTAATAAAGCCGATTGTTTATAGAGTCCTTTAATTATCAGCCCCACAGTTTTTACTACGTGACTGCATTAGCTTGGATTGAAAACCAAACATGGTGAAATGTATGAAGAGATGTTTTACTGCATAGTTAAAAAGCCCTTCTGGATAAAAACACAAGCACATTGGTGAGCTGATGATTTATACAGTGTCGCTCCCATTGTTGGTAATTTGCTAATTGGCTTAATGTGTAAACTCGCATGAAGAATAAAACCTAATTAGTTTGCTGCTTCTTAAGTGGTCTACATAGATGATAATTAAATGTATAAGTTCACTGCTCTTACTTTGTGAATTTCTTTCACTCATTGCTTTGTAATGATAGTTACTTATTTCCTTGACCTTTTACTGGAGTGAAACACATCGGACAGATAATTCATGTTTATGGTCGCATGTCAGCAGCTGTGGGGAGATGAAGATCCAGACAGTGTACAAACCCTGAGTATGAGCTTTGTGTTCACAGCATAGCATGTCCTTCTCTGCAGTTTGGTTTTTCTATAAGATTCTTGTTATATCCTCACTGTCAAGCTACATACTAAAACTCTGCATTATGATAGAACAAGTCAAAAGCAGAATATATAAAGCCATGGTAAGCTGTCCCATCAAAAAAAGAGCTGGTTGATATTAGACAACCAATGCTGTCCATTCCAGTTCATTAAATAGTTCAAACCAGTTCATCAACTGCTCTGATACTGCTCAGTATCTCACATTAAACTTCCATCTATTCCATGTGTGTGGTGCAAACTGACCTAAGATTTGGGCCATTTGAAAGGAGGAGTTTATGTTGTTTAGAGCGGCATCTCTCAAACTTGGGGTCACAAACCCTTTGGGGCTTCCAAGATAACTTCCGGGGGTCTCCAGATCACTGTCAAATAATAATAACAACAACAACAACAACAACAACAATTTAAAATAAATAAATAAATAAATAAATAAAAAAAAAAAAAAAAAAAAATAATGATAATAATAATAATATCCATAGCCTTCTTTCAGCAATGTAGGCCTACACTGAGTCATTAATCAGTCAGTCTCAAGCTGGTTATTTATTACACGTAACCTGGCAAACTAAACTAATCACTCATCCTGTGAGTTCACCACCTGTGGGAAGGGTTGTAGAGGTCCGGTGGGATGTGTCCCCTAGTGATCTGATCCTTGGCTGCAAAAACTTGCTCTAGGAACGTTGAACATCACCTTTCTGGTGCGGAAGGAGTCTGAGCTGGTGTGCAAGATAGAGCGGTTCTAGTCAGATTTAGCTGGACTCACCTTGATGCACAACTTGGGCTCTGGAAACAAGTATCCTGGAGAAAGCCTGGACTCTGGATGTACTCCTGGTGAGAGGCGCAAGGAAGGTGGGGGCATACTCATCTCCCTTTGCCTTTGAGCAAAAGGACATGTCCTGACTGTTGTTTTACTGTTGGAGCTGCCATCTGATCACCACCTGGTGGTGAGTTAGGGTTAGATGATGGGGGAGGAAGCCGATCAGGTCTGGCATTCCCAGATGCTTTGAGAGGGTCTGCTGAAAACGTCTGGAGAAGTCCCCTGTCCGAGCGAGCTTCAACTCTCACCTCCTCTAGAGCTTCAACCATGTCGCAAATGAGGTGGGGGACATTGATTCAGAGTATACTATATTCTGTGCTTCTATATTGAAGGTGGCCAGAAAGAGCTGTGACTGTAAGGTTGTCGGTTCATGTCATGGTGGCTATCTCAGAACTCTTTGGTGGACACCAGCAGTAAGGAATGCCATCTAGCTGGTGAAGGTATCCTACTGGGCCTTTTTGGCTTGTGGGACTCTGGAGGCTGCTGATGGTATTGTTGGCTAAGCAGAATGTGGCTTTGGCAGTTGCCAAGGCAAAAATTCAGGCATGGGGGGAGTTTGAAGAGACTATGGAGAATGACTTCTTTCCATCATCATGGCCCCCGTCTGTGGAACAGCCTGCAAGAGAACCTCTGGGCAGCACAGATTATGATGTTTCAAAAAGAGGCTAAAGACCTTATTAATTTTGTCTTTTGAAGATCTTATATGTTTTTGAATATATATAGGGATTTTTTTTTGTTTTATTTGTTGATCTATTTTTATTCACCTGTTTATTTTTACCTTATTTTATCACTTTAAGTTTTTAAAATATTTAATTACCTAGATATTTTTTTATTCTTATGTTTAAATTAATATCTTAGTCTTGTTGGTTTAGCCTATGCCTACTCAATCTTCTGGGTCATTGCCAAGGGGATGGCCTTCAATAGGTTGGCTCTTGCATTTTAGCCAATTGGCTGTGGTGAGGATCTGGGCCTATCCTGAGTCGTGGCATTTCCAGTGGTGACACACTCTTTGGTCATGTGTGGGCTGGTCCCTGGTGTTAAAGGATCCCCAAGACATTGTGTCCTTGCAGTGTGCCAAGCCACATCTTTATTCTTTTTTTGTTTATTTTTTAAAGAGACAGAAGGTTATTTTAGAGTTTTGCCTTGCAAAATGAGATAGGGGACAGTTAGGGTTACATTCCCAGGTCCCCTTTTTCAAAAAGGGGACCCTGAGGATGTGCTCCAACTACAAGGGTTGCACTCTTCAGCCTCCCTGGTAAGGTCTATTCAGGGGTCCTGCAGAGGAGGGTCCGTTGTATAGTCAAATCCCGGATTGAGGGGGAGCAGTGTGGTTTTCGTCCTGCTTGCAGAACAGTTGACCATCTCTATACCCTCTATACCCCGGGGGATGCTCCAGGACTATAGTATACCCCCCTGTACGGCCAGTGTCAGAACTTGGTCCACATTGCTGGCAGTATTCATTTTCAGTGAGGGACTCATTTATAGTGAGGACTCCACCATGGCTGCCCTTTATAAAAGATTCTGTTCATAACTTATATGGACAGAAATTCTAGGTGAAGCAGATATTGGGATCTGGTTTGGTGGCCCCAGGATCGGGTCTCTGCTCTTTACGGATGATGTGGTCCTGCTGGCTTCATCTGCTACAAGTGTGAAGCGGCTGGGACGAGGATCAGAACCTCCAAACCTGAGACCATGGTTCTCACCCAGAAAAGGGTGGAGTGTCCTCTCTGGCCCAGTCCCAAGTGAAGGAGTTCCAGTCACTCAAGGTCTTGCTAACAAGTGAGGGAGGATGGAGTGCGAGATTGGCTGGCATATTGGTGCGGCATCTGCAGTAATGTGGACTCTGTGCCGGTCCTTTAGAGATAGGTCCAGAAGGGGCTGAGGGTAGAGCCGCTGCTCCTCCACATCAAGAGGAGCCAGTTGGGGTGGCATGGGCATCTGGTCAGGATGCCTCCTGGACATGTATTAGAAATCTCAGCCTAAATAGATCTGTTTTTAATGCACTATCACATTTGGTGAAGAATAACATTTCAGACTGTTGTCTGTGATCACACACAGAAAACATTTGTTTAAAACACGCACACACTGCTGTACCTCTCCTGGAAATCTACCTGTAACTAAAACCAGCAATCACTGATTTTGTAATCAGTGCAGGACAAAGGACACTTCCATCTTGCTTCTGTGCCTTTTTTCTCTCCCTCTCTTGCTGTTCTCGCTCTGTTTGTTGCCCAGTGCCACTGTCCTGCCGTTGGGCATACAGACCTGTCCAGCTGACAGGGACTTCCCTCTGGGGAACGGAAATCACAGATGGTGTGCTGATGGGATGTCCAGTTAGTTAGCATAAACACACATTTACCATCATTTGCACCAATACACGTGGAAACACACACGGTTTGACCATCCCGTCTTCATTCAAGGACAAGCATCAGACACAAACACACACACTCAGGCATGCAGACAGGTCCATCTGGCCAGGAGAGGTGGAAATGTGTCTGTAGGTCAGGCACGGGGCGGCTTGGTTTATTGGAGGCTTTGGTGTGTCTGCCAGGTCCTGCAATGATTAAGAAGTCATGCACCCTCTCAGGCACCAAACGTGTGTGGAGGAGGGGGAGGTGGTGGTTGTTGAGGATCAAGCTTTTGAATAAACTACATCATTTAGCTTTAATTTCTTATTTCAAGTTATAAATGGTTCCATGATATTGGTAAAGTCAATGATTATCCATATTTTCCTTGCTAAGGTTGTGGTTTATGTGATTTATTTATTGATCAGTTGGCACATTGACCTTATCTGTTGACCAAGTATCTCTGTGGAAGGCAGTTTTATCTGGCACTTGGTTTGGAATCCATAATCATCAAGTGATTTCAGATGTTCTCAATCAAAGATGTCAAGTTATTGGTCCTGTAAAATCCTGCACATAGAAGATGAGGCCAAAACTCACATGCTGTTGCATTATATGCACCCTGGGAAAAGTATTGTGATTGTCTGCACTGCACAAGTCAGTTTATCACTTACACAAGCAATGGCTTCCTAAAGAGCATATCGTTATGTGTCTCAGGTCACAACCAACTAATAAATCCAGAAAAACTAGGCGGAATTCTAATATTTTTTGGGTGCCTGTGTTGAAAATGAGACATAGCGATTTCCCTCCTGCTTTTGAGTGTGTCTGCAGGTCGGAGACCTAAAATGTTCTAACATTCCACAGCTGTGGTGTATGTGAATGGAAATGTCCTCAGCACCTGTTCTGGCCTTCTTGCAGAGTGTGAATGTTGTAGTAAATCTTCCAGACAGAGTGAGTGTTTGTTCTGCTCAGAGCTGCTGCTTTAGTTTATCCCTGATGTCCTATTTGTTACTTCCACTTGCTCCTCCTTCATATGAAGCACAACAGGGAGCTTCTGCTCCTGTGAATGTGTAATTTCCACAGTCCTTTTTGCATCATTGCTTACCTTGTACAAAGTGGTGAAAGATCCCACAGCTGACTGAATCTTTGCAAGTTGTGTGTACATGTCCATTGTTATTTTGGTGATCCATGAGACAGATTTCATGCTTTTAGGAGGAACTTTGGTAAAGGAGGAGAGCCGATGAGGACGTGGAGTGGTTGCAGACATAGTCATGTTGTGTGGAGATTGAGATGGAAGGTAATGACTGTGCCTGTCTGTTGTGTAGATGGATTCAGTAGGTCTCCCTCATCAGGTCTATGTGTATGTGGCTAAGTTTTGCCAAACTGTGGAAAAAAGTCTCTCTCATTTCATATTTTAAACCCTCTAATTTGCAATAGCATCCAAGAAGCTCGCTGTGCGTGAACCGTCTTGAGTTGAAATCATGGTAGAGTATTAATTGCACACACCGAGGCCCATTGTTGCAAGCATTGGCCCTGAATGTCCAGGTTAGCCCTGTGTGACTATCTGTGGCCTTCATTTCCCTCATGTGACATGTTCTGATACTCCCCGGCATTCAGCTCTGTGGTTATAATTGCTCGTACTCCGACATATCATAGTATGCGGCTCGCTTCACAGCAACACCCACACACTGCTTTTGTTAATGTGAAAGGCTAAACGCTGTTGAGGCTAATTGCACCAACAATAACACAACAGGTGTTTATGCAAATCCTCCACTCATTCTGCCTCTCGACACAATTCTATTCAGTCCTTTCCAGTTTTTATAATTTTCAGTTTTCTGGTCTAATTCTTTGACTCATTAATTTTCTTCCTAATTCCCTCTTATCCACCCTGCAGCCGTACATATTACCCTCCTTCGAGCCTTTCTTTTCTTTATTGTTTCTCTTACTCCTTTCTGTTTTCATTACTCTTCGTCTCAAAAAATACTTGAATCTTTGATCTTCATTTCCTGATTGCTGCCTTATCTTAGCCTGTTGTACCCTGGTCTGTTTTGGCAATAAGATTTACAAACGTCTGAAGAAGCTGCAGAAAGTCCCCTGGAGCTCTGTATTTGGACCAAATCAGGAGAGAACTGAGAACAGGTATGAATTCATGATGCCTAACGTTGCCCGTACTCTGCTTGGTGTGCACCAATCGATCTTTTTTTTTTTTCTATTTTACTTTATTTTACTTCATTTGTAGACATTTGTTTAAATTCTGATGTCTGGATTTCTGTTAGCCGTGTAACCAGTTGTGGTAGATGTTCAATTCATCATCCATTTATACATTCACTGAAACAAATGTCTTTTATCATGGTGCAGTTAGCCACCTGGTCAAAATTCTCAGGAGTCAGTTGGGAATTAAGTCTTGTAATCAATTCCAAACTCAGTTATTAGCGGCTAAATCAAATTAGTTCGTCGGCCGTTTTAGTTTGCTGGTCAGGCTTTGGTTGATTAGTTATTTAACCGCTGCTCCGATCTCCCTGCAGGCAAAAGTGACTCAAATCAAACCCAGACGTAACGCCCATCACATCTTTTTATTCCAGTCTGGACAGCACATGTCTTGAGTTTTTGTTTTTCTGTTTCAGGCCATTTTCATTAGTGATCCTAACTGTTATAAAACACTTTTAACAGGTATGTCACTGATCATCTGACTTTAAAGTTACCGAGGTGAGAGTTCAGAAATCTTCAGAGTCCATTTCCAATTTCCATTTTGAGACCAACTCCTTTACCAACGACCAACTTAACACACAAACATCAGCAGCCACCACATTTACTTCAGTAAACACAGCTCTCTGCACATGATGTCATGTCTTCTGTGCATGCGAACCACTTCAGAGCCATGTACTGTGATCACACTAAAGTGTGAGCTGTGTGAACAACTACGTAAAAAAAAAGACTGGCACTGTGAATGTAGTCTTAGTTTCCAAGTCAGACACTCAGGCCTTCAGTTTGTGTGCTTAAAACACTCCAACTTTCCAGTCAAAGTCAGCTATTTAGTCAGGAGGACAACTTAGTCACCAGACCTTCTCCCAGACAGTCCGAGGCAGAACTGAGGACCTGATCCAGGAGAACAGCAGAGCCTGAAAGAAACGATGCAGCTAATGTTAAAGCTGATGTTGCCTTTGGTCAGTTTCTCTGTGTATGAGAAGTAAACCAGCATAAGATGGATTGAGACGCTTTACTGTCATCTGGCATGAGTACATACATGAGTCTCAGTTTGGTTAAGATCAACTAAATGCAGGAAAAAGAAGAAAGTGTTAGATGGAATTGAAAGTTTCCCTGCTTTGAACAACAGTTTTCATGTTCATCATTTGTCTTTTCATTCAGTAATTCTTGATGCAGCGCCACCTTGGGCGAGGAGGGGAACATGTTGTGATGAGGGTTAGGATTTTACAAATGAACTAAGCACCTAAGTACACCAAGCAAGCAGACTATTAGGTGTGAATATGAACTTGAGACTAAAAACTCATTTACTCAAAATCAAAACACAAGTTCTGCTCTAAAGAAAATGATTTGAGTACAAAGTGATTATTAGGTTCAATGCTTGCTTTCAGGTTAAGTGTATATTCATCTTATGATTAGGTTTAAAGGTTCATGTTAGGGTCAGCGGCTCAGTCAGAGATGTCCAGTTTTGGCCCTGGAAGGCTACTGTCCTGCACTTTTTAGATGTTGTACTTCTTCAAATCACTGGGTGGATGAGTGCATCAGAACTTACCTGCATCAGACTGACTGGGACAGAACTCGATAGCTGCTGGAAGATCAGTTTCATTTGTATACACTGCTTTGTAGCAGTGAATAATCTAAAACCTGATAGACTGAGCAGGCCTCTGAGGTGAAGAGTGATCAGACATCCCTGAACTGCAATGTGTCAACTGAGAGTCCATATGAACCAGATGTCACCACTCTAGGTTGGAATAGGTGTTTATACACAATGGATGGATGGATGGATGGATGATGGATGGACGGACGGATGGATGGATTGATGGATAGATGATGGAAAGATGGATAGATGGATGGGAGGATGGATGGATGAATGGACAGATGGTTGGATATATGGATGAATGGAGGGATGGATCGACGGATGGATGGATGGATGTATGTATGATGGATGGATGGATGGATGAATGGATGATGGATGGACGGATGGACGGATGGATGGATGGATGGATGGATGGATGATAGATGATAGATGATGGATGGATGGATGGATGGATGGACAGATGATGGATAGATGGATGATGGATGAATGGATGGATGGATGGGTGGATGGATGGACAGATGATGGATTGATGGATGATAGATGATAAATGGATGAATGGATGATGGACAGATGGATGGCTGGATAGATGATGGATGGATGGACGGATGGTTGGATAGATGGATGGATGGATGGATGGATGGATGGATGGACAGATGGACGGATGGATGGATGGTTGGATAGATGGATGAATGGATGAATGGATTGATGGATGGATGGATGGATGGATGGATGGTTGGATAGATGGATGGATGGATGAATGGATGGATGGATGGATGGATGGATGGATGGATGGATGAATGGATGGTTGGATAGATGGATGGATGGATGAATGGATGGATGGATGGATGGATGGATGGATGGATGGATGGATCTTGGTGCCGCTGTAGGACACAGGAACCATAGGAACTGGAGTTATGTGGAGGAAGTGTCAGGCAGCTTGAATGAGAGGAAACATGCTGCGAACTGCATCCAACATCAATTATTCAGCTTTCTGTTTCTTTGTACAAACATCAGTAGCAGGATGCAGTAAATACAACCACACACACACACACACACACACACACACACACAGAAGGAAAGGTAGTGTGTTTGCAGAAAAGAACAGGTGCAATCAATTTGATTCATGTGCTGATTGACAGATTGATAAACAGCTGGCTGGGATAAATATGCATTCAGGTAATGCACTGATTTGACAGATTTCTAGCTAATTCAAGTAAAATGACATTTCATTTGTTGGACTGAGTGTCAGTATTCACAGCTAATGTGACTTAGAAGACGGATCGATAAGCTAATTATCTGGTAAACTGATCATCCATCCAACCAGAGCAGACGGCGGTTTGCTCACATAAAGCTGAGCTTGTGGCCGAAACTCGGAGAGGAGGAAGCAGGAAGAATAGCCACACTTCTCCATAGGCGCTGTGTGTGTGTGCAGATCAGCTGTTTGCTAACTTTAGCTGCTTCAGGAACATCCTGAACAGTTGAACTGGTTTCTAACCCTTCACTCCTGGTTTTGGTTGATGACTGGAGGAGGGGTGAAGCGCTCCTATGAAGCTGAGTCCGAACATGTTGTCCGATGTCTGATTAGAAACTATTTATGCTGTTTAAACAAATGATTCTCCTACAGTTATGTTGATGAATTTCGTTAGACACAGAGGCCACAGAGCTGCAACCAGCACCTCACACGACTGCCTCTTATGGCTTTTATTTTGATGCATCACCAAAAGGTTTTTATTCTTTTTATTTCACAAGAAGTTGCAACCTCCGTAATATGTTGCTGCAACCTATTCGGATTAATCAGAGGAAAACTTGCAGCAAACATTGCTGTGCTGCAGGACCTGCAGCCGATGCTTCAGGTCAGCATGGATAAATGGTATGAGTAGATGAAACAACTCTGTGCATTAGAGGGTTATAATGCTGGTCGTGGTGTTCTACACTCAGCATTGTGTCCAATGACCATCTGATGTACGGCTTCTCGTTGTTTCATCTATACTCAGCTCATTGGCTGTGAAAGACAACTTTTGACATCATTTTGAATCCAAACATTCACAAATAAAGACATTCAAGATGTCAAAATGTGCATAAAGACGTCTTTTACAGTGTCTGTGTTTAGAAAGCCGATTTTGCCGCGTGCGTGCATCAGAATGTCCTCAAAGTGCCCACTCCGACCATACAGCTTACGCATTCTGAGTGTGCAAGCTGAAGACACGCAGTGCACACACCCGACCACATTGGCCCTCCTTGTCTGTCATCCCACAACGGAATATTCTGTCCATAAAGAACAGACAACAAGCTCCAATACTCTGGCAGTGTGTGGCGTGGTCCTGATTGTGACATGGCTGTGTTCTATCAATTGTACATTGCTGTGGTCTACTCATCGTACATGGCTGCGGTCTACCCATGGTACATGGCTGTGGTCTACTCATTGTACATGGCTGCGGTCTACCCATGGTACATGGCTGTGGTCTACTCATTGTACATGGCTGCGGTCTACTCATCGTGGCGGTCTACCCATCTCTATAGGCCATGTTGCTTTGCCATGGTGGTTTGAGGATCAAAGGGCTTGCTCATGGACCCAGAGTGGTTGACCTCTGTTTAACCTGGGTCCTACAGACTCAAACCCACCAGAGGGATGCTGAGTATTGTTGTGTCTTTTGTTTCAGTGTATCAGTTGTGTAATAAAATGTGTATACTTTCATTTGAAGGATTGTACACTCATGTGTGTAATTACATATGTTCAGAGGCTGTTGTAGGCCAGAGGTAGCTGTTTTTACTCTGGTGCCAAGCTAATTAACGCTGTGGAGCACAGGGGTCTGTAGAGAGGTTATGATGCTGTGTGTGTGTGTGTGTGTGCGCGCGTGTGTGTGTCTGTAGCTGCACTGCATGAAAATATCAGTTCACACCAATTTGCAGGGAATTCCAGTGGACGACGATATTTTCCTGATGAATGCAAAGTGGTCTTACAGGGTTCAGAGCATAGACTGCATATTTAAGATGGGCGGAGCCTCCGTGACGTCACCCGTAGGTTTCTGAAGAGCTGAATTGAAGCTCTACCGTTCCTACCATCACCATCTTGGCAGGAGCATGCGCGTCGTCTCACCTGGAAAATACAAATATGGACAAAGAGGTGGAGCTGAGAGGGGGGCTGTGAGCATCATTGTGGATGATTGACATCGAGCAAACTCCGAGCTTTCTGTAGCTAAGAGCTAACCGAGCTAACCCGGACATAACAGGAGCTAACAAGCTAACGGAGGTAAGTGGGCTAAAGCTAAGTCACGTTGTTAACCGGCTAAAACCCGCGGTTGTTCTACGTTCTTCTGACTTGAAGCGGGAGATCGGGTACCTGTCAATAAAAAAGGACACAAACATGTTTATTTTCGCTGTAAACATGGTTATTTCTGATAACATGTTCATTTCTGCTGCAAACATGTTTATTTCTGCTGCAAACATGTTTATTTTCACTGTAAACATGTTTATTTCTGGTCAAGTCCAGACATCTTCATGAGTGAAACGCTGTGGCGGATGTACGGAGAGGAAGAGCGGGAAATAACCAGAGGATGACACCAGTAGAGCAAAAAGGAAAAGATGGAACACAGGAAAAAGATTCCACATATTAACAAGGCGGAGAGCGAGAGACCAAGGGAGGAAGAATGAGGAGCAACAAGAACATTGTGGGGCGAAAAACAGAGAATTAAGGTTTTTAAAAACAAGGTAGAGAAGAAGAAGTAGGAAGTTTTCACTGAGACTCCTCGTAGGTCACCGTAGGACACGCTGGGAGGAAGAGGAGGGAGGGGCGAGATGATGAGAGGACAGGAGAGACAGAGGAAGAGGAGGGAGGGGAGATATGAAGAGGAGACAGGAGAGACAGAGGAAGAGGAGGGAGGGGAGATATGAAGAGGAGACAGGAGAGACAGAGGAAGAGGAGGGAGAGAGGATAGAGGAAGAAAATGGGGAGAAATGATGAAGATATGAAGTGAAAGAGGGATTCCAGTAATTTTGTGTCTACAGGGTGGCATGAGCTTTTATACCATGAACACCTCCTACTGTGTGTGTGTGTGTGTGAGTGTGTGTGTGCGCGCGTGTGTGTGTGTGATTCTGCCAAGTCTTTAACGAGGGACTGCTGCTAATTTCAGAGCTAATGCTGAACTGTTCCACACCAGTAAACGTCGGATGGGGGGCAAGCAGAGAGGGACGATATGAAACAGGAACACACACCAGGAAACAGGAACACACAGTTGTGGAAAACGTGATGAAGGAAGGAATAGAAGACGGATCCGTCCATCCACTAGTCCCACCTCCCACATGGACCTGCAGTAGGAGGGGCTTCCATGCTGAGGCGTTTCCTCGGCAGGCGGGGAAAGGTCGCCTCTCCATCGCAGGTTGTTTGACACGACTGAGGACGAACCCTGTCCTTCGTATTTCTGGATGTTCAGATAGAGGTGTGTGGACACACACCTGATGACATCATCCCAGCATGTATAAGTGTCTGCAGACTGGAGAGATGGTTATGGAAGGAGTCTCCAGGATGTCCTGACTGCTGTCGACTGTGGCGTTTTAGAATTGGACCGCATCTGACATCGGTTTAAAAAAAGCAGACATGAAACGACCTATATGTTTCCAGAACTGCACAGGAGGGCAGAGACAGACATTGTCTGGTTTACTGGTGATTTCTGGTCATGAAGCAGAGTTATGAAAAGATATGTTAGGAATGCATCAGAGCCAATATTAAAGGGAAACATATCCGAAACTGAAATGACAAGGATTGTTTCCTTTTGTTTATTTATACAGCTTTTAATGATGAGTAGAAGGAATTTGTTTGTAATTCGATCAAATGCATTTATTCATGTTGGATTTATTAGTTATTAATTAATGTTAATATTCATAATTAGAAGTGAGATTATATCTTTAAAAAAATCCCATTACTAGATTCTAATATAGGTTGTGTTATTGTTGCTGTTAGCTTGTCGTGGTTGCAGTAATGAACGCCTGCATGTTTCCACAGGAGATAAGCGCCGCTGCGACCCAACAAACCGTCTGCAAGCTGGATGAGTAACGCTGCCGCCGGAAGGCTGGAAGCTAAAATATATCGGAAAGCACTCATTTCCCGTTGCTTCTTGTTTATTAGCACTGTAACTGTGTCAATGGTGGCACTGGTTTCCACTCTGTACTGTGTGTGGACAGGTCGGTCTTAAGACAGAAAGCTTTGTTATGTTCTGAACGTCATCATTTAAATAATCCTGTTTATTTTGCATATCCTCTTTAACTTTGTAGAAAAACCGTCACATCAACCGTGGACATGTTACCGTCACACCCACCGTGGACATGTTACCGTCACACCCACCGTGGACATGTTACCGTCACACCCACCGTGGACATGTTACCGTCACACCCACCGTGGACATGTTACCGTCACACCCACCGTGGACATGTTACCGTCACACCCACCGTGGACATGTTACCATCATGTCCCTGTTGGACATGTTGCCGCCACGTCCACCGTGGACATGTTACCATCACGTCCCTGGTGGACATGTTACTGTCACATCCACCGTGGACATGTTACCGTCACGTCCCTGGTGGACATGTTACTGTCAGATCCACCGTGGACATGTTACCGTCACGTCCACCGTGGACATGTTACCGTCACATCCACCGTGGACATGTTACCATCACGTCCACCGTGGACATGTTACCGTCACACCCACTGTGGACATGTTACCGTCACGCCCACCGTTGACAAGTTACCATCACACCCACCTTGGACATGTTACCGTCACGCCCACCATGGACATGTTACCATCACACCCACCGTGGACATGTTACCGTCGCACCCACCGTGGACATGTTACCGTCACGCCCACCGTGGACATGTTACCGTCACGCCCACCGTGGACATGTTACTGTCACGTCCACCGTGGACATGTTACCATCATGTCTCTGGTGGACATGTTACCGCCACGTCCACTGTGGACATGTTACCGCCACGCCCACCGTGGACATGTTACCGCCACCTCCCTGGTGGACGTTACCGTCACACCCAATGTGGACATGTTACTGTCACGCTCACCGTGGACCTGTTACCGCCACGCCCAACGTGGAAATGTTACCGTCACGTCCACCGTGGACATGTTACCATCATGTCCCTGGTTGACATGTTACCGCCACGTCCACCGTGGACATGTTACTGTGACGTCCACCGTGGACATGTCACTGTCACACCCACCGTGGACATGTTACTGTGACGTCCACCGTGGACATGTTACCATCATGTCTCTGGTGGACAAGTTACCGCCACGTCCACCATGGACATATTACCGTCACGTCCACCGTGGACATGTTACTGCCACATCCACCGTGGACATGTTACTGCCACATCCACCGTGGACATGTTACCGCCACGTCCACCGTGGACATGTTACCATCATGTCCCTGTTGGACATGTTGCCGCCACGTCCACCGTGGACATGTTACCATCACGTCCCTGGTGGACATGTTGCTGTCTCGTCCCTGGTGGACATGTTACTGTCACGTCCCTGGTGGACATGTTACTGTCACATCCACCGTGGACATGTTACCGTCACGTCCCTGGTGGACATGTTACCGTCACGTCCACCGTGGACATGTTACCGTCACGTCCACCGTGGACATGTTACCGTCACGTCCACCGTGGACATGTTACCGTCACACCCACTGTGGACATGTTACTGTCACGTCCCTGATGGACATGTTACTCTCACGTCCCTGGTGGACATGTTACTCTCACGTCCCTGGTGGACATGTTACTCTCACGTCCTTGGTGGACATGTTACTGTCACGTCTACCGTGGACATGTTGCTTCTACAGGTTAGCAGGTTTTTTCGTTGCACCATACAATCAATCCAAGATGTTTAACGCCACATCTTTACTCGTCTCCTTCTCCACACTCACATGAAAGATTTTGTCCTCTGTGATATTTTATGTTTCTCTTCTTTTCTTCCTTCATGTCTTCCTGTGATTAATAACTATTTGCTCTTCTTCTTTTCTCTCCTTTGCTGTCATTTCATCCCTCTCAGTTGCTAGATTGGTTTTGGCACTCAGTCCCCTGATCACTGATATCTCTTTCTCTCGCACACACCTATCCACACACACCTGTCCACACACACACATACACACACACACACACACACACACACACACACACACACACACATATAGTGAGTGCTGGTGTCATCGCTGTGTCAATGTTAGCAGCAGGGCTTAATGCAAAGTGACACTTGTTCTCTGCCTTCCTTTCCTATTGCCATGGAAGCAATTACCCTCCTCCTGAAGGGCCTTTTGTCTGTGTGTGTGTGTGTGTGTGTGTGTGTGTGAGTGTGTGTGTGAGAGAGAGAGTAGCCTTGCTGGAGTTGACAGAGTGGAACCTGGGTTGTGGGTCACCTGATCTGTCTTCTTGTTCGTTTCTCTGTCCCACAGATTTCAGTCCAGCTGATCAGGTGACCCACAAATTGAAGTAAAGAGAGAGCAGCTTTTCTTCTCTTCCTCATGAGGAAGAGAAGAAAAGCTGCTCTGTCTTTACTTCAATTTCTTTCCACCTTTCCTTTAGGATCAAATAAAACTTCGTTGGGAGGTTTGTGATGAGTGTGTACATGAAGGTGGTCCGGAAACACTGTAAATGACTTGGTGACATTTCATCTGTCACATCTGCGTACATGTTGCAGAGAAGGGGTGGCATACAGACGTACACAGCATGCACACACACACACACACACACACTGCAAAGTTCTGAAATATTAATGTGTCACATCGTTGCGCCTTATCAGGCCGGCTGTGGAAGAAGGTCACTCGTGGTTCCACTAGCACGCTCCAGATTCTGCTTTCATGTTTATTCTCATGCTAACAGTCATGTTTACTGGAAAACGAGTCAAATATATTCAGTCTTTCAAGCTACTGTTGCGGGTGGCAACGTGTTTCTGTATCTTCATGGGAGAAATAGATTCAAATCAGCTGTTAACGTGCTTCAGACTCCACACACTGCAGCATTGTGTGTGTGCGAGATGGTTATCAGTGGCCAGGACCTCAACCCTCTCCAGATTTCCCCGTTGGCCACCACGCCGTGTTCTGCAGGTTTATCGCTCTCCCTTCATCTCTCTGTCTTCATTTTCTTCACCCGTGTTTCCTTTTATCTCACCAGTGACATCCCTGCATGGATCAGGTTATTTTAAACATTTTGAATTATTCCTTTTCTCCATGCAGCTTCTGAGTGGATACACTGATCCCACAGTACATTATCATCTATAAAAAACACAAATTAGTCATTTCATTTTGATCTATAATGAGAGCCACGTGTGTGTGAACATAAATACATGGTAGAGAGGAATTTAATGACACAAAAATATTTTCTGTAAGTTATTAAAGCAGCCATCTTGGCTTTATCTTTGAAAGCTAACGTGTCACATGTGCATATATCAGCCAGAAAGGTTGGAGTCCAATAAATAGAAAGACAGAGCAGCACAAATGTTGGCATGGTGGCTGTGTGCTAAGCACTGCAGCCTCACAGCAAGAGGCTGGACTGGGGGAATGAGGTGTCTTTCTGTGTGCAGTTTGCATGTTCTCCTCATGTACACATGGGTTTGGTCTGGATTTCTCCCACCACCCAAAGACATGCAGGTCAGGTTTACTGGCCACTGCAAATTCTCCCTGAATGGTTGTGTGTCTCTCTGCAATGGACCGGTGACCTGTCCAGGTGTACCTGCTGGGATAAGTTCTGCTCAGAGACCCTGAAAAGTTGTCACAGCAGGTTTGTCAGTGTTGAAGTGCGTTCCAGGCCGTCATCTCTTCTGGCAGAGATGTGAACAGAGGAGTTCAAATCAGTGCAATCCAGCTTAATTTGGATTGTTACAGGTTTCGTCCTTTTTAGCTCTATACCCTCTTTGGCGTCCTGGAGGGGGCATGGGAGTTTGCCCAACCAGTCTTCATGTGCTTTGTGGACCTGGAGAAGGCGTTCGACCGTGTCCCCCGGGGGCTCCTGTGGGGGGTACTCCGGGAGTATGGGGTACCGGACCCCCTTGTACGAGCTGTCCGGTCCCTGTACGACAGGTGTCAGAGCTTGGTCCACATTGCCGGTAGTAAGTCGGATTTGTTTCCGGTGAGGGTTGGACTCCACCAAGGCTGCCCTTTATCACCGATTCTGTTCATAACTTATATGGACAGAATTTCTAGGTGCAGCCAAGGTGTTGACGGGATCCAGCTTGGTGGCCTCAGGATTGGGTCCCTGCTTTTTGCAGATGACGTGGTCCTGTTGGCTTCATCTGGTCGTGATCTCCGGCTCTCACTTGAGCGATTCGCGGCCGAGTGTGAAGCGGCTGAGATGGGAATCAGCACCTCCAAATCTGAGACCATGATCCTCAGCCGGAATAGGGTGGATTGCCCTCTCCGGGTCAGGAGTCAGGTCCTGCCTCAAGTGGAGGAGTTTAAATATCTCGGGGTCTTGTTCATGAGTGAGGCAAGGATGGAGCGTGAGATGGACAGACGGATCGGTGCGGCGTCTGCAGTAATGCCGACTCTGCGCCGGTCTGTCGTGGTGAAGAAAAAGCTGAGCCAGTAGGAGAAGCTCTCGATTGACCAGTCGATCTACATTCCTACCCTCACCTATGGTCATGAGCTGTGGGTCGTGACCGAAAGAAGGAAATCTCGTATACAGGTGGCTGAAATGAGTTTCCTCCGGAGGGTGGCCGGGCTCTCCCTTAGAGATAGGGTGAGGAGCTCGGTCATCCGGGAGGAGATCAGAGTAGAGCTGCTGCTCCTCTGCATCGAGAGGAACCAGTTGAGGTGGCTTGGGCATCTGGTCAGGATGCCTCCTGGACCTCCTTGGTGAGGTGTTCCAGGCACGTTCCTCTGGGAGGAGACCCCAGGGAAGACCCAGCACATGCTGGAGGTATTATATCTCTCGGCTGACCTGGGAACGCCTCGGGATCCCCCCTGCAGAGTTGGCAAATGTGGCTGGGGAGAGGGAAGTGTGGGCTTCCCTGCTTAGGCTGCTGCTCCCACAACCTGACCCCGGATAAGCGGCGGAAGATGGATGGACAATTCAAAGTTACCACACAGGAATTAACTCCACTTTAATCCAGTCCATTTTAGTCCACCTATGATCCAATAACCAAGTTCACATAAACCAATGACTCAAAAATCAGATGAAACCAGCAGCTTTTTTTATGTTTTCTGGAATCCAAAGATTCATCTTGAGCTCCTCTTGATGTTTGATAAATATGATGTGATTCAGCGACATCATCTAGCTGTTGTTTAGCGGCAGTGTAGTGCTAGTCAGTTAAAATGGTTACGATAAAGGACAAATCCATGTAAGTAATGATCATGTCCCTACATATTACCAAGGACAATAGGAATAAGAAGCTACACATAAGCCTGCGAGAAGCTCAGAGAGTAAATCTGCCCAGCGACACTTTGTCCTGTCACATGACTGATGGTCACTTTGACCTCCACTTGACCTGGTAGTTAGAAGTCAACCCTAAAGTGATGCTATTGGAATTGTGCCTGCACACAGACACACACACACACACACACACACACACACATACTGGTTTCCGTGGGGCATGGGGACCAACTTTTTAAGCATCACTTGTGGGGACCACCCTTTCTGGTGGATCTACAGACTAATAAAACATCAGGGATAACATTTGAAGCTGTATTGTCCTATACACGGCTTCAAATAACTGAATTTCAAAAGTAAGTTCATCAACCTGTCTGGACAATGCTTTATGAGGACTCATTAACTTTCGAAAAAACATGACAGATGGGGACCAGATTTACATATAATTTGCATAATTTACACATACTAACTTACCAAGTGGGGACCACACCTCTGTTTGAGATATTTACTAAGTCATATTTGATTTAAACCAAACCATCAATAACAACTGTTGCTAACATAAATAAAAAAAATTCTAGGAAAAACAAACATTGCAGAACAACTTTTATTGACTTCCTGATCATCATCTGATGAAGATGAGGGTAATATTTTAGGTTTCCTGGACGGTGGTGATGCCATCTTGTTCCCACTTTCAGGAAGGATTTGCACTGCCGATGGTTCTATGAAAATTAAAGCAACATGTTTTTAATGGTAAAATTAAAAGTTAATGTAACAATTCAGACATTGCGTTGAAATTGGGGAAAAAGGCAAATTAAAGATTTTTTAAAGAATAATTCAATTTCAAAAATATATTTCAATTCTCAGCATTGCCACATTCTGTTAGTGTTTCTCTTTCCAAAAGGTACATTTAGTTACAATGGCAAAAAGTTAATATAAGGCAACTTCTGTACTGGTAGCATATTAACTTTTTAACACTCTTACCAATAGCGGAGGAATTTTCCTCGACAGCATTGTTGTCGTCATCTTCACTGCCACTATCCTTTTCATGCAGGTTGAGAATATTTTCTGTTTAGGTAACAAAAACAGTTTAAATAAATGCTAGACTCAATTACCATGTTTGTGGAGGATGAGGCATGTGATGCAACTGACTGTAGTTGATGTTCATAATTTTTAAGGAATATAAATTTGGACAACAAATTGCTTCTTTCAAGTCTAATATTTGAAAGAATACAATAAAACTATAAAAAAAATATTACAACTGGTTTTGGTGTTTAACACCCCTCAGACATGAGTCATGGGGACCCAACACACACCCTTAGTTACATGTCCTTCTGGGGACTGACTTTGCTCCAGCTCTGAACACACTAGTTTACACTTGTTAACATGTGCTGTGGGGACCCCGTGAGTGTCCAAAAAAGACACTTAATAAACACATTTAGAAACCATGGCGTCTCATTAAATTTTACCCAGATGCAGCTCGGCAACTGCATACACAGACGATTTAACTGATTGCTGTAGTTAAGGACATCTGGCCATCAAATGTCAGTCAGACCTACGCCATGTCAACACATCTCATAGTCAAGGACATCTTAGCCTTACTATTACATTTGCTTCTATTACTATCTGTATCCAAGTTTTCAAATCCTACTGCAGTGTTACTTAACCTATGACCTGGGCCCCACTGCCCTGCACGTGTTGTAGGTAACCCTACTTTAAACACACCTGACTCAAATCAATGGCTCATTATCTGAATTTAATAGAACTTGGCAAGCAGTGAAGTTCATCTGCATCATGTGCTGTGGAGTTGGTAGGAACCATAACATGCAGGGCAGTGGGCCCCGAGGACCAGAATTATGGGACACTGTCCTACTCAACAGCATCTAAAACATGCCACTTAGCTGTCCAAAATGCAGACTCATTTGCTAAATCTGTCTCTGAGAACCAGGATGTATAAGAAAGATTTGAATAGATAAATGTATATGTAAAAAACAAACACTAGGTAAGTGTGGGACTATATATAGTATGCAACTACCTGTTCAGAAAGGCTGTCATCCTCAGGGCCATCGTTGGTCTGCTGAGAGCCTGAACGAGGCCATGGAAGACTGGAAGTCAATTCTGTTGGTTCCATGTTTGCACTGGTCAATGGCTGGAACATTTAAGAAAGGGTTGTTGGTACACAAACATGGACAACAAATTGCTTCTTTCAAGCCTAATATTTGAAAGAATACAATAAAAACATGAAGTCAAATTATCCTGCTGAAGTCCTAATGTACATTAAAATACACATCACAGAAATAATCCAAAGCATCCACATTGTTCAGGTATTACAACTGGTTTTGGTGTTTAACACCCCTCAGACATGAGTCATGGGGACCCAACACACACCCTTAGTTACATGTCCTTCTGGGGACTGACTTTGCTCCAGCTCTGAACACACTAGTTTACACTTGTTAACATGTGCTGTGGGGACCCCGTGAGTGTCCATTCAATTCAATTCAACTTTATTTATATAGCCTCAAATCCCGGCAATGCCATCTCAAGACACTTTACAGACAGAGGGGAAAACATAATGAAAGCCAATTCATAACAACCTATATAAGGAAACCAACAGATTGAGTTGAGACCTGCTGAGACAGGAGACATACATGTTAATGATGCTACACTGTTATTGGGGGGGGGGGGGGGGGGGGTAAAAGAGAGAGATAAAGAGAAAGAATCTCAGTGTATCAGGAAATGTCCCTCAGCAGTCTAAACCTATAGCAGCATAACTAAGGGATGCTAACCATCCCTAGTTATAGGACTTATCAAAAAGATAAGTCTTCAGCCTAGTCTTAAAGGTGGGGAGGGTGTCTGCTTCCCTAACACTAACTGGGAGCTTATTCCATAAGAGAGGGGCCTGATAACCAAAGGCTCTGCCTCCTGCTCGGCTCTTTGAGACTCTAGGAACCATAAGTAAGCCTGCAGTCTGCGAACGAAGTACTCTGCCTGGTATATAAGGAACTATGAGGTCTTTGATATATAGTGGTGCCTGGTTGTGGAGGGCTTTATATGTAAGGAGAAGGATTTTAAATTCTATTCTAGATTCAACAGGCAGCCAATGAAGAGAGGCTAAAACTGGGGAAATATGATCTGTCCTGCTGGTTCTGGTCAGGACTCTGGCTGCAGAATTCTGGATCAGCGGAAGGCTTTTCAGGGCATATTTAGGACAGCCCAGTAATAGAGAGTTACAGTAATCTAGTCTCGAAGTAACAAAAGCGTGAACCAGTTTTTCTGCATCACTCTGAGACAGAATGTCCCTAATTTTGGCTATATTGCGTAAATGAAAGAAGGCTGTTTTAGTAACCTGCTTAATATGTAGCCAAAGGACAGGTCAGGGTCAAATATTACTCCAAGGTTTCTCACTGTAGCACTGGAATCTAAAGTAATGCCATCCAGGTTCATTACAAAACTGGAGAATTTAGCTCAGAGTTTTTCAGATCCAACGAGAATTACTTCAGTCTTATCTGAGTTCAAAAGGAGAAAATTTCTAGACATCCAAGTCTTTATGTCTATGAGAAAATTTTGTAGCCTATTGGGCTGATTTGTTTCATCTGGTTTAAAGGATAAGTATATCTGAATATCATCTGCATTACAATGAAATTTTATTACATGCTGTCTAATAATTTTGCCAAAATGGAGCATATATAGCGTGAAGAGTACTGGTCCAAGTACAGAACCTTGAGGAACTCCATGACTTACTGTAGTTTGTGAGGAGGACTTGTCATTTACATGAACAAACGTGAACAAACTGAAGTCTATCAGATAAATATGATTTAAACCAGCTTAATGCTGTACCTGTAATTCCAACCACCTGTTCTAGTCTCTGTAACAGAATGTTATGATCGACTGTATCAAATGCAGCACTAAGATCAAGCAAGATAAGTACGGACACAAGTCCTTTGTCTGAGGCCATAAGAAGGTCATTAATAACTTTCACCAATGCTGTCTCAGTGCTATGATGAGCTCTAAATTCTGACTGAAACTCTTAAAAAAAATTATTTCTGCTCAGGTGGGCATGTAGCTGAGCTGAAACTATTTTCTCCAGAATTTTGGACATAAACGGGAGATTAGATATAGGTCTATAATTTGCTATCAGCTCTGGATCCAGAGATTGCTTTTTAAGTAAAGGCTTGATTACAGCAGTTTTAAATGATTGCGGTACATATCCTGTCACTAAAGACATATTGATAAGATTTAGTAGTGATGTATCAATTAAAGGGAAAATGTCCTTAAAGAGGCTCGTTGGGAGAGGGTCTAAGATACAGGTGGATGGTTTAGATGAAGCTATTATTTTAGTTAATTCAGAGGGTTGGACAGGACAGAAACTATTTAGACACAAGTCAGATCCTGGTTCTAAGGATGCTTTGGAGACCACAACAGACTCAACATTATAAGTAGAAGGAAGAATATTGTGAATTTGATCTCTAATAGTATCAATTTTATTCCTGAAAAAATACATGAAATCATCACAGCTAAGTGAGAAAGGAATACATGGCTCCTCAGCGCTCCGGCTCCTAGTAAGCCTAGCTACAGTGCTGAAAAGAAACCGAGGGTTGTTTTTGTTTTCCTCTATCAATGATGAATAATAAGCTGTTCTTGCCGTACGTAAGGCTTTTTTGTATACAATTAAACTTTCTTTCCAGGTTAAGCGAGACTCCTCTAATTCTGATGAACGCCATCTGTTTTCTAAACGCCTTGACGCCTGTTTTAGAGCTCGAAGCTGGGAATTAAACCAGGGAGCCTTCATAATCTTACCTAATTTCTTCTTCTTTAGGGGAGCAACATTATCCAAGATTGTACGCATTGAAGCTATTATAGTATCAGCATGCTGATCAATCTGAGTGGGAGTAAGGCTTAAAGGGGGACTCTCAGACATGCTAACACATGGTAGAGGTGAAAAAATTGATTCAATTGATTGTTTAAATTTTGTAATATTGTCTGATAAACATCTACTATAGTAGAATTTATTTTTGGTCAGTGAGTAATCAAATAAAGTGAATTCAAAGGTTAATAAGAAGTGATCAGGCAAGACAGGGTTTTGAGGAAATACTTTGAGCATGGACATTTTGTGAAAACCCAATTGAGTTTAGAATAAAGCTAAAGGAAATGATTAAACTATCATTTTCATCGTCAACATGAATATTAAAATCACCTAGTACAATGACTTTATCAGTACTCAGCACTAACTCAGACAAGAGATCAGAGAATTTGATCAGAAACTCGGAGTAAGGTCCAGGTGAGCGATACACTAATGCTAAAAGGAGCGGTTTCTCTGAATTCCATTTTGGATGAGATAAATATAATGTCAGGAATTCCAAGGATTTATAGTTCGTTTTGTGTTTAGGATTAATTAAAAATTCTGACTGAAAAATAGCTGCAACACCTCCTCCTCTGCCTGTAGTTCTAGGAATGTGAAAGTTTAAATAGTTAGCTGGCGTAGCTTCATTAATACTAACATAATCCTCTTGCTGTCACCAGGTTTCCGTAAGACAGAATAAATCAATGTGGTGATCACCTATCAAGTCATTGACTAATAAAGACTTATTTGGGAGGGATCTGATATTCAGTCGGCCACACTTTATCATCTTATTTTCTGATTTTATTAGATCTATTGTTTTTATTTTTATGAGGTTTTCACGATTAACCCCAGAAGTGTTTTTGTGTTGTTTAATTCTTACTGCTGGGAAGTTGTATAAGGTCGGAATGGGGTTTTGGGTGACCGGCGGCAGGTGGGAAGCTGCAGAAAAGTGTGTAGGACTACAATTCTGCCTCCTGGTCCCAACCCTGAGTTGTCAATTTAGCTGACTAATGAAAGAGTCCATATTGCTAGATAAGAGAGCGGCTCCATCCAACATGGGATGGATGCCATCTCTCCTAATAAGACCAGGCTTTCCCCAAAAAGCGCTCCAATTATCTATAAAACCCACATTGTTATCGGGACACCACCTAGACAACCAGCGGTTGAAAGATGACATGCGGCTAAACATGTCATTGCTGATTAAATTTGGCAAGGGACCAGAGAAAACTACGGAGTCCGACATGCTCTTGGCAAAGTTACACACCGAAGCAACATTAATTTTAGTGACCTCCGATTGGCGTAACCGGGTGTCGTTACCGCCGACGTTAATTACAATCTTACGGTATTTACGTTTAGCCTTAGTCGGCAGTTTCAAATACGATTCAACGTCGCCCGCTCTGGCCCCAGGAATGCATCTGACTATGGTCCCCGGTGTCTCTAGAGCCACGTTTCTGACTATGGAACTACCTATTATCAGGGTTTCTGCCTCAGCAGGTGTGTCGCCGAGCGGGGAAAATCTGTTAGAAACGTGAACAGGTCGGTGGTGGCCAGTGGGTTTTGGTTTGGGGCTACGTTTCCGCCTGACCGTCGTCCAGCCCGCCTCGGCTCCCGGCTGCGCGGGAACTGCTGAAGGACCACTAGGTGGGCTAGCTGCCCTGGCTGGTAGCGCCGCACTGGCTAATGGGGGCTTGCTGACTAACTGCTTTCCTAACTGAGTGCGGAGCTGGGCTTCTAACTCACAGAGCCTCGCCTCCAAAGCTGCCAAGCTGCTACACTTAATACACCTACCGTTATCACTAAAGGAGGCGGAGGAGTAGCTAAACATCAGACACACCGAGCAAGAAAAGGCAGGGGACCGGGGTGTGGGAAGAGAGCTAGCAGCCATGCTAAAACCGAGTGCTTGAGCTGTTTAAGTCAAGTAAACAGAAAGCCAAAGATCCCGAAAATAAATGCAATATATAGAAGAGTGGTTTGGGAAGGTATTGTGCGCTGAAGTGAGTGGTTGGTTAACAATAGATAGAAGTTAGAAAGAAGTTAAAGGAGCCAACGGCTCGTAGCAATCCGCTGTGACACTCGCTAGGCAAACAGGAAATGACAATATGTTACCGCAACGTCCGCAATGTCCACAAAAGACACTTAATAAACACATTTAGAAACCATGGCGTTGCATTAAATTTTACCCAGATGCAGCTCGGCAACTGCATACACAGAACATTTAACTGATTGCTACAGTTAAGGACATCTGGCCATCAAATGTCAGTCAGACCTACGCCATGTCAACACATCTCATAGTTAAGGACATCTTAGCCTTACTATTACATTTGCTTCTATTACTATCTGTATCCAAGTTTTCAAATCCTACTGCAGTGTTACTTAACCTATGACCTGGGCCCCACTGCCCTGCACGTGTTGTAGGTAACCCTACTTTAAACACACCTGACTCAAATCAATGGCTCATTATCCGAATTTAATAGAACTTGGCAAGCAGTGAAGTTCATCTGCATCATGTGCAGTGGAGTTGGTAGGAACCAAAACATGCAGGGCAGTGGGCTCCGAGGACCAGAATTATGGGACACTGTCCTACTCAACAGCATCTAAAACATGCCACTTAGCTGTCCAAAATGCAGACTCAGTTGCTAAATCTTTCTCTAAGAACCAGGATGTATAAGAAAGATTTGAATAATATATTCAAATATATATGTAAAACAAATATATATGTTTTACATATATATATATATGTAAAACAAAAACTAGGTAGGTGTGGGACTATATATTGTATGCAATTACCTGTTCGAAAGGTCTGTTATCCTCAGGGCCATTGTTGGTCTGCTGGGAGCCTGAACGAGGTGATGGAAGACTGGAAGTCAATTCTGTTGGTTCCATGTTTGCACTGGTCAATGGCTGGAACATTTAAGAAAGGGTTGTTGGTACACATGACCAGTTCTTTGCTTGTCACTGAAAAGTCTACATGAACCGCAAATTTTAAGGAAGCTCCTTTGTCTCCTGTCTTACATTACAGGATGAATTTATAAATCCAGGTCTGCTTGACCTCAGTCGACACAACGGCAATGATCAGACACACCTGGATTAATCAGGTCTAATATTACAGTATTAGTTGTAAAATTGAGGCTCTGTGATATACCAAGACAGTAGACTAGTGCCGAACAAAAGTTAAAAAAAAACAAAAGAAAAAAAAAACGTCAACAACAGTGTGAACATATACAAATAAATACCCAACATGCTTAGAAGATTTGGCAACTGAGGCAATGAGATTCTGGCTTCTTAGGCTAAAGTGCAGCGTGAAAGCCTCCAATAATCACACAGCCTACAGACTCGTCTGTTTGTCAAGAAACGCAGGGGGGGGCGGGCTGCTATAATTGCACAAGTGAAGGACCTCTACTTTCTCCTTAACGAGATGTCACATATTAATAATAATAATAATAATAATAATACTTCAGGAATGGTATGTTGGAGTGGTTTTGAAACCATGACTTTTTCATACTGTGGTATACCTTGAAGCCTGTAGCCAGCCTATTCTTAACTGATAATGAGCATACAATATGATTCCCATGTTCTTTTATGGATTTTGGAAAAATGTCACTTATGGGGACATCGTCATACCAGTAATCCATGCCTGCTGCTACCTACATGTGTGATTTAAGCCTTAAGATAATAAACCAAATCATAAATCCCAAATTATTTTGGATGGAATTTTCCCTACCTACAATGAAATTCATGTTTAACCACACAACACTGCCAAATTTAAAAGCAACAAATGGATATATCCAAAATCTGTGACACAAGCTAGCTACCTAGCTAGCTGAGCTGCACATTCTCAAAGAAATCACAACAGACAGACAGCAATGCTATGTTGTTAATGCATAACTTAAATAATAAAATCTTAATACTTACGGACATGTTCTTTAGTAGTCACAGCTTTAAACTCCGGTCTCATTTCCTCATCAACTGCCCTTCGAAAAATTGTGAGAAATTAAGCTACTGCTAAATAGTTGCTACTTCCTGCTGTTTCAAAAATAAAAGCCGGCGAAAGGAAGTAAAGATTAGAACAAAAGATATCAAATCAAATTTGATTTGATTTGATTTGAGAACAAAATATAGTGTGTTTTTGTTAATTTTTTGGCGTATTCTATCTATTTTAAATGGATAGTATGGAATACAGTTACAGTTCTTTGTAAAATCAGATTTAAATGTTGGTGTTTCTATTCAACTGAATTCATTAAATAAAAATAACATCAAAATCTACATCTCAAAGCTACAGCAGTTAACATTTTAAAAAAAGATGTTTTCTTTACATATTTTTTTTTTAAAAATCTACCATTGTTTTAACAGCATAATTTTAGACAGATATCCCGTTGAATTTCCAGGTTTCCTCCCTCTTTTGGATTCTACTGCCATGCAAGGGCTCAATTTTAGCTACACCATTGGGGGTTTAAGCTCACCACCTAATTATTTATTGAATCTCCTAATTTTGTCAAATGATTCAAGATACTTTGGTGTGTCTTTATTAGAAACATTTAGTGCTTTTACTGTGATTTACTTTCACATCAGATCAGCATTTTATATAAGGCTTTCTTTTTCATATTGTTGTAACCCTTTTAAATAGTATCAATTATTGACATATTTTATTTGATTTTTTTGTATTTGTTAGTAGTGTCAGTGAAATATAAGTAAAAATTTAAAACAAAAAAAGGTCCGCTGGGGACCGGAAGCCCTACAAGAACTCATGGTCAAATTGGACCTTAACTCTACCTGGTAAAATTTTCATGTTCTGTGACAAAGCTGCCTTGTCACTGACACCCACACCCCCAACCACCTACCTGACTGTGTTCCGGGTCGTCAGGCCCAGCAAATCTCTCGCAGTCCCACGTAGCTGCTTTAGTTCAGTCATGCCACCTGTCAGGTAGCAGACTAATAGGGATGCACACCTATTGGTTTTGCTACAAATACTGGGAGCACTACTGGGGTGTCATCTTCATCTTCTGGGGGGTTGGTGAAAACTGGGTTAAGAGGTTTACCTGTGTTTTATGGCTGGAGTATGCCGCAATGCGGCAAAGACGTCATCGTCCCGTGACTAACGGATTTTCAGATTAATACACCGTAGTATTATGTTTTTCTATGTTCATCTGTGGAAATATGTATGGGGTTACGTTCATGAACTTTGTTGATATGGTTTCTTTGGGTGGTTGATATATTATTGGGAAATTTGGGGGAAAATCTCTTTTTTTTGTAGTAATGGGAAGTTCATGGGAAGGGGCGGGGCATTGTGTTTTTAAGACGCTCATGCAGAGCTCATGCATCTATCCATCCATCTTTCCATTAGTCTATCCATCCATATATCCATCTATCGATCACCCCATTTATTCATTCATCTATCTATCTATCCATCCATCTATCCATATATCTATCTTTCCATCTATTCAGCCATCCATCTTTCCATCCATCTATCCATCCATCTGTCCATCTATCTTTCCATCCATCTATCCATCCATCTATCCATCCATCTATCTTTCCATCCATTTATCATCTATCCATCACCCCATTCATTCATCCATCTATCCATCTATCCATCCATCTATCCATTTATCTATCTTTCCATCCATTCAGCCATCCATCTATCATCCATCTATCCATCCATCCATCCACCTTTCCATCCATTTATCTATCCATCTGTCCATCTATTTATCCATCTATCCATTTATCTATCTATATTTCCATCTATTCAGTCATCCATCTATCATCCATCTATCCATCCATCCATCTAAATTTTCATCCATCAATTGATCCATCTATCCATCCATCTGTCCATCCATCTATCCATCTGTCTGTCCATTTATCTTTCCATCCATCTATCTATCTATCCATTCATCTATCTATCTTTCCATCCATCAGTCTATCCATCTATCCATCCATCTATCCATTTATCTATCTTTCCATCTATTCAGCCATACATCTTTCCATCCATCTATCCATCTTTCCATCTATCCATCCATCTATCCATCCATCTACTCATCCATCTATCCACCCATCTATCTTTCCATCCATTTATCATCTATCCATCACCCCATTCATTCATCCATCTATCCATCCATCTATCAATCTATCCATCCATCTATCCATTTGTCTATCTTTCCATCTATTCAGCCATCCATTTATCATCCATCTATCCATCCATCCATCCATCCATTTATCTATCCATCTGTCCATCCATTTATCCATCTATCCATTTATCTATCTATATTTCTATATATTCAGTCATCCATCTATCCATCCATTTATCTATCCATCTGTCCATCCATTTATCCATCTATCCATTTATCTATCTATATTTCTATATATTCAGTCATCCATCTATCCATCCATCCATCTAAATTTTCATCCATCAATCGATCCATCTTTCCATCCATCTACCTATCTTTCCATCCATCTATCATCCATCTGTCCATCTATCTTTCCATCCATATGTCCATCCATCTGTCCATCCATCTATCCATCCATCTGTCCATCAATATATCCATCCATCTGTCCATCAATCTATCCATCCATCTGTCCATCCATCTATCCATCCATCTATCCATCTATCTGTCCATCCATCTATCCATCCACCTATCCATTTATCGATCTATCTTTCATCTATTCCGCCATCCAGCTATCATCCATTTATCCATCCATCCATCTATCTTGCCATCCATCTATCCATCCGTTCATCAGTTTAGCCAGCATGTGCATCTGGTGTTCATTGTTATATTTTTAATATAAAAGAGCGCATCAGTTCAGCGGACGTGTGAATCTGACGGGTATGAAAGGAGCAACAGCTGGACAGACACGTTTCATGCTGGTGTCTGAACTTCCCAGTGCTGCAGCGGATCTGATTTTTTCATTGACATCATATTCTGGTGTAGAGACCTGACGACGCAGCCAGTGTTGACACATATCACGCAGCTACACTCAATTCAGAATTTACATTGCTGCTGCGTGCAACTGTTTGGTCCAATGGCATGCGGCAGTGCTGTGGAGTTCAGATAAAAGCATGCAACAACTCCAAAAACGTTTCACACTTTTGTCGTTTCTTTCCCACTTTTTTTTTTTTTTTTTTTTACTAGCAAAGCAGTGCTGCTGGTGCTGCGTGGAGCAGAAACTGCGCTGCGCTTCTAAATAGTTTTATCCTCCGCAATACAGCTGCATATATATTTATATATAGCCTATATAAATAGATATTTTTTATTTTCTTTGTACAGATCAAGAACTGTCCGTTATATCAGCTGATGTGCTGATGACTCAGCTGCCATGTAAAATCACTCCAATCCCGCAGATCTGGCGACACAAATGTTTCATTCATTATTCATCATGTTTCAACACATGAGTTTTTTCAGTGCTCTCAGGTAAAACTCTCAAGACAGAGGCATGAGCTAAAACTTTGCACTGGAGGGGGTGGAATGGTTCCTCATGACAGCGCTAAATGGGGCCTTTACATGAAAAACGGGATTAGTGATTTGTGGGGGGACTGCAGGCTGACAAAAATTCTCGTAGCTCTGGGCCTTTTAGTGTTAAAAAGAACTGTCTTCTCCTGAACATCTCCAAGACCAAGAAGGTTGTGGTTGATTGCAGGAGATCTGCATCACACAGAAAGCCAGTGTGTATTGATGGAGAGAAAATAGACTGTGAAGACCTACAGGTACCTGGGGGTGTTTCAGGACCAGAGGTTGGAATAGTTAGCCAATACAGACACAACATGCAGGAAGGGACAGAGTCACCTTATCTTCTTCTGATGGCTCAGGTCCTCTGATGTCTGCAGTGACCTGCTGCAGATGTTCTATAACACAGTCATCAAAAGTGTGATGGTTTACGCTGGTGTCTGCTGGAGGAGCAGCATTACAAACAAGGACTGCAAAGGACTGGACAAACTGGTCAGAAAAGCTAGTTCTGTCCTTAGTAGAAGTCTGGACCCTATCAGAACTGTGGTGGAGCAACGATAGCTATTCTTCTGGAAGGACAGAGAGACTGGTCTCATTTTGATGCAGGACTGAAAGGTTCAGCAAGTCCTTTATTCCAGCAGCCATTAAACTGTTTAATATTAATCTTTAATTTTATCTATTTATCATTGTAACAAATTTTTGTGAAAAAGGGAACTGTTGGAACAACCTGAATCCCCACCCCTTATCTCCTTCCTGGGAATGAATAAAGCATCTCTCTCTCCCCATATATATATATATATATATATATATATATATATATATATATATATATATATATATATATATATATATATATATATATATAGATATATAGATATATAGATAGATAGATAGATAGATAGAGCATGTGTATATGTGTTGTCTGTCCTAAAACTGCCGTGTGGAATATGACCTTATAAAAAAATTGCACAAATGCTCACCCCTGTTATGTTTTTATGCAGTCTGCACGAGTTTCAAAACCTGTTAATGAATTAAATCTCTAATAAATTTACACTATGAACCCCATTTTTGCCTTTTGTTAAATTTTCATGAAAGTTCAGTGAACAGACAATTATCTAAGTGAAAATTCAAATGTTTAAGTACTGAATTACAGAAGTCCATCTTTATAGATAAATGTCCACTCATAGTTTGAGTTCGAAATTGTCTTTTAAATTGAAATAATCTTTTAAAACTGATAATTTCATGCTATGGTCACAATCCATATCTGTGGGGACCAGGAAGAAGGCGGTGCCTAACCATATTTGGAAAAGTGTGTGAATTTACAATCAGGTGCTATACCACATATGACCTTTGAGGGGGCGCTCTCAGTACACACACCTTAACACAAAAAGACAGATAAACATTACTTATGGGCCAATGCCTGAAACTTTGCCAGCACCTTCATTTTACCTTTTAGAGTCATTTAAAGTGGAGTTCCTTCTGGGGACCAGCTTTTTGGTCCCCACAAGGACATTGGTCCCCATTACGTGACTGTGTAAACAGATTGATGTCCCCATACCGTAACAAAAACCAGAACACACACACACACACACAGAGAGACGACCCCGCACACGTTCTTCAAAAAGCATCAACCCGCTTGACTAAACATTATGACATGACACACACATTCACACATTTACACACACATTGGCACACCCTGCCTGCCAAACTCTTTAAAACATCATCAAACCACCCGGCTGAACTTTACGACATGGTTTCATTCCATGTTTATAAAACCCAAACAGTGACATGCACACGAGCACCGATGCAGATCACAGCGAGCATTGCATTTCCCCACTCGGCCGGGACGTGATAAATATGTCTCTCTGAGTCAAGGTCAATCACACCTCCTCGTCCACTTACACACTCTCACATCCACACAACAAGCAGACATGACAATATGTTGTATGTCAACATGATGCTTTCACAGCTTCCTGTCTGCACCGACCTCCTGCAGCAGGATCGCTGCAGGATCCTTTCTTTACTTAAAACAAACTCCCATTTCTGTCTTCATCTTTGTTCCTGTTGCTAGTCCACCTGCGCTGCATGACAGTCTTCACAAAGGCAACTTAAACAGTTTCTTTTGCGTGCAAAACTGGCTGTATGTGTTACTATGGCAACTGCTCCTGATGTTACATCTCTGGGATGTGGTCCTCGTGTCTTACCCTGTTTCATTATTCCTCCTGTTTAGTCCAAGCATTTCCTCCATCTCAATAATCCCACAGTGAGCTGAACACATCTGGATTGTTTCTTCGTAGCATTTTCAACCACATGATGAGTTTAGGAAACATTTGGAAGCTTAAATCCATGGAAACCAACTTCCTTCCTTCATACAGGAAGTGACTGCACAAGTGAAAATGCTTTTCTTTTCTCCTCTCCATTAAGCGTTTGTTTGCCCTGATAAATGACAGAGTATGAAAATGATATTCTTGGCCAGATGAAAGTAATTTTTCATTTGCAGCCCCCAAACACCCCCCACCCTTTCTAATGCTATTCCTCCATCTCATCCTTTTGCTTACATCCACCTCTCCTACCTTATCCCTCCAACACTCATTTCTTCTGTTTTTATTTTCTACCCTTAATTACTCATCTAGCTGACTCCGTGTGTGTGCGTTGGATGGGGGGTGGGGGTGTCAGGAAGCCCATGGAGGTTTTTAGCAGCTGATTCATTGCCATGTTAATTCATAACAGCATCCAATGATGATGAGAGAGGGGCCACAAGAAGGAATGTTTGTCATTGTTGTTCAGGGATGAGAGAGAGAAAAAGTGGGGGCTGTGGCGTGTACTCCCAGAGTGGAAGATTCTGGAAAGAAAGTCAGAATTCTGTCTTATGAAAAGGAAATATAAACTTTCATGAAGAGAAACGTGACATAACTGCTGGTCAGATAATATCTGCAATTAATACAACCAAAATATGTTTTCACCAGATGTGGGCAATCGGAAAATTCCACTTCTGCTCTCAGCGAAGGCGGCCGCTTCTCTCTTTTGCTCCTGTTTCCTCCCTCTCCTCCCACTCTGACCTGCGACTTTGTCCTGTCTGACTCTGAGCCTCTTTTTACATCTCTTACTTCCACTCAAACTACATCATGGATTTGATCGGCTGGTCTATCAACGCAATTGATCAAATTTTCTCAACCCGAAGATTGGGCAGAGGGGAGCCCGCATGTCCTGAGGGGACGCTTCCGGTTGGATACATTCAGGACTCATGGGCCAAGTGGAGACCGATGTGTCTGGCCGTTCTGTCCTCTGAGGACGTGGAGGATGTTTACATCTTTGGATTATTGGTTATCGGGATTCTGCTGATTGGCGCTGGTGGAGTCCTGATCTACCTCAATACTCGTGAGATTCTGGCAACAACTAGCAGGCTCCCAGAATTCTGCAACGGTATGTGCCGGATTAGCAGTGCACAGACTCTTGCGTTGACCGGACTCGACCGTAAGCAGGATACCAGTCTGGCCCACACTGGTCATTTGGCTGAGGTCCCGGAGCTGGTCCGCAAAATCGATAACAACATGGAGAAGATGTCTGCTAGAATCGTTGGAAATTGACCCCCCCCCCCCCCACACACACACTCCCCTTCCCCCATTCAGCTGTCTGGAGCTGCCTGCCTGAGATCAGCTATGGACCCCAAGGCTGAGGGCAAATTGTTTTCCTCGCCTGGAACCCAAACCACAGTCATATCTGGATTCGGCTTCCCAGCGGCCTTGGGCCGGCGCAATCCCCCCCCTGAGAACAGAAGAAGAGATGTTCATAGACGCTCTGTCCCCCTCCTCATCCACCCCTGGTCCCCTCCCACATGACTCACCGCCTTCCTGGACTTTGTGTGTCTTGTTTAGTCTGTGCTTCAGTGTATGAGTTTTTTTTTCTCTGTATTTTCAGACCGCGTATTCCTGGCGCAGCCCGGAGTTGCATGACATTTTTTGCCCTCGTCCCCCTATGAATCTATTGTATCTCTGTTCTTATCTATTGTAAGGCAGTGTTGTAATAATAGCTGCATGGCCTGAGCTTAGCTCGGTTCTGTTTTGTCATGAATGTTACATGTTTGTATGTCTGACCTTGGATGAGGTGGCTTGAACTCCTTCCCCTCGGGGATGAATAAAGTATCTTTGATTTGATTTGATTTGAAATATTAGTTGTAAAAATATATTTTAGGTTGGCATCCTGACGTTATTGAAGCTGGTCGGCATCCCGAACTGGTCGGTATCCTGAGCGGGTCGGTATCCCGAACTGGTCGGTATCCTGAACGGGTCAGTATCCCGAACTGGTCAGTATCCTAAGCTGGTCGGTATATTGAGCGGGTCAGTATCCCGGACTGGTCGGTATCCTGAGCGGGTCGGTATCCCGAACTGGTCGGTATCCTGAGCGGGTCGGTATCCCGAACTGGTCGGTATCCCGAGCGGGTCGGTATCCTGGGTGGGTCGGTATCCTGAGCGGGTCAGTATCCTGAACTGGTCGGTATCCCGAACTGGTCGGTATCCTGAGCGGGTCAGTACCCTGAGCGGGTCGGTGTCCTGAGCGGATCAGTATCCTGAGCGGGTCAGTATCCCGAACTGGTCGGTATCTTGAGCTGGTCGGTATCCTGAGCGGGTCGGTATCCTGAGCGGGTAGGTATCCCGAACTGGTCGGTATCCTGAGTGGGTCGGTATCCTAAGCGGGTCAGTATCCTGAACTGGTCGGTATCCCGAACTGGTCGGTATCCTGAGCGGGTCAGTATCCTGAACTGGTCGGTATCTTGAGCTGGTCGGTATCCTGAGCGGGTCAGTATCCCGAACTAGTCGGTATCCCGAACTGGTCGGTATCCTGAGCGGGTCAGTATCCCGAACTGGTCGGTATCCTGAGCGGGTCAGGACCCTGAGCGGGTCAGTATCCTGAGCGGATCAGTATCCTGAGCGGGTCAGTATACCGAACTGGTCGGCATCCTGAGCGGGTCGGTATCCTGCGCGGGTCGGTATCCTGAACTGGTTGGTATCCTGAACTGGTTGGTATCCTGAGTGGGTCAGTATCCTGAATTGGTCGGTATCTTGAACTTGTTGGGATCCTGAGCGGGTCAGTATCCTGAGCGGGTCGGTATCCCGAACTGGTCGGTATCCCGAGCGGGTCGGTATCCTGAGCTCGTCGGTATCCCGAACTGGTCAGTATCCCGAGCTGGTCGGTATCCCCAACTGGTCGGTACCTTGAGCTAGTCGGTATCATTAGCGGGTCATTATCCCGAACTGGTCGGTATCTTGAGCTGGTCGGTATCCTGAGCGGGTCGGTATCCTGAGCGGGTAGGTATCCCGAACTGGTCGGTATCCTGAGTGGGTCGGTATCCTGAGCGGGTCAGTATCCTGAACTGGTCGGTATCCCGAACTGGTCGGTATCCTTAGCGGGTCAGTATCCCGAACTAGTCGGTATCCCGAACTGGTCGGTATCCTGAGCGGGTCAGGACCCTGAGTGGGTCAGTATCCTGAGCGGATCAGTATCCTGAGCGGGTCAGTATACCGAACTGGTCGGCATCCTGAGCGGGTCGGTATCCTGCGCGGGTCAGTATCCTGAATTGGTCGGTATCTTGAACTTGTTGGGATCCTGAGCGGGTCAGTATCCTGAGCGGGTCGGTATCCTGAACGGGTCGGTATCCTGAGCGGGTCAGTATCTTGAGTGGGTCGGTATCCAGAACTAGCCGGTATCCTGAGCGGGTCATTATCCCGAACTGGTCGGTATCCTGAGCGGGCCGGTATCCCGAACTGGTCGGTATCCTGAGCGGGTTGGTATCCCGAACTGGTCGGTATCCCGAGCTGGTCGGTATCCCCAACTGGTCGGTACCTTGAGCTGGTCGGTATCATTAGCGGGTCATTATCCTGAGTGGGTCGGTATCCCTAACTGGTCGGTATCCTGAGCACATCGGTATCCTGAGCGGGTCGGTATCCAGAACTGGTCAGTATCCTGAGCGGTTCCGTCTCCTGAGCGGGTCAGTATCCTGAACGAGTCCGTATCCCGAGCGAGTCGGTATCCCGAGCGGGTCGGTATACTGAGCTCGTCAGTATCTCGAACTGGTCAGTATCCCAAACTGGTCGGTATCCTGAGCGGGTCGGTATCCTGAGCGGGTCGGGATCCTGAACTGGTTGGTATCCTGAGCGGGTCAGTATCCTGAACTGGTCGGTATCCTTAACTGGTCGGTATCCTGAGCGGGTCAGTATCCTGAACTGGTCGGTATCCCAAACTGGTCGGTGCCTTGAGCTGGTCGGTATCCCAAACTGGTCGGTACCTTGAGCTGGTCTTTATCCTGAGCGGGTCATTATCCTGAGTGGGTCGGTATCCCGAACTAGTCTGTATCCTGAGCTGGTCGGTGTCCTAAGCGGGTCAGTATCCTGAGCGGGTCGGTATCCATTGTGGGTCGGTATCCCGAACTGATCGGTATCTTGAGCGGGTCAGTATCCTGAGTGGGATCGGTATCCCGAACTGGTCGGTATCTTGAGCTGGTCAGTATCTTGAGTGGGTCGGTATCCCGAACTGGTTGGAATCCCGAACTGGTTGGTATCCCGAACTGGTCGGTATCCTGAGCGGGTCAGTATCCTGAGTGGGTCGGTATCCTGAACTGGCCGGTATCCCGAACTGGTCGGTATCCTGAGCGGGTCAGTACCCTGAGCGGGTCGGTATCCTGAGCGGATCAGTATCCTGATCGGGTCGGTATCCCGAACTGGTCGGTATCTTGAATTGGTCGGTATCCTGAGCGGTTCGATATCCTGAGCGGGTCGGTATCCCGAACTGGTCGGTATCCCGAACTGGTCGGTATCCTGAGGTGGTCAGTATCTTGAGTGGGTCAGTATCCTGAACTGGTCGGTATCCCGAACTGGTCGGTATCCTGAGCGGGTCAGTATCCCGAACTGGTCGGTATCTTGAGCTGGTCGGTATCCTGAGCGGGTCAGTATACCGAACTAGTCGGTATCCCGAACTGGTCGGTATCCTGAGCGGGTCAGTATCCCGAACTGGTCGGTATCCTGAGCGGGTCAGGACCCTGAGCGGGTCAGTATCCTGAATTGGTCGGTATCTTGAACTTGTTGGGATCCTGAACGGGTCAGTATCCTGAGCGGGTCGGTATCCTGAGCGGGTCGGTATCCCAAACTGGTCGGTATCCCGAACTGGTCGGTATCCTGGGTGGGTCGGTATCCTGAGCGGGTCAGTATCCTGAACTGGTCGGTATCCCGAACTGGTCGGTATCCTGAGCGGGTCAGTACCCTGAGCGGGTCGGTGTCCTGAGCGGATCAGTATCCTGAGCGGGTCAGTATCCCGAACTGGTCGGTATCTTGAGCTGGTCGGTATCCTGAGCGGGTCGGTATCCTGAGCGGGTAGGTATCCCGAACTGGTCGGTATCCTGAGTGGGTCGGTATCCTAAGCGGGTCAGTATCCTGAACTGGTCGGTATCCCGAACTGGTCGGTATCCTGAGCGGGTCAGTATCCTGAACTGGTCGGTATCTTGAGCTGGTCGGTATCCTGAGCGGGTCAGTATCCCGAACTAGTCGGTATCCCGAACTGGTCGGTATCCTGAGCGGGTCAGTATCCCGAACTGGTCGGTATCCTGAGCGGGTCAGGACCCTGAGCGGGTCAGTATCCTGAGCGGATCAGTATCCTGAGCGGGTCAGTATACCGAACTGGTCGGCATCCTGAGCGGGTCGGTATCCTGCGCGGGTCGGTATCCTGAACTGGTTGGTATCCTGAACTGGTTGGTATCCTGAGTGGGTCAGTATCCTGAATTGGTCGGTATCTTGAACTTGTTGGGATCCTGAGCGGGTCAGTATCCTGAGCGGGTCGGTATCCCGAACTGGTCGGTATCCCGAGCGGGTCGGTATCCTGAGCTCGTCGGTATCCCGAACTGGTCAGTATCCCGAGCTGGTCGGTATCCCCAACTGGTCGGTACCTTGAGCTAGTCGGTATCATTAGCGGGTCATTATCCCGAACTGGTCGGTATCTTGAGCTGGTCGGTATCCTGAGCGGGTCGGTATCCTGAGCGGGTAGGTATCCCGAACTGGTCGGTATCCTGAGTGGGTCGGTATCCTGAGCGGGTCAGTATCCTGAACTGGTCGGTATCCCGAACTGGTCGGTATCCTTAGCGGGTCAGTATCCCGAACTAGTCGGTATCCCGAACTGGTCGGTATCCTGAGCGGGTCAGGACCCTGAGTGGGTCAGTATCCTGAGCGGATCAGTATCCTGAGCGGGTCAGTATACCGAACTGGTCGGCATCCTGAGCGGGTCGGTATCCTGCGCGGGTCAGTATCCTGAATTGGTCGGTATCTTGAACTTGTTGGGATCCTGAGCGGGTCAGTATCCTGAGCGGGTCGGTATCCTGAACGGGTCGGTATCCTGAGCGGGTCAGTATCTTGAGTGGGTCGGTATCCAGAACTAGCCGGTATCCTGAGCGGGTCATTATCCCGAACTGGTCGGTATCCTGAGCGGGCCGGTATCCCGAACTGGTCGGTATCCTGAGCGGGTTGGTATCCCGAACTGGTCGGTATCCCGAGCTGGTCGGTATCCCCAACTGGTCGGTACCTTGAGCTGGTCGGTATCATTAGCGGGTCATTTTCCTGAGTGGGTCGGTATCCCTAACTGGTCGGTATCCTGAGCACATCGGTATCCTGAGCGGGTCGGTATCCAGAACTGGTCAGTATCCTGAACGAGTCCGTATCCCGAGCGAGTCGGTATCCCGAGCGGGTCGGTATACTGAGCTCGTCAGTATCTCGAACTGGTCAGTATCCCAAACTGGTCGGTATCCTGAGCGGGTCGGTATCCTGAGCGGGTCGGGATCCTGAACTGGTTGGTATCCTGAGCGGGTCAGTATCCTGAACTGGTCGGTATCCTTAACTGGTCGGTATCCTGAGCGGGTCAGTATCCTGAACTGGTCGGTATCCCAAACTGGTCGGTGCCTTGAGCTGGTCGGTATCCCAAACTGGTCGGTACCTTGAGCTGGTCTTTATCCTGAGCGGGTCATTATCCTGAGTGGGTCGGTATCCCGAACTAGTCTGTATCCTGAGCTGGTCGGTGTCCTAAGCGGGTCAGTATCCTGAGCGGGTCGGTATCCATTGTGGGTCGGTATCCCGAACTGATCGGTATCTTGAGCGGGTCAGTATCCTGAGTGGGATCGGTATCCCGAACTGGTCGGTATCTTGAGCTGGTCAGTATCTTGAGTGGGTCGGTATCCCGAACTGGTTGGAATCCCGAACTGGTTGGTATCCCGAACTGGTCGGTATCCTGAGCGGGTCAGTATCCTGAGTGGGTCGGTATCCTGAACTGGCCGGTATCCCGAACTGGTCGGTATCCTGAGCGGGTCAGTACCCTGAGCGGGTCGGTATCCTGAGCGGATCAGTATCCTGATCGGGTCGGTATCCCGAACTGGTCGGTATCTTGAATTGGTCGGTATCCTGAGCGGTTCGATATCCTGAGCGGGTCGGTATCCCGAACTGGTCGGTATCCCGAACTGGTCGGTATCCTGAGGTGGTCAGTATCTTGAGTGGGTCAGTATCCTGAACTGGTCGGTATCCCGAACTGGTCGGTATCCTGAGCGGGTCAGTATCCCGAACTGGTCGGTATCTTGAGCTGGTCGGTATCCTGAGCGGGTCAGTATACCGAACTAGTCGGTATCCCGAACTGGTCGGTATCCTGAGCGGGTCAGTATCCCGAACTGGTCGGTATCCTGAGCGGGTCAGGACCCTGAGCGGGTCAGTATCCTGAATTGGTCGGTATCTTGAACTTGTTGGGATCCTGAACGGGTCAGTATCCTGAGCGGGTCGGTATCCTGAGCGGGTCGGTATCCCGAACTGGTCGGTATCCCGAGCGGGTCGGTATCCTGAGCTCGTCGGTATCCCGAACTGGTCAGTATCTCGAACTGGTCGGTATCCTGAGCGGGTCGGTATCCTGAGCGGGTCGGGATCCTGAACTGTTGTGTATCCTGAGCAGGTCAGTATCCTGAACTGGTCGGTATCCTGAGCGGGTCAGTACCCTGAGCGGGTCAGTATCCTGAGCGGGTCGGTATCCTGAGCTAATCAGTATCCTAAGCGGGTCAGTATCCCGAACTGGTCGATATCTTGAGCTGGTCCGTATCCTGAGTAGGTCAGTATCTTGAGTGGGTCGGTATCCAGAACTAGCCGGTATCCTGAGCGGGTCATTATCCCGAACTGGTCGGTATCCTGAGCGGGCCGGTATCCCGAACTGGTCAGTATCCTGGGCGGGTCGGTATCCCGAACTGGTCGGTAAATTGAGCTGGTCGGAATCCTGAGCGGGTCAGTATCCTGAGCGGGTTGGTGTCCCGAACTGGTCGGTATCCCGAGCTGGTCGGTATCCCCAACTGGTCGGTACCTTGAGCTAGTCGGTATCATTAGCGGGTCATTATCCCGAACTGGTCGGTATCTTGAGCTGGTCGGTATCCTGAGCGGGTCGGTATCCTGAGCGGGTAGGTATCCCGAACTGGTCGGTATCCTGAGTGGGTCGGTATCCTGAGCGGGTCAGTATCCTGAACTGGTCGGTATCCCGAACTGGTCGGTATCCTTAGCGGGTCAGTATCCCGAACTGGTCGGTATCTTGAGCTGGTCGGTATCCTGAGCGGGTCAGTATCCCGAACTAGTCGGTATCCCGAACTGGTCGGTATCCTGAGCGGGTCAGGACCCTGAGTGGGTCAGTATCCTGAGCGGATCAGTATCCTGAGCGGGTCAGTATACCGAACTGGTCGGCATCCTGAGCGGGTCGGTATCCTGCGCGGGTCGGTATCCTGAACTGGTTGGTATCCTGAACTGGTTGGTATCCTGAGTGGGTCAGTATCCTGAATTGGTCGGTATCTTGAACTTGTTGGGATCCTGAGCTGGTCAGTATCCTGAGCGGGTCGGTATCCTGAGCGGGTCGGTATCCCGAACTGGTCGGTATCCCGAGCGGGTCGGTATCCTGAGCTCGTCGGTATCCCGAACTGGTCAGTATCCCGAACTGGTCAGTATCCTGAGCGGGTCGGTATCCTGAGCGGGTCGGTATCCTGAGCGGGTCGGGATCCTGAACTGTTTGGTATCCTGAGCAGGTCAGTATCCTGAACTGGTCGGTATCCTGAACTGGTCGGTATCCTGAGCGGGTCAGTACCCTGAGCGGGTCAGTATCCTGAGCGGGTCGGTATCCTGAGCTAATCAGTATCCTAAGCGGGTCAGTATTCCGAACTGGTCGGTATCTTGAGCTGGTCCGTATCCTGAGTGGGTCAGTATCTTGAGTGGGTCGGTATCCAGAACTAGCCGGTATCCTGAGCGGGTCATTATCCCGAACTGGTCGGTATCCTGAGCGGGCCGGTATCCCGAACTGGTCGGTATCCTGAGCGGTTCGGTATCCCGAACTGGTCGGTAAATTGAGCTGGTCGGAATCCTGAGCGGGTCAGTATCCTGAGCGGGTTGGTATCCCGAACTGGTCGGTATCCCGAGCTGGTCGGTATCCCCAACTGGTCGGTACCTTGAGCTGGTCGGTATCATTAGCGGGTCATTATCCTGAGTGGGTCGGTATCCCGAACTGGTCGGTATCCTGAGCACATCGGTATCCTGAGCGGGTCGGTATCCAGAACTGGTCAGTATCCTGAGCGGTTCCGTCTCCTGAGCGGGTCAGTATCCTGAACGAGTCCGTATCCCGAGCGAGTCGGTATCCCGAGCGGGTCGGTATACTGAGCTCGTCAGTATCTCGAACTGGTCAGTATCCCAAACTGGTCGGTATCCTGAGCGGGTCGGTATCCTGAACGGGTCGGGATCCTGAACTGGTTGGTATCCTGAGCGGGTCAGTATCCTGAACTGGTCGGTATCCTTAACTGGTCGGTATCCTGAGCGGGTCAGTATCCTGAACTGGTCGGTATCCCAAACTGGTCGGTGCCTTGAGCTGGTCGGTATCCCAAACTGGTCGGTACCTTGAGCTGGTCTTTATCCTGAGCGGGTCATTATCCTGAGTGGGTCGGTACCCCGAACTAGTCTGTATCCTGAGCTGGTCGGTGTCCTAAGCGGGTCAGTATCCTGAGCAGGTCGGTATCCTGTGTGGGTCGGTATCCCGAACTGATCGGTATCTTGAGCGGGTCAGTATCCTGAGTGGGATCGGTATCCCGAACTAGTCGGTATCCTGAGCGGGTCGGTATCCTGAGCGGGTCAGTATCCTGAGCGGGTCGGTATCCTGTGTGGGTCGGTATCCCGAACTGCATCCTGAGTGGGTCGGTGCCTTGAGCTGGTCGGTATCCTGAGCGGGTCATTATCCTGAGTGGATCGGTATATCGAACTAGTCGCTATCCTGAGCGGGTTGGTATCCTGAGCAGGTCAGTATCCTGAACTGGTCGGTATCCTGAACTGGTCGGTATCCTGAGCGGGTCAGTACCCTGAGCGGGTCAGTATCCTGAGCGGGTCGGTATCCTGAGCTAATCAGTATCCTAAGCGGGTCAGTATTCCGAACTGGTCGGTATCTTGAGCTGGTCCGTATCCTGAGTGGGTCAGTATCTTGAGTGGGTCGGTATCCAGAACTAGCCGGTATCCTGAGCGGGTCATTATCCCGAACTGGTCGGTAACTTGAATTGGTCGGTATCCTGAGCGGTTCGATATCCTGAGCGGGTCGGTATCCCGAACTGGTCGGTATCCTGAGGTGGTCAGTATCTTGAGTGGGTCAGTATCCTGAACTGGTCGGTATCCCGAACTGGTCGGTATCCTGAGCGGGTCAGTATCCCGAACTGGTCGGTATCTTGAGCTGGTCGGTATCCTGAGCGGGTCAGTATCCCGAACTAGTCGGTATCCCGAACTGGTCGGTATCCTGAGCGGGTCAGTATCCCGAACTGGTCGGTATCCTGAGCGGGTCAGGACCCTGAGCGGGTCGGTATCCTGAGCGGATCAGCATCCTGAGCGGGTCAGTATACCGAACTGGTCGGCATCCTGAGCGGGTCGGTATCCTGCGCGGGTCGGTATCCTGAACTGGTTGGTATCCTGAACTGGTTGGTATCCTGAGTGGGTCAGTATCCTGAATTGGTCGGTATCTTGAACTTGTTGGGATCCTGAGCGGGTCAGTATCCTGAGCGAGTCGGGATCCTGAACTGTTTGGTATCCTGAGCAGGTCAGTATCCTGAACTGGTCGGTACCTTGAGCTGGTCTTTATCCGGAGCGGGTCATTATCCTGAGTGGGTCGGTATCCCGAACTAGTCTGTATCCTGAGCTGGTCGGTGTCCAAAGCGGGTCAGTATCCTGAGCAGGTCGGTATCCTGTGTGGGTCGGTATCCATAACTGATCGGTATCTTGAGCGGGTCAGTATCCTGAGTGGGATCTGTATCCCGAACTAGTCGGTATCCTGAGCGGGTCGGTATCCTGAGCGGGTCAGTATCCTGAGCGGGTCGGTATCCTGTGTGGGTCGGTATCCCGAACTGCATCCTGAGTGGGTCGGTGCCTTGAGCTGGTCGGTATCCTGAGCGGGTCATTATCCTGAGTGGGTCGGTATCCCGAACTAGTCGCTATCCTGAGCGGGTTGGTATCTTGAGCGGGTCAGTATCCTGAGCGGGTCGGTATCCTGTGTGGGTCGGTATCCCGAACTGGTCGGTATCTTGAACGGGTCAGTATCCTGAGTGGGTCGGTATCCGAACTGGTTTGTATCCTGAGCAGGTCAGTATCCTGAGTGGGTCGGTATCCTGAACTGGTCGGTATCCCGAACTGGTTGGGATCCTGAACTGTTTGGTATCCTGAGCAGGTCAGTATCCTGAACTGGTCGGTACCTTGAGCTGGTCTTTATCCTGAGCGGGTCATTATCCTGAGTGGGTCGGTATCCCGAACTAGTCTGTATCCTGAGCTGGTCGGTGTCCTAAGCGGGTCAGTATCCTGAGCAGGTCGGTATCCTGTGTGGGTCGGTATCCATAACTGATCGGTATCTTGAGCGGGTCAGTATCCTGAGTGGGATCGGTATCCCGAACTAGTCGGTATCCTGAGCGGGTCGGTATCCTGAGCGGGTCAGTATCCTGAGCGGGTCGGTATCCTGTGTGGGTCGGTATCCCGAACTGCATCCTGAGTGGGTCGGTGCCTTGAGCTGGTCGGTATCCTGAGCGGGTCATTATCCTGAGTGGGTCGGTATCCCGAACTAGTCGCTATCCTGAGCGGGTTGGTATCTTGAGCGGGTCAGTATCCTGAGCGGGTCGGTATCCTGTGTGGGTCGGTATCCCGAACTGGTCGGTATCTTGAACGGGTCAGTATCCTGAGCGGGTTGGTATCCCGAACTGGTCGGTATCCCGAGCTGGTCGGTATCCCCAACTGGTCGGTACCTTGAGCTGGTCGGTATCATTAGCGGGTCATTATCCTGAGTGGGTCGGTATCCCGAACTGGTCGGTATCCTGAGCACATCGGTATCCTGAGCGGGTCGGTATCCAGAACTGGTCAGTATCCTGAGCGGTTCCGTCTCCTGAGCGGGTCAGTATCCTGAACGAGTCCGTATCCCGAGCGAGTCGGTATCCCGAGCGGGTCGGTATACTGAGGTCGTCAGTATCTCGAACTGGTCAGTATCCCAAACTGGTCGGTATCCTGAGCGGGTCGGTATCCTGAACGGGTCGGGATCCTGAACTGGTTGGTATCCTGAGCGGGTCAGTATCCTGAACTGGTCGGTATCCTTAACTGGTCGGTATCCTGAGCGGGTCAGTATCCTGAACTGGTCGGTATCCCAAACTGGTCGGTGCCTTGAGCTGGTCGGTATCCCAAACTGGTCGGTACCTTGAGCTGGTCTTTATCCTGAGCGGGTCATTATCCTGAGTGGGTCGGTATCCCGAACTAGTCTGTATCCTGAGCTGGTCGGTGTCCTAAGCGGGTCAGTATCCTGAGCAGGTCGGTATCCTGTGTGGGTCGGTATCCCGAACTGATCGGTATCTTGAGCGGGTCAGTATCCTGAGTGGGATCGGTATCCCGAACTAGTCGGTATCCTGAGCGGGTCGGTATCCTGAGCGGGTCAGTATCCTGAGCGGGTCGGTATCCTGTGTGGGTCGGTATCCCGAACTGCATCCTGAGTGGGTCGGTGCCTTGAGCTGGTCGGTATCCTGAGCGGGTCATTATCCTGAGTGGATCGGTATCCCGAACTAGTCGCTATCCTGAGCGGGTTGGTATCCTGAGCAGGTCAGTATCCTGAACTGGTCGGTATCCTGAACTGGTCTTTATCCTGAGCGGGTCATTATCCTGAGTGGGTCGGTATCCCGAACTAGTCTGTATCCTGAGCTGGTCGGTGTCCTAAGCGGGTCAGTATCCTGAGCAGGTCGGTATCCTGTGTGGGTCAGTATCCCGAACTGATCGGTATCTTGAGCGGGTCAGTATCCTGAGTGGGATTGGTATCCCAAACTGGTCGGTATCTTGAGCAGGTCAGTATCTTGAGTGGGTCGGTATCCCGAACTGGTTGGTATCCCGAACTGGTTGTATCCCGAACTGGTCGGTATCCTGAGCGGGTCAGTATCCTGAGTGGGTCGGTATCCCGAACTGGTCGGTATCCCGAACTGGTCGGTATCCTGAGCGGGTCGGTATCCTGAGCGGGTCAGTATCCTGAACTGGCCGGTGTCCCGAACTGGTCAGTATCCTGAGCGGGTCAGTACCCTGAGCGGGTCGGTATCCTGAGCGGATCAGCATCCTGATCGGGTCGGTATCCCGAACTGGTTGGTATCTTGAATTGGTCGGTATCCTGAGCGGTTAGATATCCTGAGCGGGTCGGTATCCTGTGTGGGTCGGTATCCCGAACTGCATCCTGAGTGGGTCGGTGCCTTGAGCTGGTCGGTATCCTGAGCGGGTCATTATCCTGAGTGGATCGGTATATCGAACTAGTCGCTATCCTGAGCGGGTTGGTATCCTGAGCAGGTCAGTATCCTGAACTGGTCGGTATCCTGAACTGGTCGGTATCCTGAGCGGGTCAGTACCCTGAGCGGGTCAGTATCCTGAGCGGGTCGGTATCCTGAGCTAATCAGTATCCTAAGCGGGTCAGTATTCCGAACTGGTCGGTATCTTGAGCTGGTCCGTATCCTGAGTGGGTCAGTATCTTGAGTGGGTCGGTATCCAGAACTAGCCGGTATCCTGAGCGGGTCATTATCCCGAACTGGTCGGTAACTTGAATTGGTCGGTATCCTGAGCGGTTCGATATCCTGAGCGGGTCGGTATCCCGAACTGGTCGGTATCCTGAGGTGGTCAGTATCTTGAGTGGGTCAGTATCCTGAACTGGTCGGTATCCCGAACTGGTCGGTATCCTGAGCGGGTCAGTATCCCGAACTGGTCGGTATCTTGAGCTGGTCGGTATCCTGAGCGGGTCAGTATCCCGAACTAGTCGGTATCCCGAACTGGTCGGTATCCTGAGCGGGTCAGTATCCCGAACTGGTCGGTATCCTGAGCGGGTCAGGACCCTGAGCGGGTCGGTATCCTGAGCGGATCAGCATCCTGAGCGGGTCAGTATACCGAACTGGTCGGCATCCTGAGCGGGTCGGTATCCTGCGCGGGTCGGTATCCTGAACTGGTTGGTATCCTGAACTGGTTGGTATCCTGAGTGGGTCAGTATCCTGAATTGGTCGGTATCTTGAACTTGTTGGGATCCTGAGCGGGTCAGTATCCTGAGCGAGTCGGGATCCTGAACTGTTTGGTATCCTGAGCAGGTCAGTATCCTGAACTGGTCGGTACCTTGAGCTGGTCTTTATCCTGAGCGGGTCATTATCCTGAGTGGGTCGGTATCCCGAACTAGTCTGTATCCTGAGCTGGTCGGTGTCCTAAGCGGGTCAGTATCCTGAGCAGGTCGGTATCCTGTGTGGGTCGGTATCCATAACTGATCGGTATCTTGAGCGGGTCAGTATCCTGAGTGGGATCTGTATCCCGAACTAGTCGGTATCCTGAGCGGGTCGGTATCCTGAGCGGGTCAGTATCCTGAGCGGGTCGGTATCCTGTGTGGGTCGGTATCCCGAACTGCATCCTGAGTGGGTCGGTGCCTTGAGCTGGTCGGTATCCTGAGCGGGTCATTATCCTGAGTGGGTCGGTATCCCGAACTAGTCGCTATCCTGAGCGGGTTGGTATCTTGAGCGGGTCAGTATCCTGAGCGGGTCGGTATCCTGTGTGGGTCGGCATCCCGAACTGGTCGGTATCTTGAACGGGTCAGTATCCTGAGTGGGTCGGTATCCGAACTGGTTTGTATCCTGAGCAGGTCAGTATCCTGAGTGGGTCGGTATCCTGAACTGGTCGGTATCCCGAACTGGTTGGGATCCTGAACTGTTTGGTATCCTGAGCAGGTCAGTATCCTGAACTGGTCGGTACCTTGAGCTGGTCTTTATCCTGAGCGGGTCATTATCCTGAGTGGGTCGGTATCCCGAACTAGTCTGTATCCTGAGCTGGTCGGTGTCCTAAGCGGGTCAGTATCCTGAGCAGGTCGGTATCCTGTGTGGGTCGGTATCCATAACTGATCGGTATCTTGAGCGGGTCAGTATCCTGAGTGGGATCGGTATCCCGAACTAGTCGGTATCCTGAGCGGGTCAGTATCCTGAGCGGGTCGGTATCCTGTGTGGGTCGGTATCCCGAACTGCATCCTGAGTGGGTCGGTGCCTTGAGCTGGTCGGTATCCTGAGCGGGTCAGTATCCTGAGTGGATCGGTATCCCGAACTAGTCGCTATCCTGAGCGGGTTGGTATCCTGAGCAGGTCAGTATCCTGAACTGGTCGGTATCCTGAACTGGTCTTTATCCTGAGCGGGTCATTATCCTGAGTGGGTCGGTATCCCGAACTAGTCTGTATCCTGAGCTGGTCGGTGTCCTAAGCGGGTCAGTATCCTGAGCAGGTCGGTATCCTGTGTGGGTCAGTATCCCGAACTGATCGGTATCTTGAGCGGGTCAGTATCCTGAGTGGGATTGGTATCCCAAACTGGTCGGTATCTTGAGCAGGTCAGTATCTTGAGTGGGTCGGTATCCCGAACTGGTTGGTATCCCGAACTGGTTGTATCCCGAACTGGTCGGTATCCTGAGCGGGTCAGTATCCTGAGTGGGTCGGTATCCCGAACTGGTCGGTATCCCGAACTGGTCGGTATCCTGAGCGGGTCGGTATCCTGAGCGGGTCAGTATCCTGAACTGGCCGGTGTCCCGAACTGGTCGGTATCCTGAGCGGGTCAGTACCCTGAGCGGGTCGGTATCCTGAGCGGATCAGCATCCTGATCGGGTCGGTATCCCGAACTGGTTGGTATCTTGAATTGGTCGGTATCCTGAGCGGTTAGATATCCTGAGCGGGTCGGTATCCCGAACGGGTCGGTATCCTGAGCGGGTCAGTTTCCCGAACTGGTCGGTATCCTGAGCTGGTCGGTATCCAGAGCGGGTCATTATCCTAAGTGGGTCGGTATCCCGAACTAGTCGGTGTCCTGAGCGTGTCAGTATCTTGAGCGGGTCAGTATCCTGAGCGGGTCGGTATCCCGAACTGTATCCTGAGTGGGTCGGTACCTTGAGCTGGTCGGTATCCTGAGCGGGTCATTATCCTGAGTGGGTCGGTATCCTGAACTAGTCGGTATCCTGAGCGGGTTGGTATCCTGAGCGGGTCGGTATCCTGTGTGGGTCGGTATCCCGAACTGGTCGGTATGTTGTGTGGGTCAGTATCCTGAGCGTATTCGATATCCTGAGAGGGTCGGTATCCCGAACTGGTCGGTATCCGAAACTGGTCGGTATCCTGAGGTGGTCAGTATCTTGAGTGGGTCGGTATCCCGAACGGGTCGGTATCCTGAGCGGGTCATTATCCCAAACTGGTCGGTATCCTGAGCAGGTCAGTTTCCCGAACTGGTCGGTATCCTGAGCTGGTCGGTATCCAGAGCGGGTCATTATCCTGAGTGGGTCGGTATCCCGAACTAGTCGGTATCCTGAGCGGGTCGGTATCCTGAGCGGGTCAGTATCCTGAGCGGGTCGGTATCCTGAGCGGGTCGGTATCCTGTGTGGGTCGGTATCCCGAACTGTATCCTGAGTGGGTCGGTACCTTGAGCTGGTCGGTATCTTGTGTGGGTCAGTATCCTGAGCGTATTCTATATCCTGAGCGGGTCGGTATCCCGAACTGGTCGGTATCCGAAACTGGTCGGTATCCTGAGGTGGTCAGTATCTTGAGTGGGTCGGTATCCCGAACGGGTCGGTATCCTGAGCGGGTCATTATCCCAAACTGGTCGGTATCCTGAGCGGGTCAGTTTCCCGAACTGGTCGGTATCCTGAGCTGGTCGGTATCCAGAGCGGGTCATTATCCTGAGTGGGTCGGTATCCCGAACTAGTCGGTATCCCGAACTGGTTGGTATCTTGAATTGGTCGGTATCCTGAGCGGTTAGATATCCTGAGCGGGTCGGTATCCCGAACTGGTCGGTATCCTGAGGTGGTCAGTACCTTGAGTGGGTCGGTATCCCGAACGGGTCGGTATCCTGAGCGGGTCAGTTTCCCGAACTGGTCGGTATCCTGAGCTGGTCGGTATCCAGAGCGGGTCATTATCCTAAGTGGGTCGGTATCCCGAACTAGTCGGATTCCTGAGCGGGTCAGTATCCTGAGCGGGTCAGTATCCTGAGCGGGTCGGTATCCCAAACTGTATCCTGAGTGGGTCGGTACCTTGAGCTGGTCGGTATCCTGAGCGGGTCATTATCCTGAGTGGGTCGGTATCCTGAACTAGTCGGTATCCTGAGCGGGTTGGTATCTTGAGCGGGTCAGTATCCTGAGCGGGTCGGTATCCTGTGTGGGTCGGTATCCCGAACCGGTCGGTATCTTGTGTGGGTCAGTATCCTGAGCGTATTCGATATCCTGAGCGGGTCGGTATCCCGAACTGGTCGGTATCCGAAACTGGTCGGTATCCTGAGGTGGTCAGTATCTTGAGTGGGTCGGTATCCCGAACGGGTCGGTATCCTGAGCGGGTCATTATCCCAAACTGGTCGGTATCCTGAGCGGGTCAGTTTCCCGAACTGGTCGGTATCCTGAGCTGGTCGGTATCCAGAGCGGGTCATTATCCTGAGTGGGTCGGTATCCCGAACTAGTCGGTATCCTGAGCGGGTCGGTATCCTGAGCGCGTCAGTATCCTGAGCGGGTCGGTATCCTGAGCGGGTCGGTATCCTGTGTGGGTCGGTATCCCGAACTGTATCCTGAGTGGGTCGGTACCTTGAGCTGGTCGGTATCCTGAGCGGGTCATTATCCTGAGTGGGTTGGTATCCCGAACTAGTCGCTATCCTGAGCGGGTTGGTATCTTGAGCGGGTCAGTATCCTGAGCGGGTCGGTATCCTGTGTGGGTCGGTATCCCGAACTGGTCGGTATCTTGAGCAGGTCAGTATCCTGAGTGGGTCGGTATCCGAACTGGTTTGTATCCTGAGCAGGTCAGTATCCTGAGCGGGTCGGTATCCTTTGTGGGTCGGTATCCCGAACTGGTTGGTATCTTGAGCGGGTCAGTATCCTGAGTGAGTCGGTATCCGAACTGGTTTGTATCCTGAGCAGGTCAGTATCCTGAGTGGGTCGGTATCCCGAACTGGTCGGTATCCCGAACTGGTCGGTATCCTGAGCGGGTCAGTATCCTGAGTGGGTCGGTATCACAAACTGGTCGGAATCCTTAGCACGTCGGTATCCTGAGCAGGTTGGTATCCTGAGCGGGTTGGTCTCCTGAGCAGGTCGGTATCCCGAAGTGGTCAGTATCCCGAACTGGTCGGTATCCTGAGCGGGTCGGTGTGCTGAGCGGGTCGGTATCCAGAACTGGTTTTTACCCTGAGCGGGTCAGTATACTCAACTGGTCGGTATACTGAACTGGTCGGTATCCTGAACTGGTCGGTATCTTGAACTGGTCGGTATACTGAGCGGGTTGGTCTCCTTAGCGGGTCGGTATCCCGAACTGGTCAGTATCCCGAACTGGTCGGTATCCTGAGCGGGTCGGTGTCCTAAGCGGGTCGGTATCCTGAACTGGTTGGTATCCTGAGCGGGTCAGTATCCTGAACTGGTCGGTGTCTTGAACTGGTCGGTATACTGAGCGGGTTGGTATACTGAGCGGGTCGGCATCCCGAACTGGTCGGTATCCTAAGCGGGTCAGTATCCTGAGCGGGTCAGTATCCTGAACTGGCCGGTATCCCGAACTGGTTGGTATCCTGAGCCGGTCAGTACCCCGAGCGGGTCGGTATCCTGAGCGGATCAGTATCCTGAGCGGGTCGGTGTCCTGAACTGGTCGGTATCTTGAGCTGGTCGGTATCCTGAGCGGGTCGGTATCCTGAGCGGGTCAGTATCCTGAGCGGGTCGGTATCCCGAACTTGTCGGTTTCCCGAACTGGTCGGTATCCTGAGTGGGTCGGTATCCCGAACTGGTCGGTATCCTGAGCGGGACATTATCCCGAACTGGTCGTTACCCTGAGCGGGTCGGTTTCCCCGAACTGGTCGGTATTCTTAGCTGGTCGGAATCCTGAGCGGGTCTGTATCCTGAACCTGTCATTATCCTGAGTGGGTCGGTATCCCGAATTGGTCGGTCTCCTGAGTGGGTCGGTATCCTGTGCGGGTTGGTGTCCTGAGTAGGTCAGTATCCTGAAGTGGTCGGTATTCCGAACTGGTCGTAATCCTGAGCGGGTCGGTATCTTGATCCTGTCCTTCTCCTGAACATGTCTGTGTCCTTCAACCCTTTAACAGAACTTGCTGTGAGGAAATACTAACATTGCAGCCTGTTGCATGTCTAAAGAAAGGGAATACCAGTGGAAACACATTTCAACTGTGCTTTATTGTCTTTAAGTCTGTCATGGTAACATGCTTTACACTGTGAATACACTCTGTCAGACAGAAACGACACAAAGATGAAAGTTTTACTGTCATTCCTTCGGGAAAGGTCTTTGCAGGTGTTTTTCCGACAGCTGGTCTGTAAACATCAGGACATCTGCCTGCCATCCGAACTATAACATTTATCCCCCTGCCGGATAGAGACCCTTAGCTTTAGACCATAGCATGGATCTGCAGTGGTTCCACGGCTGATGAATACTGGTTCTGGAAACTGAACCTGAACCAAAACAAGAAACAAAAGCGCTTTGGTTGAGAAGTGTGAGATATGACATTTGATTGGGAACTAAGTACTGTAGAAGCCTAGAGACGAAGATTGATGAATGTCATCGTCATGGCATGTGTTTGGATGGGGAGGTTTGAGAAAGATCACATTTGATAAGTGTTCTTTTATATTCTGCTTTCCTAACCCCATCTCCGTTGGTGTGTGCATTGCTCCATGCAGGCTACAGGCCCTGAGGAAGGAGAAGTCTCGGGATGCGGCACGGTCACGACGGGGGAAAGAAAACTTTGAATTTTATGAGCTAGCCAAGATGCTGCCGCTGCCGGGCGCCATCACCAGCCAACTAGACAAGGCCTCCATCATCCGGCTTACAATCAGTTACCTGAAGATGAGGGACTTTGCCAACCAAGGAGACCCGCCGTGGAACTTGCGCATCGAGGGACCTCCACCCAACACCTCAGTCAAAGGTAGGATATGGAAACACCGGAGAGCTTATGGGTCTCTTCATTCCATCACCAAGCGTATCCCTGATCTGCAGTTCAGGACATCATCGTCTAACCATAGTAATCTATAACCCTGCATTGACACCATTTATCTCATTTGGTTTGATTTTAGTGATATTAACAAGACTTAAGTCAATAGTTTAATAACCTTCTGGAGCTTAATGCATGTTGGCTCCATCTGATGCGTCCTAAAGGCAGCTTATTCTTCTGTTTTACAGTAACACACACCAGCTCATAACACACTGCACAAGCTGAGCTGGAACTGGATCTAAGATACGTTCAGGTTCTCTAAGCTGCACATGAATCTTCTACCTGTCTGACATCTGTTTAGTTTTGCAGGTGTCTTTCTAAACCGGCTGATCTGATAAAATCATAGTGGGTTTTTTTCTTTATAATTATTATTATTTTCTACTGATCTTGTGATTTACCATCTTTTCAAGCCTTCTACTGTTACTGTAAAGTAAATCAGAGCAGCTGTTGTCCTCTTTCATTTAGCTGCCATAAAAGTTTGCCGTTTGTATCTTCAAAGCAACGTTTGCTTGTTGATGAAACCTGCAAACAGCGACATAATGGCGTTACGCATGCAGCACAACAGCAACTGTCTGCTCCTTTAAACTGCTATCAAACAAGGGCAAAAAGCTGCAGAGACACAGACAGCTAGCTTCAACACAAAGTGATTTTCCGTGAAGGGAACATTAAGCTTTGATGAATTTCTGCCTGGAGTACCAAAGTATACACAGTACTTGTGAGTCTGAGTGGAATTTGCCTTTGAAATTGGCTCTTTGTGCGACGCACTTAGAAGAGAAGAGGAGTATTTGCTTTTAAAGAACTTTTAAGCTGGTGGGAATGACCCAAAGATGAAAGCAAATGTGTGTGTGGAGCAGTGTGTGTGCACCAAGGTGTGAGACATGTGGTAGAACAAAACCGTCAGTCGCTGTTTAAAGTAATACTTGTGTTTGTTTGTAAGTGTACAGTAAAATGTGTGTGTGTGTGTGTGTGTGTTAAAGGGAAGAATAGGTATTTCTAGATATGTACGTATCTCTAATGTGTGTGGGCACACGCACTCCCCTTTAGGACCAGATGGCATCATTGTCATCAGTGCTTTGAAGAGGATCATGCATTTTAATGAAGAGAATGAAAAGGCGTGCACAAAATAAGTGTGTGCGTGCGTGTGTGTGTGTGTGTGTGTGTGTGTGTGTGCTGGATTGATTTTGAATTTGTTGGATAATGTGTAGCCCTGCACATTTTAAAACAATAATCCACATCTTATTAAAGACATAAAATCACAAACATTTATCCTTAATGTCTTAATCTTAATGTCACTGAAATTCATCACAGACTAATATTAAAGGGAGATTACAAATTTCCTAGACGACCATGAGAATCTCCCGTTCCACCTCATCATCATGAGAATCTCCCGTTCCACCTCATCATCATGAGAATCTCCCGTTCCACCTCATCACCATGAGAATCTCCCGTTTGTAGTTTTTCCCTGTTTAGTTCCCTCATCTAGTTTACTGTGTAGTCTGTTAGATTCACCTGATCTTGTTAGTTTATTCAGTCCACCTGTGTTTTGTTTGGTTTCATTCTGTATGTGGAGCCCTCGGTTTCTGTTCTGTTTGCTGGTACATTGTGTTTAGTTATGTTAGCCGTCTGTGTCTGCTTGCACTCAGTTAAGTTACCTTTTTGAATACAATGTGTAGTTTCTGCACTTTGGGTCCACACCTCCACCAAACCATGTCATAATCGTGTTCCACCACATCTTGGTATGAACTTCCATTGGACTACATTGAAGTCATCATCAAGTTGAAGCTGGAGATGATTTGAACCTTCCCTCCTCATTATCATACTAAGTTAAACTTCAGCAAATCATCTAGTCCATGTCCCGCTCGGGTCCAATATCCGTCTAGTAAGTGTATAATATGTCTAAGCTGCAGCTTTACCTGACAATGTCCAGTTCAACTTCCAGTTGGGTATTCATGTCTTTAATCCAGAGCAGAGCTGTGTTTCTCTCACATCATTGATAGATCCATTCTACTTTATTTCTGTAGCAGATTTTAGAAACATAAACAGGTTCCAAATACAGTAAAATGATAAAAAAGAAAAACAATGTTACAATTCTAAAATAATGACTATACTAAAATGGCAACAAATACAAACCAAAGAGCTAAAAATCAATCACAATAAATAGGTAAAAAAAATAATTTAATAAAATAAACTGAAATAAAAAGACACATCGGACCACACAACTCGGTGTTCAAAGCCACGGAATAAATGTGATTCTTGAGACAAGACCTAAAACACTCCAGGTGGGGGCTGTTTTGACATGGGGGGCGGGGCATTCCCCAGTTCAGGTCCTGCCACAGAAAAGGCCCTGTTCCCCCAAGTTTTACGCCTGGTCTTCGGGACCATAAGCTGGAGCTGGCCTCCTCAGAACGCGGTGGAGTGTACGTCTGGATGATATGTACAGAGGGGCCAGTCCATTCAACGCCTTAAAAACAAACAATAAAATCTTAAAATCAACTCTAAAACAAACAGGAAGGCAGTGCAGAGATGTAAGGATAGGGGAGATGTCCTCATGGTTTTTGGTCCCTATTAAGAGGTGCGCAGCTGCATTTTGGACTATTTTGACTTTTGGACGGCATTTTGAATAAAACATGACGATAACAAACATGAAGTTGTTAAACCGTGTCTCTTATTTTTCAGAGCAAAAACTACAGAAACAGGAGAAATGGCATGTTTCCAGGAAAGCCTCATAAATGTGCTGAGTTGTGATAACAAGCAGGTAACAGGTGGGCCTGATAAGGTTGATGCAGAGCAGATGTTAACGTAGAAAAGCTGTAGCAGTTCAGTCTCTGCTGCTATGCAATTTTTATTTTAGTCCTTGTTTTTGTAATATTTTCTGGCAAATTTATGATCGGTGATTCAGTCGTGTTAAAAAATGTGTTGTTTCCATCTGCTTACTCTTCAAAATTCTCCTGTCTGAAGTGAACCTGATTAGCTCACCTGTCCATGTGATTGGTGACTGATCAATCCCACCTGGCGTACCACCACGCCCACTGATAACCTTGTCAGCCAGGATGTGGGCTGAACAGCTGCTTGTCCCATAAAAGTGGAACCAAGGACATTTAACTCTGAGCACTTTTACACACTGGAAATATTTCTTGCCTAGCTGATGAGAAAAGGAGGAAATTGAGGGATAATCAGAGAAATGTGTGTTTGCTTCGTGTGAAGCAGCATTTAGTCACATCCTGCTCACCTGCTGACGGACAGGTGAAACTCCTGAACTGCTTTCACCGGTTTATCCCTCTCCCTATATGCACGCACGCACGCACGCACGCACGCACGCACACACACACACACACACACAGAGTGTATTTGTGTGTGTTCAGGTTTTCTTCTTTATCCTTCTTATTGACTGACACTAATGAATGAATATTCTCCCCCAGAAGATTGTGTGTGTGTGTGTGTGTGTGTGTGTGTGTGTGTGCGTGTGTGTGTGTGTGTTTGTGCGCCTCCATGTGACTTAATTTTTGTAATTGATTTGTGTGTGTGTTTGTGTGAGAGTGTGTGTTTGCTTCACAGTGTTCAGTGCAGCAGAGAGTTATTGATTTTGGCTTCTGTGTAGGTGCACTGCATCAGTTCAGGTAATGAAGACGTGTGTGTGTGTGTGTGTGTGTGTGTGTGTGTGTGTGTGTGTGTGTGGTACTTATTCTGATGCCTCCGTACACTTTCTGTTTGTTCCACTGAAAACATCTTTATTAATCCTCTTTTTCTTGTTTGCACATCTCCTCCATGCTCCTTTTGTTTTTTCTGTTCTCTGATGTTTCTCTTCTTCTCTTCTCGTTCTTTTCTCCTCTTCTCGTTCTTTTCTCTTCTTCTCTTCTCGTTCTTTTCTCTTCTTCTCTTCTCGTTCTTTACCCTTCTCTTCTCGTTCTTTACCCTTCTCTTCTCGTTCTTTTCTCTTCTTCTCTTCTCATTTTCCCCTTCTCTTCTCGTTGCTTTCTCTTCTCTTCTCTTCTGTTCTCGTTCTTTTCTCTTCTCGTTCTCTTCTGTTCTCGTTTTATCCTTCTCTTCTCGTTCTTTTCTCTTCTTCACGTTCTTTTCTCTTCTCTTCTTGTTCTTCTCTCTTCTCTGCTCATTCTTTTCTCTTCTCTTCTTGTTCTTCTCTCTTCTCTTCTCGTTCTTTTCTCTTTTCTTCTCGTTCTTTTGTCTTCTCTTCTCGTTTTCTCCTCTTCTCGGTCTTTTATTTTCTTTTCTCTTCTTTTCTCGTTTTCGCCTCCTCGTTCTTTTCTCTTCTCGTTCTTTTCTCTTCTTGTCTTCTCGTTTTCTCCTTCTCTTCTCGTTCTTTTCTCTTCTCTCCTCGTTCTTTTCTCTTCTCTCCTCATTCTTTTCTCTTCTCTTCTCGTTCTTTTCTCTTCTCTTCTCGTTCTTTTCTCTTCTCTTCTCGTTCTTTTCTCTTCTTCTCTTTTTGTTTTCTCCTCTTCTCGTTCTTTTCCCTTCTCTTCTTGTCTTCTCGTTTTCTCCTTCTCTTCTCGTTCTTTTCTCTTCTTCTCTTCTCGTTCTTTTCTCTTCTCTTCGTTCTTCTCTCTCCTCTCCTCATTCTTTTCTCTTCTCTTCTTGTTCTTGTCTCTTCTTTTCTCGTTCTTTTCTCGTTCTTTTCTCTTCTCTTCTCGTTCTTTTCTCCTTCTCTTCACGTTCTTTTCTTTGCTTTTCTTTTCTTCTCTTCTCATTCTTTTCTCTTCTTCTCTTCTCGTTTTCTCATCTTCTCGTTCTTTTCTCTTCTCGTTCTTTTCTCTCCTGTCTTCATTCTTTTCTCTTCTTTTCTCCTCGTTCTTTTCTGTTCTCGTTTTCTCCTTCTCTTCTCGTTCTTTTCCCTTCTCTTCTTGTTCTTTTCTCTTCTTCTCTCCTCGTTCTTTTCTTGTTCTCTTCTCGTTTTCTCCTCCTCTCATTCTTTTCTCTTCTCTTCTCGTTCTTTTCTCTTCTTGTCTTCTCGTTTTCTCCTTCTCTTCTCGTTCTTTTCTCTTCTTCTCTTCTCGTTCTTTTCTCTTTTCTCTTCTCGTTTTCTCATCTTCTCGTTCTTTTCTCTCCTCTCTTCATTCTTTTCTCATCTCTCCTCGTTCTTTTCTGTTCTCCTCGTTTTCTCCTTCTCTTCTCGTTCTTTTCTCTTCTTGTTTTCTCGTTTTCTCCTTCTCTTCTCGTTCTTTTCCCTTTTCTTCTTGTTCTTTTCTTCTCTCCTCGTTCTTTTCTGTTCTCTTCTCGTTTTCTCTCTCTCTTCTCGTTCTATTGTCTTTTCGTTCTTTTCTGTTCTCTTGTCGTTTTCTCCTTCTCTTCTCGTTCTATTCTCTTATCTTCTCATTCTTTTCTTGTTCTCTTGTCGTTTTCTCCTCCTCTCGTTCTTTTCTCTTCTCTTCTCGTTCTTTTCTCTTCTTGTCTCCTCGTTTTCTCCTTCTCTTCTCGTTCTTTTCTCTTCTCTCCTCATTCTTTTCTCTTCTTTTCTTGTTCTTCTCTCTTCTCTTCTCGTTCTTTTCTCTTCTCTTCTCGTTCTTTTCTCTTCTTCTCTTTTTTTTTCTCCTCTTCTCGTTCTTTTCCCTTCTCGTTCTTTTCTCTTCTTCTCTCCTTATTCTTTTCCCTTCTCTTCTTGTCTTCTCGTTTTCTCCTTCTCTTCTCGTTCTTTTCTCTTCTTCTCTTCTCGTTCTTTTCTCCTCTCCTCATTCTTTTCTCTTCTCTTCTTGTTCTTGTCTCTTCTTTTCTCTTTCTTTTCTCTTCTCTTCTCGTTCTTTTCTCTTCTTCTCTTCACGTTCTTTTCTTTGCTTTTCTTTTCTTCTCTTCTCATTCTTTTCTCTTCTTCTCTTCTCGTTTTCTCATCTTCTCGTTCTTTTCTCTTCTCGTTCTTTTCTCTCCTGTCTTCATTCTTTTCTCTTCTTTTCTCCTCGTTCTTTTCTCTTCTTGTCTTCTCGTTTTCTCCTTCTCTTCTCGTTCTTTTCTCTTCTTCTCTTCTCATTCTTTTCTCTTCTTCTCTTCTCGTTTTCTCATCTTCTCGTTCTTTTCTCTCCTCTCTTCATTCTTTTCTGTTCTCCTCGTTTTCTCCTTCTCGTTCTTTTCTCTTCTTGTTTTCCCTTTTTCTCTTCTCGTTCTTTTCCCTTCTCTTCTTGTTCTTTTCTCTTCTTCTCTCCTCGTTCTTTTCTGTTCTCTTGTCGTTTTCTCCTTCTCTTCTCGTTCTATTCTCTTATCTTCTCGTTCTTTTCTTGTTCTCCTCTCTTCTTCTGTTCTCGTTCTTTTCTCTTCTCGTTCTTTTCCCTTCTCTTCACGTTCTTGTCTTTTCTCTTCTCGTTCCTTTCTCTTCTCATTTTCTCCTTCTCCTCGTTTTTTTCACTTCTTCTCTACTCGTTCTTATCTCTTCTTCTCTTCTCGTTCTTTTCTCTTCTTCTCTTCTCGTTCCTTTCTCTTCCTCTCTTCTCGTTCTTTTCACTTCTTCTCTTCTTGTTCTTTTCTCTTCCTCTCTTCTCGTTCTGTTCTCTTCTCGTTCTTTTTTCTTCTTCTCTCCTTCTCTTCTCGTTCTTTTCACTTCTTCTCTTCTCGTTCTTTTCTCTTCCTCTCTTCTCGTTCTGTTCTCTTCTCGTTCTTTTTTCTTCTTCTCTCCTTCTCTTTCCGTTCTCTTCTCTTCTCGTTCTTTTCTCTTCTCTTCTCGTTCTTTTCTCTTCTTCTCTTCTCGTTCTTTTCTCTTCTTGTTTTCTCCTTCTCTTCTCGTTTTTTTCACTTCTTTTTTTCTCGTTCTTCTCTCTTCTTATGTTCTCATTCTTTTCTCTTCTCGTTCTTTTCCCTTCTCTTCACGTTCTTTTCTTTTCTCTTCTCGTTCCTTTCTCTTCTCATTTTCTCCTTCTCCTCGTTTTTTTCACTTCTTCTCTTCTCGTTCTTGTCTCATCCTCTCTTCTCGTTTTTTCTCCTCTTCTCATTCTTTTCTCTTCCTCTCTTCTCGTTCTTTTCTCTTCTTCTCTCCTCGTTCTTTTCTCTTCTTCTCTTGGTTTTTTCACTTCTTCTCTTCTCGTTCTTTTCTCTTCCTCTCTTCTCGTTCTGTTCTCTTCTCGTTCTTTTCTCTTCCTCTCTTCTCGTTCTGTTCTCTTCTCGTTCTTTTTTCTTCTTCTCTCCTTGTTCTCTTCTCTTCTTCTCTTTGCGTTCTCTTCTCGTTCTTTTCTCTTCTTGTTTTCGCCTTCTCTTCTCGTTTTTTTCACTTCTTTTTCTTCTCGTTCTGTTCTCTTCTTCTCTTCTCGTTTTCTCCTTCTTTTCTTTTTTCCTTTTTCTTGTTTCCTGTTTCTTGTTTTCTCCTCTCTTTTCGTTCTTTTCTCTCCTCTTTTTGTTCTTTCCTCTTCTCATTCTCTTCTCTTCCCATTCTTTCCTCTTCTTCTCTTCTCGTTCTTTTCTCTTTCTCTCCTCGTTCTTTTCTCTTCTTTTCTTCTCGTTCTTTTCTCTTCTTGTTTTCTCCTTCTCTTCTCGTTCTTTTCTTTTCTTCTCTTCTCGTTTTCTTCTTCTCTCATTCTTTTCTCTACCTCTCTTCTCTTTTTGTTCTTTTCTCTTCTCTTCTCTTCTTGTTCTTTTCTCTGTTCCAGCTGAAATCATTTACTTTCTTCTATCGTTCTGTATCTACTTTTCCTTTCTCTGCAGGGCCATCCAGTCATGTTAGGAAATATTAGGTATGAGACTCCCTTCTGCAACACTGGAGTCATATGAATGGCTCATCCTCAGGCTTCAGCAGAGCTGCGTGATGAGGGAATTCAGCTATTCCATTCAGGTGTGTTGAAGAAGAGATGCATCTGCTGCAACGTAGATCTGGAGGATATGACGTGGACAGCCCTGTGATGGAGGATTTTACTCCAACAGACCATCTTGTTCTTTAATCTTTGTTTTGCAGATGGATTCATGTCCCTCTGGTTACTGTCAGGTGTGCAGACCGTTGCCAGTTTTAGGGAACGATAAAGTTGTACCTCAGAGACAGCCATTAAATGAACACCAGGGTCACATTTGTGTATTTTGCTAACTATTCAATGGAACAAAGTAAGGCTTGGTTATATTCCAAAAAATCATTCCAAAAAAAAAAAAAAAAAAAAAGTTTTAAAATGACATAAAAGTCATACATTTCCATGCATAACTAATATTTGACTAAAGGATAGTTGTTTTTTACACTCATTTTGATTTGCATTATTTGTTATTTTACTGCTCTAGACAGACTCCATAGATTATAAATTATAATTTATGGCATAACTTAAAATCTTTATTTAAAAGTCAAAATTTTCAAAATTGCTTAGAGAATACTTACAGTTCTTAAAGTATTTAGATATATTAGTATTTAATCTATTTAATACAAAAAATATAAAATAAACAATTATAAAAGATTATACATTGAAAATTCAATTTTAGATATTAAGTATTAAAACTGGAAACGGCAAATAAATAGAGTTCACTATAAGTTCTCAGATGTGTATAATTACATAAACTACAAAATACAAACCAGATCAATACAATTTCCTAAATGGATGAAACAGTAGGTTTTGGTTGAACACAAAAATAGAAGATTATAATCAAGAGATTTAAATAATTCTGGTTCGAAGCATTTAAGTGATCCGATTAATTCCAACTTTATTCTCAGAGTCCTTTTAAAACATCCTGGTTGACCAAGGACTGAAGAAGCCTTCAGTCTGAGACGTCAGGATCAGCCGAGAACGAAGCATAACTGTGTTTTTCACAACAAAACAGTCGAGTCGTTCTGATGGTGGGACTGTGTTCAAATGGAAAACAGTCAACGAAACTTGGGGAAAAGGAAGTTTGGGGGCTGTTTTCGTTCTCCCTCCCGCCTCTTTCTCATGTGTTCATACGTAAACACTTTCACCATAAAGGTGCAGCTGACTGCTGCTCTCAGACTCGTATTGCTGAATGCCATCAGACTTGTATTGCTCAATGCCACCAGACACATATTGCTGAATACCATCAGACTCATATTGCTGAATGCCATCAGACACAAATTGCTGAATGCCATCAGATACGTATTGCTGAATGCCATCAGATATGTATTGCTGAATGCCATCAGACTCGTATTGCTGAATGCCATAGGACATGTATTGCTGAATGCCATCAGATACGTACTGCTGAATGCCATCAGATACGTATTGCTGAATGCCATCAGACTCGTATTGCTGAATGCCATCAGACACATATTGCTGAATGCCATGGGACATGTATTGCTGAATGCCATTAGATACGTACTGCTGAATGCCATCAGATACGTATTGCTGAATGCCATCAGACTTGTATTGCTGAATGCCATCAGACACATATTGCTGAATGCCATGGGACATGTATTGCTGAATGCCATTAGATACGTACTGCTGAATGCCATCAGATACGTATTGCTGAATGCCATCAGACTTGTATTGCTGAATGCCATCAGACACATATTGCTGAATGCCATGGGACATGTATTGCTGAATGCCATTAGATACGTACTGCTGAATGCCATCAGATACGTATTGCTGAATGCCATCAGACTTGTATTGCTGAATGCCATCAGACACATATTGCTGAATGCCATCAGACACATATTGCTGAATGCCATCAGATACGTATTGCTGAATGTCATCAGACTCGTACTGCTGAATACCATCAGACACATTTGCTGAATGCCATCAGACACATATTGCTGAATGCCATAGGACATGTATTGCTGAATGCCATCAGATACGTATTGCTAAATGCCATCAGACTCGTATTGCTGAATGCCACCAGACACATACTGCTGAATGCCATCAGACTCGTATTGCTGAATGTTGTTAGACACATATCGCTAAAGCAAGCCACTTCTCAGGACAGTTTACCTAATTTTCCTTCTCCAATCATCCTATAACTTCTCTGTTTTTAGTGTCTTTTCTGATTTCTCCTTTATTGTTTTATGATGTTTCATGTTATTCTCTTCTTTTACTTTTTGTTTTTGTATTTTATATTTCTCTATTTCTTCTGATGTCCTAACATCCTCCACTTGTTTTTCTTCTTTTAATCATTATCTTATAAGTCTTGTGTCCCCTGATCCCTGATATCCCCGTGCCTTCCTCACCTCCGTCCTTTCTTGTCACATTCCATCTGGCCTTGGCCGCTCATGTCTCTCTTAAGGTTTGCTGATAATCTTCTCAACTATTTTTCATCATTTTATTCCTCCTTCTTCCATCTTTGTCTGACTTTCCTCTTCAATGTTTTTAATCATCATTGTTGTCGGCATCACTACTTCTCTTTCGTCCATTTTTAATCCTCTTCCAGCATCTTTTTTCTTAATTTTCTCCTCCACTTCTTTATCCTCCTCCTCCTCCTTGTCCTGCTCCTCCTCATTCTCCCTCCATTGACCTTTGCAGAAATTGACCCATCAGTTGCTCTTCTACAGTTTAGCGTTGGAGTTTTTGACACCCTGTCAGAGAATCTCCACATCTGCTACAGGACTCAACACAAACAACCGTGACCTTTGAAGCATTCTGACACCCAGCCTGTACGCACGTGTGTGTGTGTGTGTGTGTGTGTGTGTGTGTGTGTGTTTACGCGTTTATTACTGACCGTTCACCATTTCAAAGTGAAGCTAAACTTTGGTGATTGTGTGTGAATTTATGACTGTTTATGGTAACATGTCTGCATACCTTGTTTGTGTGTGTGAGTGGGTGTGTGTCCGACAATGTGTGTAATCTGGTTTCAGCTTGTGTTTGCCTGACAGTCTATTGCATCAGTGTGTGTGTGTGTGTGTGTGTGAGAACCCCTTCAACACCTGGCTCTTCATTATACATGCAGAGGGTAGCAGACACCAAAATGTCACACTTCATGAGGCAGTCTGAGTTCAAGACACACACACACACGCACACACACACACACACACACACACACACACACACACACAGAGAGAGAGAGTTATGGAACAAAAACAAAATTAATTTGTACACCTCACAAATACACACATGAATGGAAAGAGAAGTGAGCGCTAGTATCCTGCAAACACATTTCCGCACATGTAAAACGATTCATTCCTCCTTCATTTTATACCCTGCAGACACGTTTTACTTCCTCGTTGTGAAAATAAAGATCAGGACTTTTCCAGATAAATCAGGGGGGTAAAACTCATTTTATTTTAGGGGCAGAGTAAAACAGAGTAACTTCATCTCAAATGGACCAAACCTGTAAACTAATTCTATAATTTCCTGTAAATAATCAAATCTCCCAATTTTCCCCCTTTTTTTTGGTTGCATTAATGTACAAATATATTATGAAGATATTTATATTTAATGAAACCATTTATGAAGAAAAGTAACTGAAGTTTTAATTATATTTCCCTTTAGTTTTATTTCTTAAAGAATTATATCCCTGTGAGTTACAACCTCCAGTTCACAGTGGATCAAAAATCACAAAACACCAAACCTCAGGTGGCTGAAACGGAAAAATCCAGTGTTTCACATAATAATGATCGTAACGTTTCTCTCCCAGCAGTTTCATGAACATTTTTAGAATACCATCACATAATTCCAAACTGAACTGGTAAAAAACAGATCTGTCTGCAGATCAAAACTATGTTGGAGCAACTAAAACCTTGTGAAACTGGTTTCTGCAACTAACTGGAAACAACAGCAAGTGCACATGCCAGTGTGCGTTAGCCAACCACATTCCTGTCAAGGGCAGGTGGTGCAGGTGTTAGAAGAGCTTATAAAATTCATAACAGTGTTACTTTGAGTAAAGGAAAACTGACATTTTCCTGTGATTACAAGTTGTAGGAAATCACTGTAAAGGACAGAGTGGTAGTGACTCAGCTCATTGATGAGAGAAGATACGGTAAGAGGCGTGCTAGCTGGCAGCTGCTATCCCCCTTTGTTGCATCTTGAGAGCATTTAAGGACGAAGTTAGAGCAATCCGTGGAGCCTGATGGACTCTTTCCTGTTCAGGCTGAGTATCCAGAAGTGGTGTCAGATTGGATCTTCATTACCACCATGTTGAGAAGCATAAACAGAATAACCTCTGTAGGAGATGCTCCACAATGTTCGGCTGTGCTTTTAAAGTGTGTTTCTGTCTGAGTGTGTTCACTTAAAATGACACACAATCCGAATCATGGTCCTGTTCAGGCACACTGTTAATGCTGGGAGTGGAAAATAGAGAAGAAAGAGACTGTGCAGAAAAATGAGAGGGATAAGACGAGCCAGACGAGAAAGAGGGAAAAATAAACGAGACAGTCAATTAGAGAGACAGAGGCAGAGAGGGAGAGCAGCGGGAGTCTTGTCTCGTTATGATCCATCTCGTCTCTTTGTAGCAGCTGACGTTTTTATGATGCGGCCTGCTGGCTTGGCTAATGGCTTCCTCCATTATACTGAGGGAACACAGTGACCCCCACACCCAGATAAACACTGCACTCACATCAGACCCCTCCCCGCTCCCCAACCCAGCCTGCAGGCTGCAATCTGACAGTGATTCAGCGCTGTCGCGCTCACCAGTGCCGGGCTGCACCCGTGGGGGCAGAGGGTCTGCAGACATCAGCCTGCCTTTGGATCTTTGCTGCCACCCACCTTCTTCAGTCTTTGCTGAGATAACTGATATGTGAATAGACTAGCAGGTGCTTCTGTGCTGTAGAACAGCACTTCTCAACCTTTTTGCAACACAGGATACCCGGTAAAATGTTTTTTCAGCCAAGTACGCCCTAACCACTGCAAAGTATTTCTGGTTGAGAAAAAACATGAAATACAGCGTCTTGTCATTTGTGTTTGGTTTATTAAACTTTAACCACTGGCAATTGTTTTGCACACCTCTACGCTTCAGCCAGGACGGCATTGTCTGCGTTGTCATGGCGACAGAGACAGGCGGATTCGGCTCGTAACGGGTGGGTTCAGTGTAAATTCAGTTTATGAATGTACACTTAAATTATTAAAATATATTGAATATTTACATAATAGTATATTTAATTAATGAAAGGATGTTTTAAAGAAAAAAATAAAAAGATAAATGTTTTCAAAAAAATTTCCCATACTCCTTGGAATGCCTTGAAGTACCCCAGGGGTACAAGTACCCTCATTTGAGAAACAGTGCTGTAGAATGTAAAAACTTTAAAAGGATTATTTAAAGTTGGTATTTCTGTGATGTACTGGGTGTCCCTGCCTCTGACAGCTAACTGCTGCGATAGACTCGGGATTCCCAGCGACCCTGAATTGGACTGAGTGACACAGGAGATGAATGAAGGATGATATTTCTGAACAGAGAAAGAAAGTTCCAGTTTGAACGCAGGTGATTAAAATAAAAGCGAAATTCACTCTGAAAAAAAGTTTTCTTCTTCAGTAAAGGACACACTATGAATGAAAAGAACATTGGGATACTGTGTCATGTTGGGCTCCACATGCCAATGAGGGGGTTTCACCATAAACAGTAAACATAAACAGGGAAACACTCCTGACTGTCTATTCCACAAACATGAGCAGAACTATCATGTCTTGGGACACAGCAAAGCTTGAAGCACGAGGAGAACATTCAAACTCTACGAAGGAAATCCCCAGTTGAAGTTCCAACTAAGGTTCATTGAGGTTAGCGCAGCAGAAAACCATGTCATTGTTTAAAGCTTCATTTAAGCTCCTTTTACATACATAGTTAGGTACTTCTAGTTCAGACATCCCTCATTCACTCATGCATCCTCCATGTTAGCAGAGTTGTTACCAGGACATCCACCAGAGGAAAGTACAGCGGTCGGAGTTAACCTCTGTATTCCCACTTTAGTTTCAGTCAATAACCAGCATGGTGACGATGGAGATCATGGGTGTTTCTCAATTCTGCACACTTTCAAGTGTGGATTCTTCGGCTGCATCATGGCGCGCCAAGTCCTGTCCCAATTTAAAGGCTCCTTCGAGTCCACCCTGCAAATCCACACTTCACTTGGCTCCAGATTATCTTAAAACGAAGGATACTAGACGCACCCTAAGCGCCCTCTCCTATCCCTGAATTCATTGCGTTCCTGATAGAAAAGAATGAGCAGCAGAGCGCCGGTGTAGGTACCACACCAGCCAGACTGTTTATTTATGTATTTTTATGTATAAACACACACATTTGCAGACAAGCTGGGAGGACAGCGGCATGGTCCCCTTTCATTAAAGTGGAACTATTCTGTGCATTTCAGGCTAATTTATTTTTATTTCTGAGCCAAGAAGGGCTGGGATTGATGGAGTTATTGTCACAAATGGCTCTATTTACTTCAGACCGACCCTCTCCGTAGGCTGTCAGATCAGCCTGCGGGCAAAACAAGTGGATTGAGACTCTTCCGCATTAAGGCCCGCCACTGCACTACATCGGGAGCGCGCACCGCAACTGCTTTCACCATCATTGTAACATCTCATAAACAGAAGGATTAGGCTAATATGACCTCAATAAAAAAAAATAAAAATACAATGTCAACACATAGCATACAGCCCTACATGTTGGAACCTGAATCAGAGCCTGAAAACGAAGTGGAAAACAGCAACGAATGCAGCAGGATGTCTCTCTTTGGTAAACTCACCATCGTTGGAAATAACTTTATCCCACGTTTTCCACCCGCCTGATGTATTTGTACATGCCCTTGTTAACCAGTAGAAGGTAACCAATCACCGAACCTTATGCCCCGGGACGTCACAAGGATTTCCAAGTAGAAAAAACTCTCTAAAATGACGCGTTTTTCGTCGCCATGGAAACCGAACGGAGAGAGTGCTGAAACTCAAACTCAAACTCAAACATGCGTTTAGGTGATAAAAAAAACAGTGCCGTTCACATGTCTGATGAGGATTCAACACTGTAACACTGTAGAAAGCTCAGAAAACTCAAAATACCATCATAGGAACCCTTTAGAGAAAAAGGCTGAATTTATTACAGTCACTCAGATAACTGGAGACTGGAATAATGAACAATAATTAAACGTGCTAAATTATAATCCAGTCATATAAGACACTGTTTTGTTATTTAATTGAGTAAAAGAAAAAACACATAAAATGTGTCCTGGACAAATTAGACCATTTTTCTGATGAACAGCGTGACAACATATATATATATATATATATATAATTTTTATATATAAGGCTTATTTTCCACTGAAGTTAACGTCAACTTGACAGGATGAGCTGTCAGGCAGAGGAGAGCTCGTCTAAACCACCTCATGTTGCTCATTGACACACAAAGGAAAAGGAAAATAAATAAAATTTAGATTACTGCCACCATTTTCTGTCATTTAAAAAATATTTTTGGTTAGTTTTGTGGAAGAATGCGATCAGTAATCAGATAAACATGGCGTGTGTAGTTGCCAGGCAACGGAGGACTGGAGCACTATGGGTAATTCTCGTCCACTAGAGAGGCCATCTCATTTTGCTGTCTCACTTCGGTGTGTGCAGACCACGTAGAGCACTTCGTAGCCTATGCAGTCTGCGCACTTGGAAGTGTGCAGAGTCTGAATTGAGAAACAGCCCATGAGTCTGTGCAACCATTAAATGCAGTGCAGCTTCTTCTTCTTTGTTCCTTTTGTGGGTGACATGTTGGCTATACTGCTCCACACTGCCCCCCATGATTCCCAGTGGTACTACTCTGTTTACTCCATCAGGCTTTACATCTGCATGGCCCTGGAAAGGGACACAATTACACGCATAAAGAACACAACAGATGGGAAGCTTTGTATTTGTCTTTACCAAAGAACATAAAGGGCCCTTTAGACTGTCTGTAATAACTCCAGTTCCAGCTGTTAAATTCTGATTTGCTGTCGTTTAGTAGCATAATTATGTTTCCACTGTTATCTGACACATCACATCACAACTATCCTGCTAAAATAAAGCACAGCAGGGGGTGAACTGAAGCCCGTGGAACACAGAGCACTTGCTATTTGGGTTGCACATTGAATGATCGTTGTCATTTTCTTCTCAAATGCCCCCTATGCTGTTATAATCACTTCAGCCTTTTAGCCCTAGATCTCATCTCCAACCTGAAAAGCAACACACCAGGCAGCTGCTTCTTCTCAGTATAATAGACTTGCCAAACGCTGCTTCAGCTCTGTGGAAACCTGTAGTGTTGCGGCAGGCCCCCAGCTAAGCGCTTGGCTCTGCAGCGTAAGCCACACGTCCTACTCCGGCTCAGTGTGTCTGCCTTGTCTACTCACACTTAATAAACACAGAGTAATTTGGCCAGCTGGATGTGTGAGATGTTTTGATTCCCCTCTTGCAGTGTAAAGAAAAGTGGAATGACAGAGGGAGAGTAAAACAGCAGTAATTATAAAACTAATTACCAAATGCTGATGATGCCCATAAGGCTTTGCATAACTAAATTCATATGAGGAAATTGCTTTCGGCTCCCAACATGGCTTTTGGGTATTTCATTCAGCTCCTTTTTTCTGTAATTCTTACCCCTCTTGTCCTGTATGCTGTCACACTTTCACACCACAAAGCCGGAAAATAAAGATCACCATGGAAACAATTACACAAACACCTTCCCCCATCTTCTGTCCTTATTTTTTTTGTTGGCAAACACAAAACAGCTCCAGGATACGTCTGTCCAACAGTGTGTTGTAATGACACAAAATATAGTTGCTTGTTTCTGTTTACCTCCTCAAAAGCGTCGCAATTAAGTGGAACACAGGCGGAGATGTGAGTCGGTGGCTTATTGAATCAGGCAGTTTCTCTCTGTGGGTTTTTTTACCCTGCTAAGAGCTAGGCCTTACATCAACTTGCTGCTGGCAATGCGTCCACATACGCACTCTATATGTACCTTTGACATTTAGACTGTGCACACTGAGGCAAGGTAACATGTCGCAATATTGACGTGAACGCTATAGCAGGGGTCACCAACTCCAGTTCTTGAGGGCTACCATCCTGCAGGTTTTAGTGTTTCCCTTGTACAACACATTTGATCCAAGTGAAAAGGTTCTCCAAGAACTTGTTGTCATCTTCTGCACCTGTCTGTTAATGAGCCATTGGTTTGGGTCAGGTGTGTTGTACCTGGAAAACAATAAAACCTGCAGGATGGTAGCCCTTCAGGACTGGAGTTGGTGACCTCTGCGCTAGAGGCACTGAAGCAAACAAGAACATGAACATGTGATCAGAGGTACACACAATGACAAATGGTTTTGAAGAGCGCCTCTCAGACCATGTTCATAACCATCGGGATTTTCATAATGGTTCCTCCGCACTGCACAGAGACCAACACTCATTGTTGATTGCCCTGCATTGGATGTGTCCCTCTGGGATTCCTTTCCCAAAGACTCTGTGGATGTGGACATCATTCGCGCACATTTATACGGTTATGTCGCTTACTTATAAAGCACAGGAAACATTTTATGCTGCTGCGAACTTGTTGCGTGGCGCTCCTTCACTCCCACTTAGCAAAGCTGGAAGAGTTTTTAGCGAGAGGAAAGAGGTCCCACTCCTTTTATTTTAACTGGCACTAAACAGAAAACTTGTACGCCTGGTACAGAGATTGTCTATAGCGACACACATCGCACTCTAACAGACTGGTAAAACCGATTACTGATTAAAACAGACAGTATGCTTGAAGTTTACCTCTGTATACTATATTGTATATACTTCTGGAAAGTATAGTGAAAGTATACTTGGCTTATACTAAAAAGTATTAAGAAAAGACTATTTTTCGTACATTATGATATTTCTGGCACCAAAGCTGAGCTCTTTTGTTTTATCTTTTTTTTGGGGGCAAAAAAAAAGACTATTATGCTTCCAATTTTTACAAGCAAATGTTCACTTTTTCCTTTGATGTTTCCTGCAAAATGACTTGATTTCATAGAATTTCTTTAGTTTTGAAACACACAACTTCAGTGTGTGTGTGTACGTCTTTAAAGCATGTATTTGCAAATACATTGTATGATGTTTAAAATTTTCTTTAAATCTATTAAAATTGTTTTCAACTTTCTATTTTGTGATTTGTAAATACATTAGAGTGCAGTGTACGTACACTATGGCTTCACTTTCAAAATACTTTAAGTAATGAGCAAAGCAAGCTTACAAGTATACTTAGTAAAGTATTGTAAATAAATTAGTAAAATAAAAAAATATTTATTTACAAATATTATAAATAAAAATTTATTTGTGTTTTTGTAATTCTAAATTCATAAACGTGTACTTGAAATGAAATCCAATCAACAAAAAAGTACACTAGTGGTATATAACTAGTACAATGGCAGTATATAGAAGAAGACTGTACTTGTAGGGGATGGCAGTGGCTCAGTCGTCTGGCATAAAACGTGCCAATTTACCTGTGTTATGACGAACAGCTATCACACAAAATTTCATTGCACTTCACTTCTGCTTCTATCTCTAACTCTGCTAATAATCCTCCCCATGAGCCCGCTGAGCTGCTCCATCTGTGTGGATCAACTACAGAGGTTGCAGTTGAGCTCAGGAAACTCTGATCAGGAAAGGCTGTAGGTCCAGATGGGCTATGTCCAAGGCTCCCGAAAGACTGTGCAGGGCAGCTAGCAGTTCCTCTCAAATGGCTGTTCAATATGAGCCTTAAGATGGAAAAAAATCCCGGTGCTGTGGAAGACATTGTGTCTCACACCGGTGCCCATCGGTGGAGCTGAATGACTACAGACCGGCAGCCTACCAGGAACACTTAGGAGTTGAGGATGCAGTTCTTTCCATGCGGCACCATGCATATGCCTACCTGGAAGTGCCTGGTTCTTATGTCAGGATGATGTTTTTCAACTTCTCCAATGCTTTTAACATCATCAGGCCTCCCATAATGAAAGATAAACTTTTAGATATGGGGGTGGCTCCCTCCCTGACATCCTGGATTATGAACTATCTAACATCAAGACCACGATATGTCAGGATGGGAAGAAGTGTTTCTGGAACTGTGCAGCACTGGGGCTCCACAGGGGACTGTTACAGCTCCCTTTCTTTTCACACTTCAGACTTCAGATAAAACTCGGAGTCCTGCCACATACAGAAGTATTCAGTTGATACCGCTGTTGTAGCATGTGTGAGAGGTGGACGGGAAGGGGAGTACAGGGACAGGGTAGAGGCCTTCACAGACTGGAGTAACAAGAACTGTCTTCTTCTGAACACTTCCAAGACCAAAGAGCTTGTGGTGGATTCCAAGAGATCTATGTCACACAGAAAGCCAGTCTGTATTGATGGAGAGGAAATAGAGAATGTGAAGACCTACAGGTACCCGGGGGTGGTTCTGGACCAGAGGTTGGAATGGTCAGCCAACACAGATGCAGCGTACAGGAAGGGACAGCTCAGGCAGCTTAGGTCCTCTGATGTCTACAGTGACCTGCTGCAGATGTTCTATCACACCGTCATCGCTGGTGTGATGTTTTACACTGGTGTCTGCTGGGGGAGCAGCATCACAAACAAGGACTGCAAATGTCTGGACAAACTGGTCAGGAAGGCTGGTTCTGTGCATTCGTGAAGCTTGGATTTTTCATCTTGGATAGTGGCCTAGATGCTTACTAGTCCCCGGCCCCCTTCTTTGCTCTTAGTGTATAGTCGCTGGACACTGGACTTGGGGTGGAACCCTCCATGCATGGTGAGCAGCTTCCATGTTTTGACATCCGTGGTCTGAGCTTCCTCCTTTGGCCATCTTATTATCCCAGCAGGGTATCGGATCACTGGCAGGGCATAGCTGTTAATTGCCCGGATCTTGTTCCTTCCATTGAGCTGACTTCTCAGTACTTGCTTCACTCGTTGCAGGTATGTAGCTGTGGCAGCTTTCCTTGTGGCTTCTTCATAGTTGCCATTCACCTGTGGTATGCCCAGGTACATGTAGCTTTCCTCCACATCTGTTATCCTGCCCTCTGGGAGTGCAATGCCCTCCATATGGATTACCTTCCCTCTCTTTGTTATCATCCGCCCACATTTCTCCAGTCTGAATGACATTCTGATGTCCCTGCTGTAGATCCTGGTGGTATGGATCAGTGAGTCGATGTCCCACTCACTCTTAGCGTACAGCTTGATGTCATCCATGTACAGGAGATAACTGATGGTGGCCCCATTCCTGAGTTGGTATCCATAGCCAGTCTGGTTGATTAGTTGGCTGAGAGGGTCCAGGCCTATACAGAACAGCAGCGGGGATAGGGCATCTCCTTGATATATGCCACATTTGATGGAGACTTGTGCTATTGGCTTGAAGCTGGCCTCCAGGATGGTCTACTACAGCCTCATTGAGTTTGAAACGAAGGTCCTTTGTACAGCTTCAGACATTCTAGGATCCATGTGTGTGGCATCGAGTCGTAGGCTTTCTGGTAGCTTTCCTGGTGGTGTACAGGTTTGTCTGTCTGGTTTTGCAGTCTCGAGCTACTGTTCTGTCAACCAGCAGCAATATTTGGCTCCTCTGGTTCCTCTGTCAATGCCTTTCTGTGCCTCTGCCATGTATTGATCCATATGCCCACTTACCTTAGCCACTATGATGCCTGACAGGAGCTTCCATGTCGTGGAGAGGCAGGTTATTAGCCGGTAGTTGGATGGGACTGATCCCTTGTGGGGGTCTTTCAGTATCAGGACTGTTCGTTCCTTGGTCAGCCTTTCAGGGTTAGTGCCATCCCTCAGGAGTTGGTTTATTTGTGCTGCCAGACGTTCATAGAGTGAAGTCAGCCTCATTAGCCAGTAGGCATGGATCATATCAGGGCCAGGCACTGACCAGTTCTTCATACCTAAGAGTCTGTGCTGGATAGCTGCCACCATGATGGTAACTGGGTCTTGTTCAGGGAGGGAGCTGTGGTCTGCTCTGAGGTCCTTTAACCGCTCTGCTTTACTGTCATGTGATGCCTCCTTCTCCCATGTGTCTTTCCAGTATTGTTCCGTCTTCATCCTTGGTGGGTCAGCTTGTGTGGTATTACCCTGCCACTGGGAGTACACTTTAGCTGGGCTAGTTGAGAACAGCTGGTTTATTCTTATGGCCTCAATTTCTCTTGTGTCTTCAGTCACACAGCTAATGTTTGGCGGTTTCCAGGGCCTCAGGTATTGACATCTGGCTGTACCTCTCTGGCACCTTTTTCATGGTTGTGCCCTTCTGGAGTTCTGACAGTTGGCTAACTTCCCTTCGAGTTGCCTTGATCCCGGTTTCTAAGCTCCTCCTCCATGATGCCTCCTTCTTGCCTTGATGTTATGTCGGCCAAGCTTCTCCAGGATCACTGTTGCTGTACTGTATATCAGCTCATTGGTTTCAGTCATGGTCGTGGTAGAGATTGTACTTATTGCAGCATTCACCTCAGTTAGAAGGCTTTCTGGTGGTACATCACAAATTCTTGCCAGTGGGTGCCGAGGGTGCCTCACTCTCATCTTAGTTATGATGGAGTCTCTGAGGCTGAGTTTTCCCTCACTTATCTCCGTCTCTAGTGTCTCTAGGGGTTGGTACCCAGTTTCAGTGGGGGAGTTGAGGTTATCTCCCCCATACCCCCCCCCCCCCCCCCCCCCCCCCTCCCCCCCAAGTGGTCTCTCCTTTCAGTATTAGTGTATTGAATCTCCTCAAACTCAAACTTTGATTGCAGCTGCTGTTTGTATATGTTGGAACATTGTGCTACAAGATGTTTTGGTATCATTGTTAACATGTACACACCTTTTTTTTTTCTGTTTACTTGCTGACATCATTGATATAAACTTATTTTCCATCATTTCTGTCATGATTTTCTGTTTCCCAGAAGTACAACAGTCATTGATATCACTTTGTATTAATCATGTTGAGAGTCTTGTGAAGGACATTTAGCCATTAGAGCTGATGTCCTTACTAACCCAGTTATACATCTAATGTCCTTTTCTAATCTGTTTACCCGACTTTCCCTTCATACCAGACAAATGGACATTATTGGCTTATGTACAGCACACTGTAAAGCCTTGAGCAGTCAATCATCTGCTGTAATATTCAGAAAGGCAAGCTTTGACACTGAATTAAAAGCAACATGAAAAGTGCGTGTTAAACAAAGTAAAGTACTTCCAATCAAGTGTAATTGGCCTGTCAGAGCCAGGGGTGATGTATGTTGGTAATTAGTTAAGCGCCTGAGTTTGTCTCAAAGGACTTTTTTTTTATTATCATTATTTATTTTTCCCTCCTGCTGCAGCTGAATCAAAATGTCAGAATAAACAGGGGAATAAGGAACTTTGCACAGAGCTGCAGCACTGATTGTCAATACATGTGATTGGACTGGGCAGGAGTCTGGGGAGTATGCGGGAATGTTGGATTTTACCTATCAGATTCTTTTGCTGTCTGGAGTGTACCCATAAATGAATGGTGAAATACAGTTTCCATGGAAACTTGGCACATGTCAACAGAGTGTAGCACCATCATTTCACTGTAAAGGCCAAATATGGAGAATATTAAGCTTCAGATCTGATGAAGAATAAAACTAAAGCTGCTTTATGCATCAGTAAATGAAGATTTCATGCAGAAAAACATGGAGGCATGATTCAGAATGTGTTGCAAGAAGATGAAGAATGAGTTGGTCTGGATGGAGTTCATCGTCCTGGGAAGGTTATTTCTTGTCATTCCAAGTGCATTCTTTCTTTTTTCTTTCTTGTCATTCTATGACATAATCCCAACAAAGTCTGTGGACTGTTTAAAAGTCGGATGAAAAGGACCATGTTAACTCATGCGGTCTTGTCTTCTCAAGGTGCATTTGAACCTTTTTTTAATTCCTGCTATGTGACATAATCATTTCCTAATCTGTCTGCATCATGACTCCTTTATGACACAGAGACATACTATGGTAAATGGACTTGTACTTCTATAGCGCTATTCTAGTCATGCAGACCACTCAGAGCGCTTTACACTACTTGTCACATTCACCCATACACACACACACACACACACACATTCATCCAACACACTCATACCCCCCGATAGGCACATCGGGGGGCAGCTTGGGGTTCAGTGTCTTGCCCAAGGACACTTCGGCCTGTTATGGGAAGCCTGGAATTGAACCCCCAACTTTCCAGTTGGAGGACAACTGCTCTTCCTCCTGAGCTACAGCCGCCCCAAAGAGAGGGATGTCCAAGCAAGGCTCAAAGATCCTGGAAGATGGTTGTGTACTTCACATCAGTAGTACAGATGAGTGGAAATCTGTCCAGAAACTTCTCATAGGAAGCTCAGCTGCCAATTCCAAAGTTTTCCAAACTGGGAACTTTCATCGGAATGATGGGAGTTTACTGGATTTTGGGAAATTTGAAAAACTGTATCATATGAATTTTGATTTCCTCCCAGACACATGGAAATATTTTATTTATAAAAATATTCGAGCAGTTTTGTTTCTAAGTTTCTTATCAAGTGTGAGTTTTTTTAGTTGAACAAAAACATGAATGTTGAATATGATCTCACTCATCAGCTGAACCCGATCCAGGTGAGATTATAGCCAACGCCCTCCAAGCATAGGAAAATCACTGAATATCTGTCCACCCTTGTTGTTGTTGGGCTGTAGGAGCCTGAGGTTTGCCTGGATGGTTTCCAGTTTCTCCACCATCACAAGCAGCTGGTAATCTTGGTGGGTTGCTTCTCAGAGGCGACTGATGAAGGCGAGATTTGGTGAATGATGCAGGGTGCATGTGTTCTAGGTTCAGAAATGTTGTGTGCACGTGAGGCAGGAATGCACAGCACAAGCAGGTGGCATGGCCCTGACGCCGCTGCAGCAGCTGGACGCTGTGTGTTCATGACTGATGACTCGCAGGTGCAGGGAAACCCAGCTCCGTTCCAGGCCCACTACTCTGCAGACTTTCAGTGTGTCCCTGCTTCAGGACACCTGACTCTAACGATGAACAGCATACATGCCAAGCTTGTCAGATATCCAATCAAGTTCGTTGTAGCAGGAAAACCTTTTTATTATCGGTCAGTTGAGGACACAGTGTTTCTGAATGGTTTGATTTCAAATTAAAACTAATCTCAGAAGCTTTGGCAAAGACACCAAACATGAATGAATCAGTTTTTTTCCTCAGTAAATTAATTTGTAAATTGTTCTGTAGGGTTGATTTGTTCAGGAGAAAAGAATTTCTATTTAGACTTTTGGAATGAAAAGAGATTTTTTAGCGTGCATGCTTTCGTCTTTCCATTAAAACGACCATTTGTTTACAGGATCTGCTCTTTGACATGGTTTCACACACGTTTACTCAATAAGAGCAACAGATGTGCAGCCACAGTATAGAGTATAGTATAGAGACACGTGCACACAGACTGGTGCACTCTGATCAAAACCAGTGGATTTAATGGATTTTTACCATTTCAAATGTGACAGGTGAGCTGGAGGACACAGAAAAATGAAGAGCAAGAATTAAATGAACAAAGGAAGGAGACGAGTGTGGTCCAGCTTGTGTCTGCTGGGCCGTAAAGCATTCAGTTGGAACCCCCCCACCGGGTCGTCCTCTTCAACAGAACCAGCCCCAGTACCCGTCCTCTTGGTCTCGTACGGGGTTGTCCTCTTGTCCTCTGCAAACATATGTTCCCAAACTCTTCACCTCTTTTCTTTCTTTAACCCTTTCAGGCCCTGCACAGCCATCTGGTAGAGGTAAATCTGCAGAGACTTTGGTGAATTTCTTTAAAACATTGTGGGAATAAAGCAGCCTGAGCAGCAGCTGGTTTGGGTGTAAAACCCAAACTGTTTGTTAAAACACTACTGTTTCACTGTTGTTACACTATTATTAACTTCTTCTTTTTCCCATCTCAACCATTTGCTGAGAAACTTTTATTCTGTTTTTTTTGTGTCCAAAACAAACAGAAAAACACAGAAAAACATTTTCTCTGGTCTTGTTAGTGTGAGAGTTTGAGTTAACCCGTTTGCTTTACTGTTCCTGTAAATGTTCTTATGCGCGACCTTTTTTAAGCAATTTCTTTTCCCATATTTCCCGCATTCTCCTGCCCTACAGCTCCTGCTCCTCCTTTTTCTGCTTCAAGATGTCTTGCAGTGTGTCTGTAACATTTCATTTCCCTGCTACGCTACTCGTCTACATCTCCCTCCATCTTTGCTTCAGGCTTTTCTTTTCAAACACAGACAAGCTGCTGCTCAGCTAATTGCAGCTGTTTTCTAAACACAGAAATGTGGATCTTCTCTTGTATGTGAACAGTGACGATGAAAAACTATACTGCTTTGAGGCTATGAACAGAAAAAGTTCATTTTCAAAACAATTTGTCCCTCAGGACCCTGATTAATGTGTCGCCGTCTGCCTGTCACTCAAAGTGTTTGATCGTCACACTTACTAATTGAATTTTTTTTAACAAAATCTGTTTTGAGGAGAAAAACAAGCTGAATTGACTTTGAGGAGGTTGTTGATGAGAGGAACTTTTGAAGAAGCCGTGTGTTTAGTGTGTGCTGAATCAAACATGGATGGTGTTTCTGCTTTTCCCAGACACCTGTTTGAAATCATTCTTTTCATCTGATCTTGTCTCATTTGGAAATTCACTTTACTCAAGCAGAGATTTTATCTGTTTTCTTTCTCATATTCACTCCTACTAACTGAAAAAGGAGTTGTAGATGATAAAAAGTCAGTCCAGTTCAGCTAAGAAGAACCGTACTGATGCTGCTACGCTGACGTTTCGTTTACAGCGATATGTTTTCAGATCAGGTGAGAAATCATAAAACAAGGTCTTTGGAAGACACGCTAAAGGAAACTCCTGAAATCTGGTAAAGGTGTAAATATGTGTTGAAGTTTACTGGTGAAGAACAAATGAAGATGTCTCATCGCTCCGAAATCTGGATGAATTTCTGGATGAATACCTGGGTGGAATGTTGCAGCTCGAAACATCTCAAATCTTTTCTGCAAAGGCCGACTTTGGGTGGAACACCATGAGCTGTTTTAGTCCGGATGGTTCAGGAGTCTTCTCCAACATTTCAGAACTACCATTCCAGTGATCAGCATTCACCATTTTTGACACCAAACTGATTATAAATATCCTGGATATGAAGCGAATGTTTTCCCCGGATTATAACTGACGTCTCTCTCACAGCAAACCACATAAACCGGATAATTAATTAATAATGCGATTATGACTAATAACTTCAGTTTGTATTGAAGTAGTCATTATATTTTTTACATACTGTTTTTACTCTTTTTCTGGGTTTTAGTAAATCAGACCTGAAAATTGTTAAAAAAAATAGTTTGTAATGACTTTCTTTGGACTCTTTTATGTTTGCACTGAAACAGAAGTTTGTGTCGTATCCTCTGGACAATACGAAACATCAGTGTTTTACTATTATATTCAAGATGGTGAAATGCTCCAAATGTAAACTTATAGCGTTGGAGACCCAAAACAAGCTGTAGAGATTTCTCAGACAGGTTTATTTCCATTCAGCCAAAGAAAAATGCTCCGTGTGAAGCGGTGGTTTAGCAGGTGAAGAGCTGAAATTATGCTCTGGAAAAACTCTATAAAACTCACTTTATTAATCATTTTCCTGTAATCCCCTCCTCTTTAAGTTTCTCTTTCCTGTGTTAAGTCTTCCCTGCACACACATACACACACACACACACACACACACACACACACACACACACACACACACACACACACACACACACACACACACACACAGCAAAGCTGTATTCACTGTGTTGTGCACGTGTGCCTGCACAGTATGTGATGTTATTAAATGATATCATCATCAAGGCCCCTGTTTGAAGCTTAACTTCCCTTCTGCTGTAAATCACTCACACACACACACACACACTCACCTCACACACACACACACACACACTCACCTCACACACACACACACACACACTCACCTCACACACACACACACACACACACTCACCTCACACACACACACACACACACTCACCTCACACACACACACACACACACTCACCTCACACACACACACACACCTCACACACACACACACACACACACACACACTCACCTCACACACACACACACACACACTCACCTCACACACACACACACACCTCACACACACACACACACTCACCTCACACACACACACACACACACTCACCTCACACACACACACACACACACTCACCTCACACACACACACACACCTCACACACACACACACACACACACACACTCACCTCACACACACACACACACACTCACCTCACACACACACACACACACACTCACCTCACACACACACACACACACACTCACCTCACACACACACACACACACACTCACC
>NC_136631.1:27379474-27621974 GCF_933228915.1 Telmatherina bonti
AGAAGCTCCCATTTATGTCCCGTCAGATCAGAAAACATGTTTTGTTCCCGTCTCTGTCAGTCTGCTGTGACTTCAACTCTGTAGGTTATCATGTGTTTGTTGCATAAACACAAGGAGGAGAAGATGTTTCCCTTTCATGCGGAAATTTCTTTCAGGGGAAGATTAGAATCTGCTCTAGTTTCAGGAATTACAGGAATGGATGGATGGATGGATGGATGAATGAATGAATGAATGAATGGACGGATGGATGGATGGATGAATAGATGAATGAATGGATGAATGCACGGTGGTGCAGGACCTGCTTTACAAGTGAGAAGATGAGGAAGATAGTTCATGTGTGATGAGTTGGGTGACAGAAGCAAACCTGTCTCTCTTGCTGGCTTTCCTTCCCTGCTGAAGCATCATGGCGGCGGCATTCTGCTCCAATACGAGGTTATTAATGACACTTCAACACATTTTCCATCTCAGCACAACTGATCTGTGTCTTTTTCATGATGCTTCCTACCAGGCACCCATCTGGAAACACACACACTCATCCTGTGATTATCATCAACCGCACGTTTTAAATGAATGAAAAACACCTGTGTGCATCCTCGCTGGATGTGTTCTCTTCTTCAGACCTTCTGTAGAAACCTGCACATGGTTGTGGATGAAAATCTGCTTTCTTTCTCATCCTGATGCTCAGTTTAAACCTCATCTTCAGCATGTCTTCATGACAGCATGCACTGAGCTGATCTGATCTGGTAGAGTCTGACCTTGAATGCTCTGAAGTTGTTGTGCGTTTTGTTTTTCACAGATCTAGTGAAGCCTGCAGGAAATAACAGCAGGTTAAAAAAAGGGACTGTATGTGTTTTTCTGGTGAAAAATTGTGTATAAAAGCTCTTTGGATTAGTTGTTAAATCTGTGAAATTAAGCGCAGAAATACAGTAAAACATACAGATAAGAAGGTAAATCTGCTCCACATAACGACGAGAAGATGCACGTCCCACCAGCGGACTGGATATTTTCCACTTTCTATTTAAAAAGTCCTCATTCTCCACTTTCCTTCATTCACGGCAGCAGCAGGAGTGTGTGTGTGTGTGTTCGTCCTGTCGATTTGCTTTGCTAATCGATTAACACCAACATGTCTGAACCAGCATTGCATTAGTCATCGTCATACACTGCCATCTGCACAAAGGTGTGTGTGTGTGTGTGTGTAGTTAAGCATGAGGATCTGCAGGTGATTACTCCCATTAACCATGAAGAAGAATGAAGATGACAGAAGGAGGAATGAAAGAAAGATATAGAAAAGTCCAGAAAGCAGGAATGAAAAAGAAAAGAAGGTCCTAGTTCTGGTCCTGATGAAGGTTTTCCTTCCTGGTTCTGGTCCTGATGAAGGTTTTCCTTCCTGGTTCTGGTCCTGATGAAGGTTTTCCTTCCTGGTTCTGGTCCTGATGAAGGTTTTCCTTCCTGGTTTTGGTCCTGATGAAGGTTTTCCTTCCTGGTTTTGGTCCTGATGAAGGTTTTCCTTCCTGGTTTTGGTCCTGATGGAGGTTTTCCTTCCTGGTTTTGGTCCTGATGAAGGTTTTCCTTCCTGGTTTTGGTCCTGATGGAGGTTTTCTTTCCTGGTTCTGGTCCTGATGAAGGTTTTCCTTCCTGGTTCTGGTCCTGATGGAGGGTTTCCTTCCTGGTTCTGGACCTGATGAAGGTTTTCCTTCCTGGTTCTGGTCCTGATGGAGGGTTTCCTTCCTGGTTCTGGACCTGATGAAGGTTTTCCTTCCTGGTTCTGGACCTGATGAAGGTTTTCCTTCCTGGTTCTGGTCCTGATGGAGGGTTTCCTTCCTGGTTCTGGACCTGATGACGGTTTTCCTTCCTGGTTCTGGACCTGATGAAGGTTTTCCTTCCTGGTTCTGGTCCTGATGGAGGGTTTCCTTCCTGGTTCTGGACCTGATGAAGGTTTTCCTTCCTGGTTCTGGTCCTGGAGGAGGTTTTCCTTCCTGGTTCTGGTCCTGATGGAGGTTTTCCTTCCTGGTTCTGGACCTGATGAAGGTTTTCCTTCCTGGTTCTGGTCCTGATGGAGGTTTTCCTTCCTGGTTCTGGTTCTGATGGAGGTTTTCCTTCCTGGTTCTGGTCCTGATGGAGGTTTTCCTTCCTGGTTCTGGTTCTGATGGAGGTTTTCCTTCCTGGTTCTGGTCCCGATGGAGGTTTTTGTTCATTTTACACTGTAATAACACAAATTCTTTCACAAAATCCACTTGAATTTGGTTAAGTTAGTATAGCAGAATAATTTAAGAGTAATTTAAAATTGCACACTGCTAATGTAACTCAACTTCATCATGTAATTTCAATCACTTCTAATCAAATGCATAAATAATTACAAGTGCAACACACATCCTCAAAACCTTAGTATTATTTAAACTAGTAGCATTGAATCAAATAAAAAGGCAAATAAAAAAACAGCTTGTGCTTTTATCAATGTAAGAAAAATAAAAGACAACTTGTGCTCATAAAAAAGAACAGTTGGACAGTCGTATGCAATCGTGAAAGATGTGATTTCAAAGCACTGATGGTTCTGAAAGTGCAGCAGTCCCTGTTTGCAAACCCATGTTGAACCTCCATGATGTAGCCGGTAATGTTTCAGCTGAACGTCTTCCATGGCGTTGGTAAACCTGCAGAGCATGAACTGATTTAATATCAATCTGAAAAACAAAGATGACAATTTGCAGGGAATTAGTAGGGCTGTCAGCAGAAATGTTATACGTTACACATGATATTTTAGAAATTTAATGACGATGCAATGACTAGACTTTGAGCTGAAAAGAGTACATATTCAGTGTTTTTATTTTTATACATTTTGCTGCATTAAACATTAATTACAAATAACATATACTATTTAAGGTTATCAACCTATATCTATACCTAAACCCAACACCTACATCAGTTTAGGTTAAGAAAGTCAGCAGTCAGTATAAAACAGGGCAGTCAATTAAATGCATTTCAATGTTTTTAAACAGAAGTAAAATATATCCAGGCCTGGGAGCCCACAATGGGTCATAGTACAAATATTTAAACCTTTTTTTAATCAAAAGCAATGTAGTAAATTCAGGGCAGGCCTATATTTTGACCAACACAATGTTTTAAATAGGTAGATTGGCCTTTCCTACCATTACACTGTAATAATTTTATCAACTCTGACATTTTATCATTTTTATATGTAAATGGTAGCAGCATGAAGTGTTTTATTGAACTCGGCATGATGTAAATGTTACTACAAAAAAGTGTTACACAAACTGCTCCATGTTGTCCTGATACGTAATACATGAAATATCAGCTAATGTGTTAGCATTAATACCCTAATGGCTACTCCTTTAGCTGCAGCTAGTAGGCGAGCATGAATTAACTGAATACTAACCAGTAGAAGCTAACATGTCTTTTCCTGTTTGAACGATACTAACCAGTAGAAGCTAACATGTCTTTTCCTGTTTGAACGATACTAACCAGTAGAAGCTAACATGTCTTCTCCTGTTTGAACGGTATCAGCCTAGATAAGCTAGCTGCTAACTCATGCAGCAGTTCTGCTAACGGCTGCTGAGTGAAAAGCTATTTCTGTTTAAATGTTGAAAATGTGTAGGTTGCCTCCTCCATAAATCTAACACATACGACACAACACTAGTCACCACTTCCCATACCATTTAAACCTAATTTAAATAAAAACTTACCTGCGTGGAGTCCAGCTCGAGGCAGCACAGCCAAGTGAGACTTCAAGTGAAAAGTGCAAACTCAAAAAGTTGGTTTTCCCGCATTTTACAACAAAGAAATTAAAGTTAGCAGAACTGTTGTCCCTTGTATTGAACTCCAACTTAAAGTTATCATTTTTAACGACTCACCTAATTGTTTTGGGGCAAACAACTTGCTTGTATTGTATGGTTGGGATTACTAACATTCTTGCTTTAAATGCCATTAATACATATTTTCAAGTTTTACCTACTTAAATGACTGTTTCAGGCCAACCAATACAAGTTGGATTTTTTGCAGTGTCGGGGCAATTTAGTAACCAATCAACCCAACATGCATGTCTTTGGATGGTGGGAGGAAGCCGGAGAACCCGGAGAGAACCCACGCATACACGGAGAGAACATGCAAACTCCACACAGAAAGGCCACTGTATTATATTATATTATATTATATTATATTATATTATATTATATTATATTATATTATATTATATTATATTATATTATATTATATTATATTATATTATATTATATTATATTAATGGTAGTAATGAGGTGTGAGAGCTGTGGAGTTTTTATGACTATAAATCCACCTCCTTGTTACTGAGCCTCCTTGTTTCTACTATTTTTAATGGTTTTATGGACTTCTCTTCAAATTTACCTGTTTTTACTAGTATAAAAACCTCTTTAAAAACATTACATTTTAAGCCTGCGTTTGAACACAATCTTAAAATAAAATTTAAAAAAAGTTTTGTTTTTTTTTTCTGGTCCAAGTCCTGGTCTGACCTGAAATGGCTGCTTCAGTGCCTATGGGGTATGATCCAGATATGACCAACATGGTTGTGGCAAATATTTTACCTGTAAGAAGAAATCTGTAAGCTCGCAGATGAACTGAGATCCAAGAATGAACTACTTGACAGTCTGCTAGACTTTGCCCACCAACAGCGTTCCACACACATCACTACATTGAAGGCATCTCTCCAGGATGCTGTGCTATGGGACCCGTACACCTCACTGTTCCTTACTCGACGAACGCCACCTCTACTTGTGCTGACCGTGCAGGGTCCTCGGGCACCCCCCCTGCCGTTGCTCCCACAACAAACGCCGCTGTCACTGCTGTTCCTGCAAAAACCACTGCAATACCTTCTGAAGGAAGGAAGGAAGGCTTGGGGACATTCGGGGTATGGAACCGGCCCTCGCATGCTAATTGTGGGGGAATCCATTGTTTGACGTGTTCACTTGAACAGGTGCCTTACATCTTCTCACTCACGAGCAGTCGTCAACACTGTCAGTGACACCCCTCAGCTTCCACCGCTGGAATACATGTAGGTACAAGCAATCTGAAGTTCCAACAGTCAAAAACTCTAAAAATGAACTTTATCAACCTCACCCACAACATACAAAAGTCAAATTCACGCCGCATCATCTCTGGACCACTTCCTTCACCCGGCCATGGAGATATCAAGTTCATTCGACAACTCCACATCTGGTTAAAAGGTTACTGTCACTCCATCAATATTCCATACATTGACAACTTGACCACATTCTGCAATAGACCACACCTTTTCAGACCAGACGGTATACACCTAAATCCACAGGTTCCCATCTTATAGCCATGAACATTGATCTCACACTCCACTCCTGTAAAGCTTTTTCATATTGATGGTCCAACCACTACACACCCGCTAAAGTCAAAACGTCCTCTCTGACACATCTACCCGTACATATTACCAGCAGAAATGACAAACATTTCCATCCATATTTACATACCTTTACTGTTACAAGGCAAATACCCACAAACTTACAATCAAACATTCCTGCAACACTGAACATGACTCTTTTAAATGTCAGATCACTTTCTAAGAAAGCTTTTCTCATTAATGATCTGATTTTAGATAACAGCATTGACTGTCTCTTTTTGACTGAATCCTGGCTTGGTGCAGATGCACAAATTGTTCTCACTGAAGCGTCGCACCCCTAATTTTAGTTTTTTATTTTCTACCAGGGGAGGTAAAGAAGGTGGTGGAACAGCTTCAATGACTCAACAAACATTATTAGTACAAATATTATCCCTGCAAAGCAATTCTTCATTTGAACAACACTCATTTGTTTTCAATAAACTGCCTGTTTTTATCAGCCCTATTTATAGGCCACCAAAACGCTCACTCATGTTTTATTAAAGAATTTTCTGATTTCATTAACTGGTGATTTTAACCTTCACGTTGATAACAGTGATGACCCCTATACCAGAGAGTTTTTTTTTTTTTTTTTGTGTCAGGCTGAGAACTGTTTTCTTGCTTGGCTTTTGTTAGAAATGCTGGTCCAGTAAACCAGTCAGTGCTTTTGAGAGTTCCAACAGTTGTTCGTCGAGTCCCATGACCAGCTGGGTGTTCTTTGGTGTTGACATAATGCCGCTGACTTGGTTTTGACGACTGTTTGATTTGCATCACCCTGTTTGACACATACACATAAAATCTGCATGCAGTGTTAAAAATGTAGCCAAGCACTATTTTACTTTCCGTATAGGATCTCACTGAATGAACATCAATGTCCATTTCACCTAAGATTAAATCGGCCAGTTCTACAGCCAAGACGGCTGTGCAAAGTTCAAGACGAGGTACAGTATGAGCTGAACGTGGAGCTAATTTGGTTTTTTACATAACAAAGCCCACGTGACTTTCTCCAGTTGTGGAAACTGTCTTTAAGTAAGCCACGGCAGCAATGGCTATAACTGATGCATCTGAAAACACAATCAACTCACTGTGACTTGTGTGCTTGGAAAGTGAAACTGGGACATAAGGCCTTGGAATATTTAACTCTTCTAACTTCACCATTGAGTCTCTCCAAGGTTTCCAGTGCTCTTGTTTTGCTAATGGCAAGGGAGCATCCCAATCGTACTGTTCAACAGAGAGCTCCCTCATTAACTTTCTTCCGCCTGTGGTGACCGGTACCACAAAACCTAAAGGGTCAAACAAACTGTTCGCTGTTGACAAGATGCCTCTTATGGTTACAGGTTTCTCTTCCTTGGCAACAGAAAAGGTGAAGCTGTCTGTCTCAATATTCCAAATGAGTCCTAGACTCCTTTGAAGAGGTAGTGGTTCAACTCCTAAATCTAGGTCTTTTAGATCTTTGGCTCGGTCTTCTGGAAGGAATGCCTGCATGACCTTGCTGCTGTTAGCTGCTATTTTGTGCAGTCTGATGTTCGACTTAGCCAACGCCTCTTGACATTAATTGCTTCTGCTTCGCTTGGAAAGGATGCAAGCCCATCATCCACATAAAAGTTGCGCATGATGAACTCTCGCTTCAACAGGGAAAACCACACTATCCAGAGCAGCTCTTCTGAGACTTTTTGCCTGTGCAGCAGACTACGGGCCAAGTCATTTGGAAAGTAAATCAAGTTCCTCTTGAGATGACAAACTCAGATCTCGAACTGCACTTTCAAATGATGCTTTCCAAGCCCAGTAGTTCTCTGGTTGATTGTCAAATTTTAGCAGTCCAGAGCTTACCGTCTCTTTCCTCAAGTATTTTGCCAAATCTGGGGAGTCAGTATAACTGCAAGCTGATGGCGTGGAAGCAAATGCTGTAGCTTGTGGATGGTGTTGTTGATGTTTGCTGTCTGCTTGTCTTACATGATTGAAGCTGTTTGACTCTCTTTTAGGGTTTAAAGTGCAGCTGTTCAGAGTCAGGTGTGTGGCAGAGTTAATTGGCAAGGATGCAAAGTCTCGACTCACGTATTCACTGTGCTGGAGGATCCTCGATTCTCTGTTAGCCTCTGCTTCAAACTCAGGATACACACTTAGATGTAGCATTGAAGCAGATGGAGGTTCAGGTGGATGTGACTGGGAATTTTGTAAATCCAAGCTGAATTCTGTCTGTTGCTGAACATACTCTTGTGTTCGTTCAGCAAGGTTGATTGCTGGCATGTTTTCTAGTTGAGGCTGTTGTGGGTCTCCATTTGCTTGCATGGACATATCCCAAGCTTGAGCCTCAGCTAGAGCTGCAGCAGCTGCCTTCTGTGCCTCAAGTAAATGCAGTTCAGCATCCAGATCTGCTTTCATTTTAAGCTGCTCAGCTTGCTGTTTCAAGATCTGTACTTCCTGTTGAGCGAAAGAAAGTTGGGCACATGCCGCTTCAGCCTTTGCTCTTGCTCTAGCTCTAGTGGTGGCTGTCAATGATGATGTACGTTGACTGGAGCGTGACAAAGAGCCAGAGGCGATTGATCTGGTCTCCAAAGTATCCTCCATACTTTTTGTAGGATTTGCCATAAAGGATGTTTCACTTTCAGACAGAATGTGATAAGAACTTCCCCCTAGTGGGGCAGCTGAACCAATGTACATTAACAGAGGCGGTACAATGTTGATGTACATCCCTTCCTGTCTTCGGTTCCGCATGCTTTCACACTGCAAGCAAACAGAACCGGGGTTCACGTCCAAGTGAACCAGCAGATCAGGGTTCACATCTTTGGCTGGAACTAGGTGGCGTTCACACTGGTCCAAACTACCCACACTGTCTGTGGACCAAACAGGCCCGCTGTTCATATGTCTACTTTAAGGTTCTGTCTGGACAACATCTGCAGGTTCTGCTTCGCAGATCCAGATCTCGGTTGCTGAACTATAGTCAGACATCATGACGCACCCGGAAGAGAAAAGTTTTATTCCGTGTACAAAATTAATACGACCATGTCTTTAGAAGAGGCCGTGTCATCGTGTAACAGGTTAAAACAAATGTAGTCTGACATGTAGACAGGAGTGCGTGTGTGTGTGTGTGTGTGTGTGTGTGTGTGTCAGTTATGTGATGATGACAACTCATGAGATAATAAAGGAAAAGTGGAAGATAAGTGAGAGGTGCCGTTCAGCTTGGCAGGTGGACTCATGCTGTCGGTCCAAGTACACTCCCACTGCGACCATCCTCCATCTTATTCCCTTCACACACAGTAGGCTGACACTTAATTAAAGTGCACGTGTGTGCGTGTGTGTGTGTGTGTGTGTGTGTGTGTGTGTGTGTGTGTGTGTGTGTGTGTGCGTGTGTGTTCAAACCCCTTTACCATGTATTATGTTCTACAGGCATTCCCATTGCGGGTTTTCAGTGGCTTGTTCAGTTCAACATTGAGGCATTAAGGCCCTTACCTAATTACACTTTATATGTGTGTGTGTGTGTGTGTGTGTGTGCGCGCACACGCATGAGTGTGTATACGCCTCTGGTACAGTAGGCTGGTTTCTAATTACTGTCTGCTCCTTGTATTCCCACTGTGTCAGTACCTTCTTGCCTCACTGAACCCACACTGAGAGTGTGTGTGTGTGTGTGAGTGGTAAAGGGGCAATGTTTGTGTGAGACAAGCCAGTCATAGACTCTGACAAATTTAGACACAAAAGAAGTGTAGAGTCTCGTGAGATTTTGGACTGACAACACAGACACACACACGCACACACACACACACACTCACACACACACAGACACTCTGCTCACCATGTTTCTTCACATTACAAACATTTACTAAATGTTTCATCACACACAGAAGCTGCACCGTTGGTTTTCCCACAACAAAGATTCAGTTATATGAGGGTCAAATACATGAAGCCAATATGGGAAAGAAGGTATGAGACCAGATATGTCTGGGACCAGATCCAGCGGGGACCAGATACGTCAGGGACCAGATATGGCAGGGACCAGATCCGGCAGGGACCAGATATGCAGGGACCAGATCCGGCAGGGACCAGATCCGGCATGGACCAGATACATCAGGGACCAGATCCGGCAGGGACCAGATACGGGAGAGACCAGATATGGCAGAGACCAGATACGGCAGAGACCAGATACGTCAGGGACCAAATATGGCAGAATGCAGAGATATCAGGGACCAGATACATCAGGGACCAGATGTGGCATGGACCCGATACGACGGGGACCAGATACGGCAGGGACCAGATACGACAGGGACCAGATATGGCAATGACCAGATACGTCAGGGACCAGATACGGCAGAGACCAGATATGTCAGAGACCAGATATGTCAGGGACCAGATACGGCAGGGACCAGATACGCAGGAACCCGATATGGGAGAGACCAGATACGGCAGAGACCAGATACGTCAGGGACCAGATACGTCAGGGACCAGATACGTCAGGAACCAGATACGGCAGGGACCACATACGTCAGGAACCAGATATGGCAGGGACCAGATATGGCAGGGACCAGATACGCAGGGACCAGATACGTCAGGGACCAGATACGGCAGAGACCAGACACGTCAGGGACCAGATATGGCAGGGACCAGATACGCAGGGACCAGATATGGCGGAGACCAGCATGTCTCATGGCGTCGGTGGCATCAGGAAGCCGAGCCGTGAACTGCCGTCTCTGACTTCATGCCAAAGACACTGAAACAAATAAATAAGCACATGAAGCACAGATAAATGAGACATGAAACACTGCAGCTTTCCAGTCAAATCCTTCGTCGTGATGGTCCCTGGTTCTTTGTTTCAGCAGGGCATCGCTAAACCACGTACACATCCAGGTCCACCTCCCATAATGCTCATCCAACTTAAACTTGCCCTAAAGTTTCCCTTCCTCATACTTGTTCTCCTGGTGCTTCTCCTTCCTACTTCTGGTCCAGGTGGAGGTTTTCCTTCTTGGTTCTGGTCCTGGTGGAGGTTTTCCTTCCTGGTTCTGGTCCTGTTGGAGGTTTTCCTTCTTGGTTCTGGTCCTGATGGAGATTTCCTTCCTGGTTCTGGTCCCGGTAGAGGTTTTCCTTCTAGGTTCTGGTCCTGGTGGAGGTTTTCCTTCCTGGTTCTTGTCCTGTTGGAGGTTTTTCTTCTTGGTTCTGGTTCCAATGTAGGTTTTCCTTCTTGGTTCATGTCCTAGCGGAGGTTTTGCTTCCTGGTTCTTGTCCTAGCAGAGGTTTTCCTTCTTGGTTCTGGTCCTGGTGTAGGATTTGCTCTCAACTGCCTGCTACTACATTTTAGGATGGAGTTATTGAACCAAAGTGAATATCTGACCCAATCCGGTATTTTCATAGTACAGTCATTTTTTTCAAGGATCTCTTTATATGAACAGTATTCAGAAATTGTACTAATGTAGAGTAGATGATGGATCTGTTTTACTTGGATAATAACAGAACTATGGCAGCTGCTGGTTAACTGCACCAGTGTGGATTTGGTAACATTAGCTGAGCTACTGGTAGGTAGATGTGCATTCATGGGAATGTTTGCTGACGTGCTAACGTTGCAGTAATGTATTGTGTCATTTCCTGTTCTTTCTAACTTCTTTCTAACTTCTATCTATTGTTAACCAACCACTCAATTCAGCGCACAATATCTTCCCAAACCACTGTTCTATATATTGCATTTATTTTCTGGATCTTAGGCTTTCTGTTTACTTGACTTAACAGCTCAAGCACTCGGTTTTAGCATGGCTGCTAGCTCTCTTCCCACACCCTGGTCCCTTGCCTTTTCTTGCTCAGTGTGTCTGATGTTTAGCTACTCCTCCGCCTCCTTTCATGATAATGGTAGGTGTATTAAGTGTAGCAGCTTAGCAGCTTTGGAGGCGAGGCTCTGTGAGTTAGAAGCCCAGCTCCGCACTCAGTTAGGGAAACAGATAGCTAGCAAGCCCCCGCTACCCAGTGCGGAGCTACCAGCCAGGGCAGCCAGGGCAGCTAGCCCACCTAGCGGTCCCTCAGCAGTTCCCGCGCAGCCGGGAGCTGAGGCGGGCTGGACGACGGTCAGACGGAAGCGTAGCCCCAAACCAAAACCCACTGGCCACCACCGACCTGTTCTCGTTTCTAACAGATTTTCCCCGCTCGGCGACACACCCGCTGAGGCAGAAACCCTGATTATAGGTAGTTCCATAGTCAGAAACGTGGCACTAGAGACACCGGGGACCATAGTCAAATGCATTCCTGGGGCCAGAGCGGGCGACGTCGAATCATATTTGAAACTGCTGACTAAGGCTAAACGTAAATACCGTAAGATTGTAATTCACGTCGGCGGTAACGACACCCGGTTACGCCAATCGGAGGTCAGTAAAATGAATGTTGCTTCGGTGTGTAACTTTGCCAAGGGCATGTCGGACTCCGTAGTTTTCTCTGGTCCCTTGCCAAATTTAATCAGCGATGACATGTTTAGCTGCATGTCATCTTTCAACCACTGGCTGTTTAGGTGGTGTCCCAATAACAATGTGGGTTTTATAGATAATTGGAGCGGTTTTTGGGCAAACCCTGGTCTTATTAGGAGAGATGGCATCCATCCCACGTTGGATGGAGCCGCTCTCTTATCTAGCAATATGGACTCTTTCATTAGTCAGCTAAATTGACAACTCAGGGTTGGGACCAGGAGGCAGAATTGTAGTCCTACACACTTTTCTGCAGCTTCCCACCTGCCGCCGCTCACCCAAAACCCCATTCCGACCTTATACAACTTCCCAGCAGTAAGAATTAAACAACACAAAAACACTTGTGGGGTTAATCGTGAAAACCTCATAAAAATAAAAACAATAGATCTAATAAAATCTGAAAATAAGACAAAGTGTGGCCTACTGAATATCAGCTCCCTCCCAAATAAGTCTTTATTAATCAATGACTTGATAGGTGATCACCACATTGATTTATTCTGTCTTACGGACCCCTGGTTACAGCAAGAGGATTATGTTAGTATTAATGAAGCTACGCCAGTTAACTATTTAAACTTTCACATTCCTAGCACTACAGGCAGAGGAGGAGGTGTTGCAGCTATTTTTCAGTCAGAATTATTAATTAGTCCTAAGCTCAAAACTAACTATAAATCCTTTGAATTCCTGACATTAAATTTATCTCATCCAAAATGGAATTCTGAGTAGCCGCTCCTTTTAGCATTAGTGTATCGCCCACCTGGACCTTACTCCGAGTTTCTGATCAAATTCTCTGATCTCTTGTCTGAGTTAGTGCTGACTACTGATAAAGTCATTGTACTAGGTGATTTTAATATTCATGTTGACGATGAAAATCATAGTTTAAACATTTTCTTTAACTCTATTCTAAACTCAATTGGGTTTTCACAAAATGTCCATGGAGCCACTCACTCTCATGGTCATACTCTTGATCTTGTTCTAACATATGGTATTGAGACTGATAAGCTCAAAGTTTTCCTCAAAACCCGGTCTCATCTGATCACTTCTTATTAATCTTTGAATTCACTTTATTTGATTACTCACTGACCAAAAATAAATTCTACTATAGCAGGTGTTTATCAGACAATAATATTACAAAATTTCAACAATCAGTTGAATCAATTTTTTCCCCTCTACCATGTGTTAGCATGACTGAGAGTCCCCCTTTAAGCTTTACTCCTGCTCAGATTGATCAACATGCTGATACTACAATAGCTTCAATGTGTACAACCTTGAATAATGTTGCTCCCCTAAAGAAGAAGAAACTGGGTAAAATTTTGAAGACTCCCTGGTTTAATTCCCAGCTTCGAGCTCTAAAACAGGCGTCAAGGCGTTTGGAAAACAGATGGCAATTATCAGGATTAGAGGAGTCTTGCTTAACCTGGAAAGAAAGTTTAATTGTATACAAAAAGCCTTACGTGTGGCAAGAACAGCTTATTATTCATCATTGATAGAGGAAAACATAAACAATCCTCGGTTTCTTTTCAGCACTGTAGCCAGGCTTACTAGGAGTCGGAGCGCTGTTGAGCCATGTATTCCTTTCTCACTTAGCTGTGATGATTTCATGTATTTTTTCAGGAATAAATAAATACTATTGGAGATTAAATTCACAATATTCTTCCTTCTACTTATAATGTTGAGCCTGTTGTGGTCTCTGAAGCATCCTTAGAACCAGGATCTGACTTGTGTCTAAATAGTTTCTGTCTTGTCCAACCATCTCAATTAACTAAAATAATAGCTTCATCTAAACCATCCACCTGTATCTTAGACCCTCTCCCAACGAGCCTCTTTAAGGACATTTTCCCTTTAATTAATACATCACTATTAAATCTTATCAATATGTTTTTAGTGACAGGATATGTACCACAATCATTTAAAACTGCTTTAATCAAGCCTTTACTTAAAAAGCTATCTCTGGATCCAGAGGTGATAGCAAATTATAGACCTATATCTAACCTCCCGTTTATGTCCAAAATTCTGGAGAAAATAGTTTCAGCTCAGCTACATGCCCACCTGAGCAGAAATAATTTATCTGAAGAGTTTCAGTCAGGATTGAGAGCTCATCATAGCACTGAGACAGCATTGATGAAAGTTACTAATGACCTTCTTATGGCCTCAGACAAAGGACTTCTGTCCGTACTTATCTTGCTTGATCTTCGCGCTGCATTTGATACAGTCCATCATAACATTCTGTTACAAAGACTAGAACAGGTGATTGGAATTACAGGTACAGCGTTAAGCTATCTTAAATCATATTTATTGGATAGATTTCAGTTTGTTCATGTAAATGACAAGTCCTCCTCACAAACTACAGTAAGTCATGGAGTTCCTCAAGGTTCTGTACTTGGACCAATACTCTTCACGCTATATATGCTCCCTTTTGGCAAAATTATTAGACAGCATGGAATAAACTTTCATTGTCATGCAGATGATACTCAGATATACTTATCCTTTAAACCAGATGAAACAAATCAGCCCGATAGGCTACAAAATTGTCTCATAGACATAAAGACTTGGATGTCTAGAAATGTTCTCCTCTTAAACTCAGATTAGACTGAAGTAATTCTCGTTGGATCTGAAAAACTCAGAGCTAAATTTTCCAGTTTTGTAATGAACCTGGATAGCATTACTTTAGCTTCCAGTGCTACAGTGAGAAACCTTGGAGTGATATTTGACTCTGACCTGTCCTTTGTCCCACATATTAAGCAGGTTACTAAAACAGCCTTCTTTCATTTGCATAATATTGCCAAAATTAGGGAAATTCTGTCTCAGAGTGATGCAGAAAAACTGGTTCATGCTTTTGTTCAAGAGTTACATCAGGCCCCTCTCTTATGGAATAAGCTCCCAGTTAGTGTTAGGGAAGCCGACACCCTCCCCACCTTTAAGACTAGGCTGAAGACTTCTTTTGATAAGTCCTATAGCTAGGGATCATTAACATGTATGTCTCCTGTCTCAGCAGGTCTCCCTGGCCGGGATTAGCAGTTCCTGTTGTCTGTTGTCTTTCTGTCCTCTTCCCCCCACACAGCAGAGGCAGATGGCTGCCTGTCCTGAGCCGGGTTCTGCCGGAGGTTTCCTTCCTGTTAAAAGGGAGTTTTTTCCTTCCCACTGTCGCCAGTGTGCTTGCTCAGGATGGGATATTGAGTTGGACTCAACTCAATCTGTTGGTTTCCTTATATAGGCTGTTATGAATTGGCTTTCACTATGTTTTCCTCTCTGTCTGTAAAGCGTCTTGAGATGGCATTGCCGTGATTTGACGCTATATAAATAAAGTTGAATTGAATTGAACTATGATGAACTGGACTGAACTGGGCTTTGTCTGTAGAAGTACCTTGTTGTGAATTGGCTTCATACTACTTTGGAATTTACCATTTCATGGAATATATGCTCTAATTTAGAATTTGATATCAGTCGATACCAGTACATTTTAAACAATCCAATTCAGGCTAATCTGTGTTTTTTAAACTTAAGCTTGTGCTTTGTCAGGTGAAAATTAGATTGAAAACCACTGCAGCATACATTTATTTTTACAACATCCATTTTTTTTCTCCATTTCATTTCTCATGAGGACATATATAGTTTTACAAAGGTTGGTTAAACACTCTGGGGGATTCTATCAGTGTTCTTGGTTCTTGTGTTCTCTGTCATCTGTTCTCCAATCACATTTTTTACCCATGCATCCCATCATCTAGCGGACTGCTCTCTCCTTGTATCTCCATTTTTCTTCTCTGTTGTTGTCCCTCTGTTTCTTTACCCCTCTGTCTGTCCTTTCTTGTCCTTGTGTCTCCAACACACACCATCTGGCTCTGAGCCATGTGGAGAAGCAGCAGAAATGATTGTGTAACACTGAGAGGTAGTGTGTGTCTGCACAAGTCTACAAGTAACATAAGAGAGATATTCTTGTTCTGTTTTCCACACTGTGTACTAAAGCAACTGCATACTCTTACGGATGCTAGTTTTTGGACATTTTCAATTCAACTTTATTTGTATAGCACCACTTCACAACAATGTTGCCACAGGGCACTTTACATACACGAATCAACATATAATTCCTATAATAGAAACCAATTGATTGCATCGAGTCATGACTTGGATCCAATCCCCCATCCTGAGCTGCACGAGGTGACAGTGGGAAGGAAAAAACTCCCCTTCAACAGGAAGAAAACCTCCGGCAGAACCTGGCTCAGGGAGGGCAGCCATCTGCCTCGACTGTTTGGGGTGGAGACGACAGGAAAGACAGAACAACATGTACAACTGCACTTATTCAGGAAGAGCTGCGGAAAAAAGGAGAAATAAGTTAGAGACGGCAATATTGGCATATTTTTATACATTAATATATTAGAGAAATAGAGCGAGGTACTTCTCAGTGCATCAGGTAACATCCCCATTGCTACATAAATAATGGATGGCTAGACTACCCATAACTATAAGAGCAATGAGCATAACCTGGACAGTTGGGTCCCGTACATGTAGACTCCAACTCAGGAGATGCTCATATCCTAACTTTAAGAATCATGGAAAAGGAAGGTTTTCAGCTCGATCTTAAAGGTGTGGAGGGAGTCTGCCTCCTGAACCCACGGTGGGAGCTGGTTCCATAAGAGAGGAGCCTGATAGCTAAAGGCCCTTCCTCCTATAATACTCTTTGAGACTCTGGGAACCACAAGATAACCTGCAGTCTTAGGGCGAAGTTCTCTATTTGGAATATAAGGAACTATAAGATCTTTCATGTACAATGGAGCTTGGTCATGGAGAACTTTATATGTGAGGAGAAGAATTTTAAACTTTATCCTGGATTTAACAGGGAGCCAGTGTAGAGAGGCTAAAACTGGTGAAATATGATCTCTTCTGCTAGTCCTCGTCAGAACCCTCACTGCAGCATTTTGGATCAGCTGGAGACTTTTCAGGGCATATTTGGGACAACCCATGAAAAAGGAATTGCAGTAATCCAATCTGGAAGTAATAAAGGCATGGACTAATTTTTCTGCATCTTTCTGAGACAAGATGCTCCTAATTTTTGCAATATTATGCAGCTGGAAGAAGGCGGTTCTAGAAACCTGTTTTAAATGTGAGCTAAATGACAAGTCCTGGTCAATAATGACTCCCAAGATTTCTCACAGTGGTACTGGAGGACAGATTAATGCCATCCAGATTAATTACATAACTGGATCATTTTGTTCTAAGTTTTTCAGGCCCGAAGATAACGACCTCTGTCTTGTCTGAGTTTAAAAGAAGAAAATTCATTCATCCAGATCTTGATGTCTGTAAGACATCTTTGTAATCTAAGAAACTGATTGGTTTCATCCGGCTTCATGGAGAGGTAGATCTGAGTGTCATCCACATAGCAATGAAACTTTATACCATGCTGCCTGATGATATTTCCTAAGGGAAGCATGTATAATGTGAAAAGTATTGGTCCAAGTACAGAACCCAGAGGAACTCCATGACTTACCCTGGCGTGTGAGGAAGACTCATCATTTACATTTACAAACTGAAATCTATCAGATAAATATGACTGGAACCAGTCTAATGCGATCCCTTTAATCCCAATAACATGTTCCAGCTTCTGTAGCAAAATATTGTGATCAATAGTGTCGAATGCAGCACTGAGATCTAAAAGAATGAGTACAGACAGAAGTCCTTTATCTGAGGCCATGAGAAGATCATTACTGACTTTCACCAGTGCTGTCTCTGTGCTATGATAAGCTGTAAATCCTGACTAAAACTCTTCAAACAGATTGTTTCTGCTCAGATAGGCGCATGGTTGGGTTGAAACTGTTTTCTCAAGAATTTTAAACCAGAAGGGGAGATTAGATATTGGTCTATCTGTTTTTTAAGCAACGGTTTGATTACAGCTGTCTTAAAATATTAAGGTACATATCCTATTAATAGAGATGAATTGATCAGGTCCAGTACAGATGTATTGATTAAGAAACATATTTCCTTGAATAATCTGGTTGGGACGGGGTCTAAAATACAGATTGAAGGTTAAGATGAAGCTATTATGTTGGTTAACTCGGAGAGCTGTACAGAAACGGTCCAAATGAAAATCAGCTTCTAAAGATGTCTCTAAGGCTGCTGCAGATGAAATAGCATTAGTAGTGTTAAGGTTATTACTGATTTCCTCTCTGATAGAAACTATTTTGTTTACAAAGAAACTCATAAAGTCATCACAGCTGAGGCTGAAAGGAATAAATGGCTCAACATTTGCAACGGCAAATGGCTCTTAGTCAGCCTGGCTACGGTGCTGAAAAGAAACCCGGGGTTGTTCTTATTCTCCTCTATCAATGATGAATAATAAGCTGTTCTCGCCACACGCAAGACTTTTTTGTACACTATTAAACTTTCTTTCCAGACTATGCAACACGCTTCTAAGCCAGATTTCTTTCCAAACGTCTTGATTTCTGTTTTAATGCTTGAAGCTGGGACTAGTGGACTATTACTAGGAGAAGTGGCTTCTCTGATTTCCATCTTGGGTGGGATAAACTAAGAGTCAGGTGTTCAAAGGTATTGTAACTATTTTTATGTTTAGGACTTATCAATAGTTCTGATTTAAAGGGGTGCTATGATGGTTTTTGGAGTTTTCTTAGCTTTCCACAGTGTTACAGTATTGAATCCTCATCAGACATGTGAACGGCACTGTTTTTTTTTATCACCTAAACGCATGTTTGAGTTTGAGTTTGAGTTCCAGCACGCTCTCGATTCGGTTTCCATGGCGACAAAAAACGCGTCATTTTAGAGAGTTTTTTCTACTTGGAAATCCTTTTGGCGTCCCGGGGCATAAGGTTCGGTGATTGGTTACCTTCTACTGGTTAACAAGGGCATGTACCAATACATCAGGCGGGTGGAAAACGTGGGATAAAGTTATTTCCAACGATGGCTGGTGAGTTTACCAAAGAGAGACATCCTGCTGCATACGTTGCTGTGGGTTGCTGTCTTCCACTTCGTTTTCAGGGTCTGATTCAGGTTCCAACATGTAGGGCTGTATGCTATGTGTTGACATTGTATTTTTTTATTTTATTTTATTTTTTTTTGAGTTCATATGAGCCTAATCCTTATGTTTATGAGATGTTACAATGACCGTGAAAGCAGGTGCGGTGCGCGCTCCCGATGTAGTGCAGTAGCGGGAGGCGGGGCTTAGTGCAGAAGAGTCTCAATCCACTCGTTTTGCCCACAGGCTGATCTGACAGCCTACTGAGAGAGTCGCTATGAAGTAAATAAAGTGATTTGTGACAATAACTCCATCAATCCCAGCCCTTCTGGGCTCAGAAATAAAAATAAATTAGCCTGAAATGCACAGAATAGTTCCACTTTAAAGATAGCTGCCACACCTTTTCCTCGACCTGTAGTTCTGGGAACTTGAAAATTAGACAATCCGGTGGAGTTCATTCAGTAATACTAACATGACCCTCCTGCTGCAGCCAGGTTTCCGTAAGACAAAATAGATCAATATAATGATCAATAATCAGGTCATTGATTAACAGAGACTTAGACACAAGAGATCTGATGTTCAATAAACCGCATTTAATGGTTTTATTATTTTGTCTTATTAGATTCATTGTTTTGATATTAATGAGGTTTTCACGATTTACTCCACCCATGCTTACTGTTTTATTCTTTCATTTCAGTGTTAACTTAGAAGGAGCCTCGTCTTTTTGGACCAGAAGACCCTGTGTCTGTTTTCCAGAAAAAAGAACGGTTTATCGTCTCGTCTCCGGTCTGGACTCTGGTCTAGTGTGTGGTTGGCACTCTAGTCTGCACTCTGGTCTGGAGTCTGGTCTGGACTTTGTCTGGACTCTGGTCTGGTCTCTGGTCTGGAGTCTGGTCTCCACTCTGGTCTGAAGTCTGGTCTGGAATCTGGTCTGGTCTATGGCCTGGTCTATGGTCTGGTCTCTGCACTGGTCTCTGCTTTGATCTCTGCTTTGATCTCTGGTCTGGATTCTGGTCTAAAGTCTGGTCCGAAGTCTGGTCTGGTCTCTGGTCTTCAATCTGGTTTGGAATCTGGTCTGGTCTCTGGTGTAATCTCCGGTCTGGTTTATGGTCTTGACTCTGGTCTGGAGTCTGTACTGGTCTCTGGTCCGGACTCTGGTCTGGTCTCTGGTCTGGACTCTAGCCTGGTCTCTGGTCTGGACTTTGGACTGGTCTCTTGTCTGGACTCTGGTCTGGTATCAAGTCTGGACTCTGGTCTGGAGTCTTGTCTATTCTCTGGTCTGGACTCTGGTCTGGACATGTGATTTACAGCTTCTGAAATTCCTTGACATTGAAGCATACGATCCAACCAGGCTCTACCATTTTCTGTTGAGACTCAGAATTAAATGACCAGATGATTAAAAAAAAGATCTTGGTCCTTTGCCGAATCTGATACTTCTGATTACATAGGGTCTGAGAGTGTGCAACAAAAATATCATTGATTGCGAAAGAATCACCACTCACCACTGTTCTCACTTTGCTCATAAAATGTTTGTTTTAATCTTATTAAACTGCTTTCAGCCTTAGCAACAGAAAGTAGATTATATTTACCTCAAAGCATTGCCAGATCCTTGACGAAAGAATCTGTCTTTTTTTCTAGTTGTTTATTGCCTGCTCTAGTGTTACCATTTCTAAGTTGTCTCAGCTGTTGTTGAGCTAGTGAAGTTAATTATTTGAATACAAATTTAGGCCTTAAATGCCTCTCTGACGTTACGTCCTTATCATTATAAAAAAATAATCAATTACTGTTCCCACAAAAGTGAGGAAGTTTGGATTATTTGGTGGAGTCCCAATCTTCGAGCTTGTACCTTTTTTTTGAGCATTATGTATGAGCAATGCTGGACTTGTTGACAATATTTTCCTGCTATGCATATGAGATGAGTTGGTGCCCGAAGAGTGATCAAGGTGAGGAGAAATTGTACTATTAAAATCTTCACCAATCAGTAATGATCTCTGTAAAGAGGCTAACAACAGAATTAGGTTTTCATCAAAGTTAAGACAGCCATCATCTGGACCATATAAGTTAACCAATGTTATATTTCCATTGAAAAGAGAACACTGTAAAATCAAATATCTTCCAGTTAGATCTGGTAGCACTTATGTGACTTGAAAAGGAAGAGATTCATGAATTAATGTATGTCAAGATTCCGGGGATTTAACATGAGGTCTGCCCAAAGTTGAAAAAGGGCTTAGCCAACTACAGGTAAGGTTGAATCATCTCAGATAACAACTTTCTTTATTTCCTTTTCCTCTGTTTACTTTGCTATATGGTCATGTAGGTTTCAGACAGTTGGGTGGGTTGACAATCAGGTTGAAAACCTATACAATACAAAAGAACACAAATATAAAAATTACTTCCAGTTATTTATAGACATGGGATACAGAAAATGTTTAAATAGTTATGAGCAACAATGCTAACAAGTCTGCATGCCCTGCCACTTGATACTGCATCTTCAAGCTAGCACAAGAAAGCAAAAGCAATTAACAGAACAGAATATTTTCTTAACATTTAGCACCAAGCTTGTGAACTAATAATATTCTAACATAAAACCTTTTTCCCACCAGTAGCTTCCATGAAGATCGCTAGTACGTTATGTTTTCCCCTTTTCTTCAGTCCTATTCCAGATCCAGGCACCTCAGTTTTCTTAACATGAGTTCTCAACTCAACTCTGCTCCAGATGAGAACTTTAGTCAGCTTCCTGATTCAAAAAAAGGTTCCATTTTCTAACGTTAAAATAAAGCAAGGTGTTGTGTAGAAACTAAAAGCACAAAATAATTACACCCCTTGAACTAGAAGAGTAAGATGCAGACAAAACTTGGCCCTGCCAATGTCTGTCTACTTTTAACTTGTCAAATGGCAGTAAATGGGATTCTTGTAGAAAATAGATTTAGGTTGTTTAACTGTAGATTTTGGTTAAGTTTTGTTATTGCCTTCTTTAATTAAGATAACTTCCCCAAGCCCAGGTGAAGAGGTGGCGGACCTGTCAACTGATCACGACCTGGTGGTGAGTTGGCTAAGATGGTGAGGGAGGAGACCCGTCAGATCTGGCAGGCCCAAATGTGTTGTGAGGGTCTGCTGGGATCGTCTGGCAGATTGCCCCATCAGAGGGAGCTTCAACTCCCACCTTCACCTGAGCTTCAATCATGTCCTGAGTGAGGCGGGGGACATTGAGTCCAAATGGACTGTGTTCCGTGCCTCTATTGCTGAGGCGGCCAGCCGGAGCTGTGACTGTAAGGTCGTTGGTGCCTGTCAATCCCAGAACTCGTTTGCAGATACCAGCATTGAGGGATACCGTCAAGCTGAAGAAGGAGTCCTATTGGGCCTTCTTGGCCTGTGGGACTCTGGAGGCAGCTGATGGGTACAGACAGGCTAAGTGGCATACAGCTTCGGGTGTGGCCAAGGCAAAAACTCGGGCATGGGAGGAGTTCGGCGAGGCCATGGAGAAAGACTTCCAGATGGCTTTGAGGCGATTCTGGTCCACCATCCAGCGACTCAGGAGGGGGAAGCAGTGCTCCATCGACACTGTGTACAGTGGAGATGGGGAGCTGCTGACCTCAACTCGGGACGTTGTGGGTCGGTGGATGGATTCCTTCGAAGACCTCCTCAATCCTACCAACATGTCTTCCGATGAGGAAGCAGAGCTGGTGGACTCAGGGGTGGACTCTCCTATCTTTGGAGCTGAAGTTACCGAGGTGGTTAAAAAGCTCCCTGGCAGCAAGGCCCTGGGGGTGGATGAGATCCGCCCGGAGTTCCTTAAGGCTCTGGATGCTGTGGGGCTGTCCTGGCTGACACGCCTCTGCAGCATCGCGTGGACATCGGGGACAGTGCCACTGGACTGGCAGACTGGGGTGGTGGTCCCCCTTTTTAAGAAGGGGGACCGGAGGGTGTGTTCCAGTTCCAGGGGAATCACACTCCTCAGCCTCCCTGGTAAGGTCTATTCAGGAGTCCTGGAGAGGAGGGTCCGCCGGATAGTCGAATCCCAGATTGAGGAGGAGCAGTGTGGTTCTTGTCCTGGTCGCGGAACAGTGGACCAGCTCTATACCCTCTTTGGGGTCCTGGAGGGGGCATGGGAGTTCACCCAAACAGTCTACAGTCAGGAAGTTTGGGCTTCCAATGCTTCAGTTGCTGACCCCGCGACCCGACCCCAGATAAGCGGCCAAAGATGGATGGATTGATGAATTTCCTCAAGCCTCTTACATTCCAGGAAGTTATCGTAATGCTTAAATCGTTCATAATTATTAATCATCAGCACTAATTTTTTTTATAGTAAACACAGTGCTTTAAGTGGGCCAGTATGCAGCGGTACACAGTACCAGCACTTTAAAATTTTATCCCTTTGCGTACCGGCACTTTTTTTTACGTAGTGCGTACCAGTACTACTTTTTACAACGTATAGTGCATACCGGGACTTTTACCGGCTTTCTTCAGCAATCAGTATACCCTACAACTTTACCACATATTACAACTTATATTTGTTGATTTTTATTTAAATTTTTTAAAAAAGAGTCGCCTTAAAAGAAATGCATTGTTAAGACCGGTTTAGATGTACAACGCTTGCTTTAGCCAACGTCACGCCCCATGTCACGTTGTTGCCGATTGGAGCTGGGGCGGAGGAAGGAATCCATACTGGATGTTCAGAGCTTTGAACTGCTGCTTCACTTTATCAAAGGAATTTCAACTCAGTTCAATTCAACTTTATTTATATAACGTCAAATCACGGCAATGCCATCTCAAGATGCTTTACAGACAAAGAAGAAAACATAGTGAAAGCCAATTCATAACAGCCTATATAAGGAAACCAACAGATTGAGTTGAGTCCAACTCAATCTCCCATCCTGAGCAAGCACACTGGCGACAGTAGGAAGGAAAAAGCTCCGGCAGAACCCAGCTCAAGGACAGGCAGCCATCTGCCTCTGCTAGTTTTTGAAGACAAAAACTAGGGCTGACTCAATTTCTTTTGGGATGCGTTTACCTTGTAACAACATGAAAGAATATTACCTCTTGTACTTTGATAAACATTTCTCCTCTCACCCAAATTGTCTGGATCAGTTTTTTTTAAACCTTAAAAATTGAGGAAGCACATTATCAATACTCTAGGAACATTCCGCATCTACCACTGTTGTAAGCGGCAAGCTCGTTCAGTAAGAATCAGGTGAGGAAAGCACACTGGCCCAGAGTACTTCAGGAAGCCATCTTTCCAAGAACGCGACTGCATTGCTTCCCTCGGCTCCCTTTGGCATGTTGATTGTACGAAGATTGTTCTGCTGATTGTAGTTCCCCTGACCTTCAATTTTTGCTGTAAGAGAAGTTACTTGTTTCCGAAGTGTAGCGACTGTTTTCTGCAGAGTTACCACATTGTCCTCAGTATCACCAATAAGTTGTCTGGCCTCCATAAGTATTGGAAAACTTGCTGAAGTCCTGCCTGATGCTTTGACAGGCTGTTACAACCCCTGCAAAGTTTTCTGAGAACTCCACTTTGATGTTGGTTAAAGCTTTCATTATCATATTTCCACCATTCGTCTCCACTCTGACAGCTGTCGTGCCCATTGTCGTACCCGACAGTGGGTCTGGAGGATCAGAGGGAAGAAAATTAACTTCATAGGGTATTACCAGCTGAATTGGTTTCTTTTCTTTGCTTTCTATTTGTCATTTTGAGTATCAAGTTTTAGCAGTTATCCACGGAATAACAATAGTCATTAAAGCATTGACAACAGGGTTAGCCACTGGCTAGAATGAGTGTCACTTGGTACATGCTATGAGCTCACTGACCTATTGTTGAACATTGTTGACATTCTTGTTAATCATCTGAGATAGATATCGCTCTCTGGCCTCGCACAGCTCATTGTCATAATCTCCCAGGCTTTGATTGTACAGCTCATCATGGATCTTAAGTTTTGCTGTTTTACCTTCAGCTTTTCTGCATTCTATTTTTATGTTTACAGCCATATAGCTATTTCACCCTGGTGTTTTATGTTTGCCTAAGTTGCCCTTGATTCTTATTGATGCAACAGCACCCATTACATTCAAGACTTTGAGATTGAAATTATCCAGGAGTCCATCACCTGACTCTCTAGTCACTGATGGCAACAGAGCTATGGCCTTGGTAAACTTTGCACTTGTTCTTTCAGTAATGAACCTCTTCCTAACTGAGAAGCAGGTTGTTTGGACATTCTGAGTGATCAGTGAGTTAAACAAGATACAGAAATAATATAAATTGTTTATTTGTTTAGTTTAGTACCCAAGGTCACCTTACAAAAAGAAAAAGAAACAGATCACATAATAATTGAGAACATTAAAAACAAAAAACAAGCAAGGCAAATAGTTAAAAGGGGTCAGAGAGAATAGGCCAGTTTAAACAGATGAGATTTGAGTAGGGATTTGAATAATGGGAGAATCAATGTTCCAAAGCTTTGAAATGTTCTGACAAGGCCAAATCAGAAGCTGAAACAGAAGAAATATCAACACTTTTAGAAATAACCTGGTCCAGAATGTGACCTCGAATGTGGGTCAGTTCTTTTACATGTTGCCTTAAACCAAACCTCTCCAATACAGAAGAAAATTCGTTCGCATTATGGTCTGTTAGATTATCTATGTGAATGTTAAAATCACCCAATGAGATTGTCATGATGTGGTGTTTTGTGTTTCTCCTTAATTCTGGTTTCCTGTTTTATTTTGTAGTTTTTCCTGTTTAGTTCTCTTGGTTCTTGTTTAGCTTTATTGATTTCCTGTTGTAGTTCATCTGGGTTAATTTAGTCGACTCATTTCACTTGTGTCTCATTAGGTTGTATGTATATATACTCCTGGTTTTCAGTTCGCAGTTGCTCGATAATTTTGTTGATTTAGTCCTCTGAGTTCCTTGGTTTAAAATAAATCTCCCTGAATCTGCATCCCTGTGGCTCTTCTCTGCATTTGGGTCCACATCCCCACCGCCCGACCTGACAAAGATAAAGTGATTCAAATCAGAGACAGTAATTCTGAAAATTCACCAATAAAACTTTAACATCTTGGAGCTCTATAAATGATTAAAAAATAAGATTTTAAAATAAAACTAAGATTTCCTAAGAAAAGAAGGAAAATCGCCTCATTAAATCTCTTTACTCTGGAAAATAATCTTCAAATAGAGCAGCTTCTCCTCCTTCTTTCCTCCCATTTCCATATTCATTCATGAAACTAAACTGTTTCATCAAGTACAGTTGCACTTGTACCTTCTGTCAGCCATGTTTCTGTTTGAAAAGAAGATCTAAACGGTGTGAAATGATGAAGTCATTGACTAACAGTGACTTATTGGACAGAGCCGCAGTATTTAATGAAGCTTTGTGGAGTTTACGTTGTTCCCTGTTGTTTGCTGAGTTGTACATGGTACAGTTAACAGATTAGATAGATTTCTTCTACAACTCGACGGCTTCCCATCCTTTCTTTTTCTAATTAATACAGGAATCCTACTGGGTCCCGGCTTGTTCTGAGAACAGCTGTCAGTAGTAGGTCTACTACGGCAGGGACCCTGAACGCATCATGGCATGCTATCTTTGTTTTGAACACTGCTACTGTTTTGTGAATATCCTGCACATCGTCCTGTACTCTGCTCTGCCAGGACATGATCTAAGACGAGGACGGGGAGGAGGAGGGGGAGCCCTGTGTTTCTTAACAGATGCAGGTGGTTGGGGTCCGGACTGGGACAGAGACATCTTCTGGAAACCTTGGAGATCTTGGTTGATGTGGAGAAGTGAATCTGATGAGGGGACAGAGCTGGGTGTTGTTTACCTTTCTTCTACATCCTTGTCTCTTATGTCTGTGTTCAGTTTGGGTTTGCCGTCCCAACAGCATGACGATGAGCACCAAGTAATCTTCATCCAGATAGATCTGGATGCACTCCATCAGGTCTGAAATGTTCCTTACAGTTCCAAAAGATATTGAAATTGTCGATAAACTTCATCCCCTGGGCCATACATCCATTCTGTAGCCATGTGTTCAGACCCAGAAATCTGCTGAAAACTTTTGTTCCTTTCCCCGCTGTAGGAAGGGGGTCTGACATGACAACATGGCATCTCCAGGGTGACATATTTCCTCCAACAGCAGAGAAAAGTCTTACTTCGGGATCTCAGAGGCAGTTTTCTTCCTTTGAATATCATGAGACCCCATATGAACAATGATATTCATGCCATCTGGATAGGAAGACAGAATGGTCGTTAAGATCTCTGTCAGTTCCTTGACTGAAGAATCAGAAAAAGTTCTATTTTCTGTCTTTTTCATTTTCACTGATCATTGATTTGCTGCGTTGCGGAGTCCCCAGTAAGGATTTCTTTTCTAGTGGACTTGCTGATGGTGTCTCTAGTTGTCCTGGTTGTGGAAGTTTGGCCTCTCCTCATATTTTTGTTTGTCCTTGTCTTTGAGTTTTGGGGAAATTCCACACTTTCTTTTTATTATCCATTTTACTTGGAGTCAACAGGTCATATTAATTTTGTAGTGAGATTTCTTGTGGTAGAGTGAGTGCTGCAGCTTTAAATTATCTGCTGGATTTACCTTTGCGATGGACACCACCAGACCGGGTTCTGGTCACAGACACCATCAGACCGGGTTCTGGCCACAGACACCATCAGACCGAGTTCTGGCCACAGACACAGACTGGTCATAGACACCACCAGACCGGGTTCTGTGTGAGTTAGTCTGCACGCTCAACAGCTTGGACAGGTGCTAAAAATGAGTCAATGAATTCCTCATTTACATAAATTCCTTGGAGCATTTCAATCCTCTTCTTCAGCTCTTTTCTCCTAAAGAAAGTTGTCCCACTCAGTGCAGCTCTCTAATACAGGGTTGGGAGATGTTCCACTGAAGGCAAACGTTAGGCAAAGAGTTTCAGTGTTTCATAAGTGACCAGCAGTCCTTGTTTCTTAAAATTCTTGCCAGTAAATATATGCCAAAAAGCAGGAAAATGCAGAGTAACAGAGAAAAATGCCAGAAGAGACAGCAAAGCAGGAAGCTGCTAACAGTACAATGACAGTGACCATTCAGTGTTTGCTTTTAGCCTTGTCCCATGTGTCGCATGTATGTAGAGAAAATATAAAATAATGATAAAAAATATTAATAATATGCTACACAACAAATACTATCATTGATATTTATAAGCCATTGACAGAAGATCTGTTTATCTTTGAAGTTGGGGTGCAATAAATAAACAGACAGTAAGTTAACCTAAAGGTGAAAATGTACCATGTATTAAAGCAAAAAACAAATTAGTAAACATCAACAATAATAAACATAAGTGTTACAATGATATTTGAGTTCTGTGATGGATATGTACAACCCAAGATAACAAAAGAAAAAAAAAGAAAGTTCTCCCACAATGTAGGTGTCAAGTTGGCAATTAATCACCTGGACTCTGTTAATGCACAGGCTGTACTGTACAGCTTGACTAGGTTTCACAGTACATATAAGTTTTACGATTGTTGTTCCTCATCAGAGGACATGAATGACAGGTCATCATAACGCAACAGTTCCAATTGTCTGTAGGCTAAAAGCCTGGGTCCACAAGTGTGTTGGAAAGAATGTGGGGTGAACTGGCTATACATATATATATATATATATATATATATATATATATATATATATATATATATATATATATATATATATATATATATATATATATATGTATATATAAACTCCTCTCTCAGCACCCCTCCCATCTCCCAGGGTAAGGTGGGTGGCTGTTCATCTCTCCAGCTCGGGTTCTCTACCAGAGTCCTGGGAGGCTCCTCTTCAGTGTCTTAGCTGTTCCTAGGACTGATCTCTTCTGGACGGAGATGTCTGGTGTTTCACCAGGTATCTGTTGGAGACACTTCTCCAGTGTGGGGGACACGGCCCCCAGTGCTCCCATCACTATGGGTACTACTGCTGCTTCCACCCTCCAGGCCTTCTCCAGGTCTTCCTTGAGGCCTTGGTACTTCTCCAGTTTCTCCTTTTTCCTGATGTTTCCATCATTGGGGATGGATACATCGATCACTACGGCTTTCTTCTGCTGCTTATCCATGATCACTATGTCCGCTTGGTTGGCCACCACCATTTTATCTGTCTGAATCTGGAAGTCCCAGAGGATCTTAACCCTCTCATTCTCCACCACCTTGGGGGAGTTTCCCACTGGGACTGAGGTGTCTCTGGTCCATATTCTGTACAGATGTTCCTGTACACTATGTCAGCTACTTGGTTATGGTGCTCCATGTATTCTTTGCCTGCCAGTATCTTCCACCCTGCTGTGAGGGGCTGGATTGTTTCAGGGGCTCCTTTGCATAGTCTGCCCCTGGGATCCTGCCTGGTCTGGTAGATCTGGGATCCTGCCTGGTCTGGTAGATCTGGGATCCTGCCTGGTATGGTAGATCTGGGATCCTGCCTGGTATGGTAGAGCTGGGATCCTGCCTGGTCTGGTAGATCTGGGATCCTGCTGGTCTGGTAGATCTGGACCTGCTCCTGTGCTGCCATGATTAGTGTCTCATGCTGTCTTCCAGTCCAGCCCTCTCCAGCCATTGATCGGACTTGTTTATATCGGCCACTTCGGTGATCTGCCGGTGGTACATCCCATGCAGGGGCTTTTCCTCCCATGATGGTTCTTCCATCTCGTGTTCCTCCAGACTCCCTTGTCTGAGACATTCACTAAATGCTTCATCCCTCGGTGCCCTCTTCCTGATGTATTCATGGAGCTTGATGCTCACTAGTTCCCAGCCCCCTTCTTTGCTCTTAGTGTATAGTCGCTGGACACTGGACTTGGGGTGGAACCCTCCATGCATGGTGAGCAGCTTCCATGTTTCCAGCTTATTATCCCAGCAGGGTATCGGATCACTGGCAGGGTCTAGCTGTTAATTACCCGGATCTTGTTCCTTCCATTGAGCTGACTTCTCAGTACTTGCTTCACACGTTGCAGGTATGTAGCTGTGGCAGCTTTCCTTGCGGCTTCTTCATGGTTGCCATTCGCCTGTGGTATGCCCAGGTACTTGTAGCTTTCCTCCACATCTGTTATCCTGCCCTCTGGGAGTGCAATGCCCTCCATATGGATTACCTTCCCTTTCTTTGTTATCATCCGCCCACATTTCTCCAGTCCGAATGACATTCTGATGTCCCTGCTGTAGATCCTGGTGGTATGGATCAGTGAGTTATGTTTCATTAGAGATGATCATCATGTAAAGATCACTCTCTTCATTTATTTCACCAACTGCCACTGCTTTTATTCACAGCAATGTGTAAATTGACCCTGATTTTAACACCCCCCCCGCTCAGATGCAGAAGACCAGAGTCAGGACGGTTGTTGGTCAGCACTGTGCGCTCTTGGTGGTGTGTTTAAATTTGTTGTAATGAGGTCTGCTGGGACATGATGAGGACTCAGGCTGTGTACAGAGGCTGAAATGACCTCAGGCAGAAAATCTACACTTTGCTGTCATGATTTTCTTCCTGCCTGTTTTTGAATTCATTTGCTATAAAATGCGGATATGCATCATATAAGCAGGGATATGTTACATTCATGGAAAAATTAGCTGATGAAGATAAATCTGTCGGTTTTTTCTCATTCCTGACACTTTTACTCTGCATGTCCTGCTGCAACACATGATGATGATCCTATCACCATGTCTGAGGTCTGACCTCATCCAGGTAGTGTGTTGTAAATGCCTTTATCAGAGATGTCACATGCAGGATGTCCCGACAGCTGGCAGGACACTCCTGGAATAACGTTCTGAAGTTGAGTTAATCTGGTATTGGAGTTTAACTTTGTTGTTGAGACTTTGTTCACACCTCCAGATGTGAAGCAGCAGAAACTGTATAATGGCTTGTGTGTGTGTGTTGTCTTGTAATCTCTTTGGTTAACAACATGCATAATTAAGATGATTTACTTGCTGGGTGTCTGTTTGCCCCTCTTGGGAAGAGGAGCTTGAAGGCAGCCTAACCTGAGGGCAGGTGTTCCTCAGAGCCGTGTAATCTTCTCGTCTTGCACTGCTCTGGCCTCAGGCTGAAAATTTAAGGAGCTATGAAGCTTTTTTTTTATTCCTCTCATCATTGTCATTCCCCCCATCTTCGTCTCTGATGAGCAGTGATGAATGTGAGGGGTCAGCAGGGGAGAAACTGCCTCCGCTGTCTATCTTTTCCTCACCAATGAGCAGTGAGAATATTCTGACTGCTGTAGCATCCATGTTTTACAGACATTAGAAGTGTGTGTGGACTGGTTTCTGGAGCTGTTGCATTTCCATCTCTGACATGCTGCACTCACACACAGATGATCGAGTAAAACGTAGTAACCACACCCAGCTGGTGAGGCTATGAGTGAAAGTGACGTAATGCAGCTTTACTAGGTCAGTGTTAACTTCTGGAGGAAAATTCTCAGGATTTATCTGGAAATGTGTAGAGAAAAAAACAGACAAGACTTTGGCATTTTCACAACTCCGCGATCTATTACTGGATTCACCGACAGCTTAAACTACCCGTGGAGGTTTGTGGACAGTCCATAAGTACGCAGCGTGATCTACAACTGTGTACACTGTATGCACAAATCTCTGCAGACACGCACAACTCCTTCTTTGATCATGTGACTCAGGTTTTCTTCTTGAGTGTAGCCTGAAAGTTGCATTATTGAAAATTTCCTCCTGATTGTTTGTGAATCTCTGAGCTTTTCTGTTCCTGTGCATTTTATAAAATTATCAATGGACACCTGTCCAGGTGAATTGGACTGACTGCTGTTACTGGACTCCTCGAAGCAAAGCCAACCAACACACAACTGGTCCTTTTCTCCTGTCATCCAGCAGACGCTTGCATCCAAAGCAACTTAAATCTATGAAGCATTCAATTAAGTCATGTTTCTTTTGTCAAGAAATAAAAGACAGAAATAAATTTGTTAAAAGAACAGAAAATGTTTTATATCTTATGAATAAATCTGTATCAACCTCCAAAAATGACCTTTAAATGAGCCGTGTAGTGAAGGCAAAATGAGAACGTGTCTGGCCCATGTTGTCGGGTTTCCTACCGTGGTGCTGAAAAGGTTCTTCATTATATATTCAGTTTACAGTAACTAGAGGTACAGTGTTATGAAGAGTGTGTTTCTATATCTTACAAAACTACACGTTAAGAAGTGTGTGTATAGTGTGTACGGCATTCAGTGCACCAGCACACGTCATGCAGGCCTACTGCAAGACTTTTGTCCATCTTCTGCTTGATGCAAGTGGACATAAAGAGTGGTAGAGCTGTGTTTAGCTCAGATTTGTCTTTTTTTTTAAGCCGGTATCGTCGTAATAGAGCAGTTCTGTCAACCTGAGTGATGCCGCGATGACCGCTGCCTTACTGGATGAAGACAAGAAGCTGGCAGTGACATAGAAAATAATGTTTAAAACAAGCTAAATAAGCTAGGTTATCAGGTACAAATGAAATACAACGTCCCAGTTTAGAGACCAGAGGGGCACTTTGCATTATGGCATGCAGCATGCGATGAAGATGGTTGGATGCATACTGTGGAATGTAGTACATTTTGCAATACTTTGCATTCAATTCGACAAAACCAGGATGTAAAACTAGTCAACAACACAACCAATAAAACCAGTAGCCTGTTTCCTTTTGTGAGGACACAAATACATACATACTGCGGCTCTCGCAGGTTGGACTGGTCCCATCGGGTCGTATGGCCACCTGCTGGTGCAACAAATACCTGAGTGTTGTATCCGGAAGATTCTCTGTGCACAGCCTTTTCTCTTCCTGTCTGACAAACAGAAACATACCAGCAGGAAGACCCCCCCCTCCTCCTCTCCACATGTGGAAGTGTTTGCATTTGTTCAACCCTTCATCATTTTACATTAAATCAAAATATGCATTTGTAGAGCAAGTTATGTGTTTGTGATTAGATTTGTTTATGAATTGAACAAAAACACAAATCCAGCCGTGATGCTGCATAATCCAAACACACACATGCATCGCATCATTTTGCATGACAGTGGAACTCTCTTAGTTTCCAAAGTGAGAATATTTAGCTCCCAAGCTCTTTGTTCTTCTGATTTTACTTGATTAAAGCTGTTTGCATTATTAGCCTATTATTAGCATTATTAGCTCCTGACTTAAACAGGATCCAGCTAACTGCAGCTAACAATGCTAACCTGTCACTCTAATCCAGACTATTCAGAGCTGACCTCACTGGTTCCTCTTGTCTTGTGCCATGTGTGTTTGTCATGCTAGGCTGTATAAATGTGTGTGTGTGTGTGTGTGTGTGTGTGTGTGTTTGTGTGCACATGCATACATATTTGTGTGTGAGTGTAGCTTTGCTTGTATCAATGTGTCTGAGTCTCACCAGTCTTCTTCTGTCCTGTCCTGTGCTTTCTCTTTTCCTGTGTGTACATGTGTGTGTTTAGCTATCGGCACACAGCGGAGGAGGAGTCCGAGCACTGTTGCCTCTGAGATCTTCGAACCTCACCTGGGTAGCCACATATTACAGGTAGGAACAGCCTGCCAGTTTGTTTGACATTATGTCATCTTTGGAGATGCAGCTGGATGGATGCATTCAGATACAAACAGATGTACGGACTTCAGTTTCTGGTGCACACACACACACGCACACACACACAGTCATTTCCAGTCTTTTAAAACATAAAGGTAGTCTTTTCTTTATTCTTTAACTCTATATTATTTAACCACATTGTAAAAAGCTGATCTGCATTGTTAAGTTGTTACGTTCACATCACGTCAGATGACCCTGGAAAAATGTTTCGGATCACTCATCTTCTCCTGGGCATTTATTTCTAAGGGGGAAAATGAAAATGAGACAAATAAATGTATTTATTATTATTACTGTCTGTGATGTGTCAGGAATAAAAACACATTTCTTCAGTTGGGAAGTCACGTTTCACTTTAGCTGGTCTCCATCGAACGAAATGCAGGTTCGATCCCTCGGATGTGTCCAGAGAAACCAAACGGAAAATTTACAATAAACTGGAAAAATAGATGTGATTATTTGTGCACAATGAGTTCATTTCTGTCAGTTGGTGTGTCAGAAACACTTTGATTAGTGTCAACGCATCCCAGCAGGTTGTGATGACAGCATCTCGTCCTACATCTCCTGGTCGAAATGAATTTCTCATCGTTGTAATTTAGCTTGTTTTCCACACAGTCTTAATTTCCAGATATACTCTCAAATCTCCGAATCCTGCGAAATGTCTGATTTCTTTTTTGAAACAGATGAGTTTACCGTCATTTATTATTTGAATTATTTCTAATCATTTGCTTTGAACTGCTCAGAAGCCAAACTATTGTTCATAAAGTTCTTTTACGTTATTAACCCGGAGATTTCTCTTCATTCAGGCTGAAATTTTCCACTGCAGACGGCTTCAATTATTCCTCAACATCATCCAGTAACGACTGCAGCCGAGCTGAATTATTAAATGGAATTAGAAAAGTATGATAATGACTGGGTTATCGCTGTTCGTTGCCTCTGGTTTTTCTTTCTGGGTGTGTGTGTGTGTGTGTGTTTGTGTGTGTGTGTTGTAGTTTTAATCCCTAACATGCTTTACTCCTTATCTGTTTAACATACAGCCCAAAGGCTGAGCTTTTAACATCACAACCAGACTAACGTGATACCACAGCTGATAGTCATGTAATCAGTGTGTGTGTGTGTGTGTGTGTGTGTGTGTGTGTGTGTGTGTTTCTCCTGCATGATCAGGATAAAAACCTGAAGATGTTTTTCCAGGTTAAGATTTGTTTTTAGGGTCTGTGTGAGGATCAAGTCATTGTTGGTTTTAGGATGAAGTTTTTGGTTGTCATGGTAACGGGATAAAGGGATCAGGAATGCTTTGTGTGAGTGGAGCGTCCCTGTTTACAATACATGTGTGCGTGTGTGTGTGTGGTACCTCAGTATTAATTATGATCCACTGGCAGCAGCAAGCCTGGGGGCTGCAAACATCGGCGCTATGCTAATCTCCTTGTACTTTTTATCCTTTCATCATGTGCAAGAATCCTGACAGAAAAGTCACAGTGATAAGAAGAAGCCATTACAAACTGAAACACACAGCTTCCAAAACTCCAACGCGAACCATCTCTGACAATAACGCAGCTCTCTGCTTCCTGTGGGCAGGAGAGACTGAACAGGGCAGGTCCTTGAGCACCCTGATCCTGCACTTTATTTAAATGATGCAGCAAAATCATGTCAAATTCATTTCAATTCAGTTTAGTTCAGTTCAGCTTTATTTCAGCAGCAACATTTCACAACAGTCATCTCGAGTCATTTTACAGATATGCTTAGTTCAGGCCAGTTCACTACCATCCAGCGAAACTAGTCATAATCCAGTTTATGATAAATGTGTTCATAAAAAGCCAGATCTTACAAAATAATGGCGTAGCTCAGAAAATTACCAAGTTCCTCACCCTATCTCTAAGAGAGAGCCCGGCCACCCTGTGGAGGAAACTCATTTCAGCCGCCTGTATACGAGATCTCATTCTTTCGGTCATGACCCACAGCTCATGACCATACCCTCTCGTATACAGGGTAGGAACGTAGATCGACTGGTAAATCTAGAGCTTCACCTTCTGGCTCAGTCCATTCTTCACCATGACAGACCGGCGCAGAGCCCGCATTACTGCAGACGCCGCACCGATCCGTCTGTCGATCCGTCGATCCATCCTTCCCTCACTCGTGAACAAGACCCCGAGATATTTAAACTCCTCCACTTGAGGCAGGACCTGACTCCCGATCCGGAGAGGGCAATCCACCCTATTCCGGCAGAGGACCATGGTCTCAGATTTGGAGGTGCTGATTCTCATCCCAGCCGCTTCACACTCGGCCGTGAATCACTCAAGCGAGAGCTGGAGATCATGACCAGATGAAGCCAACAGGACCACGTCATCTGCAAAAAGCAGGGACCCAATCCTGAGGCCACCAAGCCGGATCCCCTCAACACCTCGGCTGCTCCTAGAAATTCTGTCCGTATAAGTTATGAACAGAATCGGTGATAAAGGGCAGCCTTGGTGGAGTCCAACCCTCACCGGAAACTAATCCAACTTACTACCGGCAATGTGGACCAAGCTCTGACACCTGTCGTACAGGGACCGGACAGCTCACACAAGGGGGTGCGGTACCCCATACTCCCGGAGTACCCCCCACAGGAGCACCCGAGGGACACGGTCGAACACCTTCTCCAGGTCCACAAAGCACATGTAGACTGGTTGGGCAAACTCCCATGCCCCCTCCAGGACCCCAAAGAGGGTATAGAGCTGGTCCACTGTTCCGCGACCAGGACAAAAACCTCACTGCTCCTCCTCAAACCGAGATCCGACTATTCGGCGGACCTTCCTCTCCAGGACCCCTGAATAGACCTTACCAGGGAGGCTGAGGAGTGGGATTCCCCTGTAATTGGAACACACCCTCCGGTCCTCCTTCTTAAAAGGGGGACCAGCACCCCAGTCTGCTAATCCAGCGGCACTGACCCCGATGTTGCAGAGGCGTGTCAGCCAGGACAGCCCCACAGCATCCAGAGCCTTAAGGAACTCCGGGCGGATCTCGTTCACCCCCAGGGCCTTGCTGCCAAGGAGTTTTTTAACCGCCTCAGGAACCTAATTCCTGAAAATAGGAGGACCTAGGGCTGGGCGATATGAACCAAAGTTTAGATCTCAGTATTTTTTGACAAAATCACGATATAGTCCTGCGATGGACTGGCAATCTGTCCAGGGTGTACCCTGGCTTTCGCCAAAAAGACTGCTGGGATAGGCTCCAGCTTCCCCACCACCCTTCATTGGACTAAGTGGTTAGGATGATGGATGGATGAAGGAATCTTTATATCGTTTTTTTTTATTGTCAGGTAACCAAAATTCCAGTTTACAGCCTTGAGTGCTAAACTGTTTGTAAGGATCAGCAGCAGTGCAATAAAGCAGTTCCATGGAATTAAAGTAGCTGTATATTAAATTAAATGCTTCTAAAACAAACTTTTCAATGACCAAAACAAAACTACAGCTGTCTAAAATGCAAAAATATGCTGAAAAAAAGTCAAATCAGGTCAATTTGCTTTCAAAGTTATGTCCTGACTCAAAAAGTTCCTTTATTTGAGCAATGTTGTTCAAACATTTCTTAATATAACTGAACAGGCTGAAGAAAAAAATAGCAAATAATCAATTAGTGCATGTTATGTTAGTGCAAATCTCAAACAGCTGCTGGCTGTGACAGATTTTGTGCCAGAAATACAAGTCTATCAACAATATCTGGTTTCCAGGATGCTCTGTGGCAAGTCACAATGTTCCCCCTGCAGCTGAAGACTCTTTCTGAAGGGGAGCTGCTAGCAGGTACACACAGCTACTTCTTTGCCACACAGCACAGAGCTGGAAAGGCTCCTTCCACCATTGGAGTGGGTCTGCAGGAAGCTCATTTTCTGTTGCTTCTCTTTGTGTGAATGTGCTTCTAACAGCTGCTCTGCTTGAAGAAGCTTGTGAGGCATTTTTTCTTCTTTAGCTTCAGCTGCCACTGATGTTTGGTCTGCAGGCAGCTCATGCAAACATCTGTCTTCATCACCCATCAGACACTCAGCCTCCAAACTATTTCATGTTTAAGTGCATTTTCTCACTCGGCATGTATGTGGACCTAAACCATGGATCCACAAAAGATGCTAGGTCCAACAGGTGACTTGTGTTATTGGGTCCACAATTCTGGTCTTCATAGACTTGCACAGCCCACCTCAGGTGCCAGGTGATTAGTACTGAAGTGTAGCACAGGTTGGACATAAGAGAGGGTCACATAGTCCTCACCTGACTGCGCATCAGTAAAATCCTGAAGCGGTTTCAGGGCTTTCTGAACTCTCTCCAGTCCCTCCCTGTCCTTGAGGTCTGGTTTTCTTGTCTGCAGACAGGACTTTAGCGAGTGTGGTTTCCTGTTCCAGGACCCTCTCAATCATAAGCAGCCTGGAACAGCTGCGAGTGTCTGACTGTGTTGGCGGCCCGGCAGACCAGGCTGCATCCTTCCATTCTCCTCCTCCAGCTGTAGGAGAAGCTCTCATCCGTACCATGTCCTGAAACACACACAGAAATAAAACTTTAAATGTCACTTTATTTCTACAAACTATATATTCAGAGGCAAATAATTGCCTAACAATTGTACTTAATTGTTCATTGTGTTTGACAGGTTTTTAGATAATAACAGTACGTCTCCTGCGTTTTATAAATCACACATGTTGTGGAAGTAAAAGCATTAAGTACAACTACCTAAATGATAGCTGTATTTTTAGATATAAAATCTACAATACATTGTTGAGGGTTCTCATTCACTGTCAGACCAAAGTCTAACAACACACACACACACACACACACACACACATATCTGACATTTTATTAAATATGTTTTTATTTTATGAGGTTTAGGTGTAAAAACACATTTTAATAAGATTATCTTGTGGTCAGTAGGCGTGCATGAGCCTTGTAAACTGTTCATATAGTAAGCAGTAATAATCTTCATAAACGATTCATTTTTCATATTTCTAAATAATTCAACATTGTACTCACCGATGGCTACATGAAGTCTGTCCCTAACATGTTCAGCTGCACTGCTTTGGCGACGCTTGACCCAATGTTTGTTGTCATGGCAACCAGTCCATTTGGGTCGAGCTTCCAGTTTGGTCCTGGAGAAAGTAGCTGGTCTGAAGACAGAAGCTTTTCATTTCCCACTGCTCCATGAAGGGAACTGTCATGTACGGCTCGCAGGTCCTGCTGGTCCACATGTCGCTGGTCAGAGCAAAGTCGTACTTTAGAGTCGGCAGCCAGACTTTCTCTCCCATCTATACATTTCAGGCAGTACTTCTCTTGCAAAATAATTCCTGCTGGGTAGCTGGTATGTGGGGTCGACGGTCTTTAGTGACTGAATGAAGGCATCCTGCTCAACGGTTGCATTGGGGATCATGTCTTTGGCAATGTGACACTCTACAGCCTTTGTCTTGTTCCACCAGCTGCTGCTTTTCCGTTCGGAAGGGACCGAACGAGGCAGCGAGTTCTGCAAAGTGGCCTGACTTAAGAGACTTTTACTGTTTGAGTAGCAGCATGTAGTTTAACACACTCTTCGTACTGTTCTTCATGCTGCTGCTGTTAAGTGGTGGAAGAGTACTTGTGCCCGAACTTCGGGTTGGGAAACGTTTTCAGCACTCTGCAGAACACATGTTTTTGTTGTTCATCAGACACTAAGAATCCAAACATTTCCATATCAATGAGCTGTTCATTGATCTTTATGCCATCTGTGTCCGTGGCTGTGATGTCACACTGCTACTGAACACGCACACACATGTGCCTGAGGTGGTTTCAGGTGGTGGTGGTGTGGAGGGGAGGGGGTTGCTGCGCCGTAGAAGTGGGAGGGGAGATGCGGGGTTAAGTTGTGTGAGAGCCACACAGGGAAAAGAGACTCCGCCTGTTTTGTGTTCAAATTAGTGGCAGTGTTGCTGTTTTTTTCTGTTTCGATATAAACAATATTCCCTCATTTTATTTTGCAATTTCCCCTGTCGAGCTCAGCAGCCCTTCGTTTCCACTGTACATCATGTTGGTGGAGCACTCAGGTGGAGCTTCTTCCACCTGAGTCGCTGAGTGGTGAACCAGCATGGCTTTGAAGCCATCCGCAATTCTTTCTCCATGGCCTCATCAAATTCCTCCCACCCCCGGGTTTTGGTCTTCCAAGTGCCGTAGCCACATTCTGCTTGGTCTCTCAACACTTATCAGCTCCCTCCACAGGCAAGAAGGCCTGATAGGACACCTTCTTCAGCTTGACGGCATCCCTCGCTGTGGGTGTTCACCAACAAGTTCTGGGATTACCGCCATGACAGCCACCAATAACCAGCACAATGACCTTCTTCCACTCATGCTAGCCTGGAAGAAGGTCCAACCCTTGTCAAGGATAGTACTTTCATAGCCCAAGTTATGCGTAGAGGTGAGTCCAACTATATCTAGCTCCTTCTACCCTCACGTACCCTTTCAAGCTGAGCCCAACTGCGTCCCATGCTCAAAGGCCTGGCCACCAGATGCCTGCCTTTGTGCCCACCCCCAAACCTGGCTCCGAAGGGGGCCCCAGTGACCCATGTTCAGGCAAGGAAACCTTTATACCAATCTTCTTTTTAATCATAGGGGTTTGTTAATTAAAAACATTAAATCATCAACATGTGTTGTTTCTTCAGACTTCATCCAACTAGCGAGATCAAACCAGAGCCAGCAGCAGTCAGCTGTTTGCAGAGAAGGCATGACGTGTTTTTAGTGAAACAACCCACATATTCCGCTGTCCCACACATACATTTTCCTTTTCAATGTGTCTCCATGTAAAAGAGAAAAAAAAAAGATTTTCCAGAGTAATGAGATCTGCTACTCGGAAACATCGTCACAATAAAGAAATAATCTGCCAAACATTGCTTGCTGACTTTTTCTTCTAAATTTATTTATAATCTGATATAGTACTGTAAATTTTACTATCCCATCTCAGAGTATCACAAGTGGAGAGTATAATGTTCATAAAACAGAACCTACCAAGGATCAGATGATTTATGCCAGTCACTGAATAAAAGTGATCTTAACCCATATTTGTTGCTGATGAAGCTCTATTAGCTCAGAAAAATGTGGATTCTGCTCTTTAGGAAAAAAAGCAAATTGATGAAAAAAAAAAAAAAAAAACTACCTTAATCTCATCTACAAACGTAAACAGTAGCATATCCCTCAGAGAAGCAGAGCATTCTGATGTTATGTACTACATTTTACACTCCTCACACTCTGACTTATGAGTTTGATGGATGTGATCCAAAATATGCATCAACCACTATTTAGGATTTACATTTTGATTGTAAATAAATGTTCAAATCATTATGATTATAAGTTCTGACATAATGAATTAAGGAGGATGTAGTCTGAAGTTCAACCTTAGCGTCCAGCAAACAGTTGGCCTCTAGGGGGTGCTGTTCCCAAACTGCCTCAGACATCAACCATCTCTGCTCTGTCTCCTATTTCATCTCTTCTGCATTACTCCTACTGACAGCCTACTTACCACTCACTCCTACATATTTCCATGATCAGCTCATCTGCTCTGCCTGTTTGCACACCGTGTCGTCATGTGTGATTGTTAACAAGGAGCAGGAACAAGACAAGCAGCTGCACATCACTGACACGATGCCAAATGTGGCTGCTGTGTTGAGCCTATACATGTATTGAAATGTTACCACCATGTTCTCATCCTGCAGCTCCAGAGATTAAACATCACGTAACACCTCATTATAATCCCTGGAGAATCACTGTGAAAGACGTACAAAGCAGATCCTGTGGCAGATTGGATCAGATGTGAGATTATGGATGACACAAACAATGTAAATCTCCGTCATCGTGGCAGGATGGAGGCACAGAGGAAATTAGTTTACCCTTGGTTTTGCCTTTAAGAGGCACCTTGTCCATTTTGAAGAAGATTCAGAATTAGCTCTTCATCAAATCCTAACTGAAAATGTTTTTGAATATTTTTCTGCCTGGATTAACATCAACAATCTACTTTAGTGTAACCCTGTTCTAGTACCAGGTTGTCATATTTCACTCTTGGTGTCACAGATTCAACAAGGTGGAAACATTCCTCAGAGATTTTGCGTCATGTTGACATGAAACATCACACAGTTGCTGTACATCCATGATGAGAATCTCCAGGAGTATGGGGTACCGGACCTCCTTGTACGAGATGTCCATGAGCTTGGTTCGCATTGCCGGCAGTAAGTTGGAGTTGTTTCCAATGAACTGCTTTATTGCACTGCTGCTGATCCTTACAAACAGTTTAGCACTCAAGGCTGTAAACTGGAATTCTGGTTACCTGACAATAAAATAAAACGATATAAAGATTCCTTCATCCATCCATCATCCTAACCACTTAGTCCAATGAAGGGTGGTGGGGAAGCTGGAGCCTATCCCAGCAGTCTTTTGTGCGAATGGCAGGGTACACCCTGGACAGATTGCCAGTCCATCGCAGGACTATATCGTGATTTTGTCAAAAAATACTGAGATCTAAACTTTGGTTCATATCGCCCAGCCCTAGGTCTTCCTATTTTCAGGACATAGGTTCCTGAGGTGGTTAAAAAGCTCCTTGGCGGCAAGGCTCTGGGGGTGAACGAGATCTGCCCAGAGTTCCTTAAGGCTCTGGATGCTGTGGGGCTGTCCTGGCTGACACGCCTCTGCAGCATCGCATGGACATCGGGGACAGTGCCGCTGGATTGGCAGACTGGGGTGGTGGTCCCCCTTTTTAAGAAGGGGGACCGGAGGGTGTGTTCCAACTACAGGGGAATCCCACGCCTCAGCCTCCCTGGTAAGGTCTATTCAGGGGTCCTGGAGAGGAAGGTCCGCCGAATAGTCGGATCTCGGTTTGAGGAGGAGCAGTGAGGTTTTTGGTCCTGGCCGCGGAACAGTGGACCAGCTCTATACCCTCTTTGGGGTCCTGGAGGGGGCATGGGAGTTTGCCTAACCAGTCTACATGTGCTTTGTGGACCTGGAGAAGGTGTTCGACCGTGTCCCTCGGGGGCTCCTGTGGGGGGTACTCCGGGAGTATAGGGTACCGCACCCCCTTGTGTGAGCTGTCCGGTCCCTGTACGACAGGTGTCAGAGCTTGGTCCACATTGCCGGTAGTAAGTTGGATTAGTTTCCGGTGAGGGTTGGACTCCGCCAAGGCTGCCCTTTATCACCGATTCTGTTCATAACTTATATGGACAGAATTTCAAGGCGCAGCCGAGGGGTTGAGGGGATCCGGCTTGGTGGCCTCAGGATTGGGTTCCTGCTTTTTGCAGATGACGTGGTCCTGTTGGCTTCATCTGGTCGTGATCTCCAGCTCTCACTTGAGCGATTCGCTGCCGAGTGTGAAGTGGCTGGGATGAGAATCAGCACCTCCAAATCTGAGACCATGGTCCTCTGCCGGAATAGGGTGGATTGCCCTCTCCGGGTCGGGAGTCAGGTCCTGCCTCAAGTGGAGGAGTTTAAATATCTCGGGGTCTTGTTCACGAGTGAGGGAAGGATGGAGCGTGAGATCGACAGACGGATCGGTGCGGCGTCTGCAGTAATGCGGACTCTGCGCAGGTCTGTCGTGGTGAAGAAGGAGCTGAGTCAGAAGGCGAAGCTCTAGATTTACCAGTCGATCTACGTTCCTACCCTCACCTATGGTCATGAGCTGTGGGTCGTGACCGAAAGAACGAGATCTCGTATACAGGCGGCTGAAATGGGTTTCCTCCGCAGGGTGGCCGGGCTCTCTCTTAGAGATAGGGTGAGGAGCTCGGTCATCCGGGAGGGGCTCAGAGTAGAGCCGCTGCTCCTCCGCATCGAGAGGAACCAGTTGAGGTGGCTCGGGCATCTGGTCAGGATGCCTCCTGGACCTCCCTGGTGAGGTGTTCCGAGCACGTCCCTCTGGGAGGAGACCCCGGGGCCTCTTTCTGAAAACCTCTCTGCAGCCCTGAGGTTCTCTGTCAGAATGTTCCATAGGTGAAGAACATAGTGGTGGAAGGAGCCTCACTGTAAGTTCCAATTCTAACTTTACAAGCAACTAAAAGGCTGGAACAGTGAGCTCATGGTGAGGAAAGCAGGTTGAGATGATGTGAGCTTTGTGACATGGTGCATCATCCTGCTGGAAGTTTCCATCAGAAGATGCTGCATTAGGCTCAGAAAGGGATGGACATGGAAGGAGATATGGTTAATCCTGACAGCAGGATGGATCCATGTTGTCATGATGTTTCCAGCAGATTCTGATCCTACCATGTGAATGTGGAGCTGAACTGGAGACTCATCAGACCAGCAATGTTTCTCCATCTTCTATTGTCCAGTTCTGGTGAGTCTGTGTGAATTGTAGCCTGAGTTTCCTGTTCTTACTGACAGGAGGGAACCCGGTTTGGTCTTCTGCTGGTTCTGGTCCAGATACCTGCTGCTGCTGGATGTTTTCTCCTCTTCAGTCCTTGTCTGAAAACATACAGATGTTTGTGGATGAAAATCCCAGTAAATACTCAGACCAACAACCTTAAATCTTCTTTCTCCTTGATCCTGATGCTCAGTTTGACCTTCAGCAGCTCGTCTTCACCGTGTCTGTATGCTGCCTAGTGATTGGCTGGTTAAATATGTGTTAACAATCAGGTGAACAGGTGGAGCTGATAAAGTGGCCAGTGAGTGTTCACTGGCTAAACAACACAGTTTCTGTCTGAACTTGTGTGTCACCCTATCTTTTCTGTCTTGTGTGTGTGCGTTTGTGTGTCTGTGTGTGTGTCTGTGTGTGTATGTGTGTGTGTGTGTGTGTCTGTGTGTGTGTGTGTGTGTGTGTGTGTGTGTGTCTGTGTCTGTGTGTGTGTGTGTGTGTGTGTGTGTGTGTGTGTGTGTGTGTGTGTGTGTGTGCAAGCAGCCTTTTCAGCAGGGAAAGAAAGCCAACACGTTGGCAAATTGGCCTCATTAATCTCGGACTTAATTGATTGCGAGAAGTTTCAGGATGACATTTTAAGAAAGCCTGGCGGACGGGCCGCAGTGTGATTGATTTGGCAAAATCACAACGCTAATGAATGCCAGCCAGTCACTTAGGTGGTAGAAACAGAGACTAATATCAGAGAGATTAGGCCAGGGAGGTTGATAAGGCTTAATGAAGAGAGGGAGACAGAGCTGTCATTAAACGACATGTAAAGTCACACACTGCTGTCAGGTTCGGCCTGCTGTGTGCGCTCCAACAAATGAGTAAAGATTCTGTTTGTATGAACTTTATTAGTTTTAAGTGAGATCTGTTTCTGACAACGGGGACGCTTGGGGAATAATTTATCCCCAGTCTCTGTAAGGAAGAAACGTCACACACGATGCCGCCGTTAATGTTCAGCCGCTGCTGTTCTGTTCATGATCCACTTAAATTTAATCAAATTCATTCATTCTCCTAACCGCTTCGTCTGATGAAGGGTGGTGGGGAAGCTGGAGCCTATCCCATGGGCGAAAGGTGGGGTACACCCTGGACAGGTCACCAGTCCATCGCAGGGACACACACTCACTCCTGTGGGCCAGTTAGAGTAACCGTGAGAAATGTTTGTTTGATGCTTCATGAAGATGATTTAGTCTCATGGGTTGTATTTCAGTTTCAGCTGCAGTTATTTAGAAGGAGCATGAGCAGCATCGTAGCAAAGGGACGTCGGTGGTGTCAGGGTCCAGCGGACCCACATGCAGAGCAACCACAGAGGAGATGAAGCCACTGTCATGTTTGGGGCTTTTAATGATAAAACTAAAGTAAGAAACAATGGAGAACTCATGGCAGGAACATGGAAACAAAGAACGAGGAGTGATGTTAAAACCATCTGAAACAAGCATGTCACGTTTCCTTCTGTTGCCGTGTCCTCCTCCTGCTCACCTGTCCTGCCCTCATGTCAGTTCTCCTCTCACCGCTAAATCATCCTGTTTCTTCGTCTCCAGCTGTCCACAGTTTGTGTAAGATGCGAGACGTCTCCCAGCTTTTGGACTTTTCAGAACTCTTCTGTTTTGTTGTTGTCTTGTCCAGCATCACGGCAGCAGAACGATCCTCTGGATGTTGTTCTGCTGAGACCGTTGACTCTGCCAAGAGAAGCTTTGTAGATATAGCTATCGCCTTGATAGTTCTTATTTTATATATGACATAGTTGTTTGTCTTCCAGAGTTTGTCCTGCTGGACCGGACCGGAGGGGATGGAGGAGGGACAGAAAGAACTTCAGAATTTTTCTTACAACTTGAACTGAGGTTTTGTTTATTCCTTATCTGGTCAACAAGTTGATAAAGGGACCTAATAACAACTTGAGCAGCAGTTCTGTTATTCGGCAGCTCAATCCAGAGTGATCTGGATTAGTGGAAACAGTGGAAACATTGTCAAGCTTTTCCTTTACTCTAATTACAAGCAAACAGACTAAACTCCAAACCCAAAGATTGAACTTACAGCAAAACTCTGGGATGAAATTAGCTGTTTGGTTCCGGTCCGTTCCATTTTAATCCGGTTCTACCTGCGGCACTGATAATATACTTCATACTCCAAATAATATACTTTGTGTATTATTTGAAAAATTTCAAAAATAACTTGTTTAAAAAGTAAAACACCTGAGCAGCAGGTGTAGCCATCGATAAAAGAAACAGAACCGAAAGAGGAAAACCTGCTGAATGAGACAAAAACGAGAAGCTAAATATAAAACCTGAACAAAAAGCCACAGACCATGGCAGACGGAGCACAATGTTGCACATTTCATGGAGATAATCTGCCTTTAGAAAGTGTGAGCTGAGTAATGGTGGGGTATGTGTGGTGTGTGCGTGTGTGTGTGTGTGTTGTTGGGGGGGGGGGGGGGGGGGGGGGGGGCATGGGGGACGTGCCCGGTAAAGCTGTGTGTTTAGCAACGCCCCTGCAGAGAAGTCAGGGGAAGTTTAGTGATGCTGAGGAAGTAAAAGCTTTGTAAAGTTTTCAGGCTTTGGAAAGCAGATTGATACTTGCTGTTTTAAAGATGCCATGTGGTGTTTGAAGATGAAGATGAAGGCAGCTGACAGACAGATGGCCATGGGGGGGGGGGGGGGGAGGTCATCTAAACATTGACACAAAAGGTGGACGCAAAGACTTTGATGAAGAGAGAAACTGTGTGTATTTAACCAGAGTCCAAACATGAACAATAATTACTTTAAAGTTTTCCTTGTTTTTAGATAGATAGATAGATAGATAGATAGATGGATAGATGGGTAGGTAGATAGATAGATAGATAGATAGATAGATAGATGGATAGATGGGTAGGTAGATAGATAGATAGATAGATAGATAGATAGATAGATAGATAGATAGATAGATAGATAGATAGATAGATAGATAGATAGATAGATAGATAGATGGATAGATGGGTAGGTAGATAGATAGATAGATAGATAGATAGATAGATAGATAGATAGATAGATAGATAGATGGATAGATGGGTAGGTAGATAGATAGATAGATAGATAGATAGATAGATGGATGGATAGATGGGTAGGTAGATAGATAGATAGATAGATAGATAGATAGATAGATGGATAGGTAGATACGTAGATAGATGGATAGATAGATAGATAAGATAGATAGATAGATAGATAGATAGATAGATAGATAGATAGATAGATAGATAGATAGATAGATGGATAGATGGGTAGGTAGATAGATAGATAGATAGATAGATAGATGGATAGATGGGTAGGTAGATAGATAGATAGATAGATAGATAGATAGATAGATAGATAGATAGATAGATAGATAGATAGATAGATAGATAGATAGATAGATGGATAGATGGGTAGGTAGATAGATAGATAGATAGATAGATAGATAGATAGATAGATAGATAGATAGATAGATAGATAGATAGATAGATAGATAGATGGATAGATGGGTAGGTAGATAGATAGATAGATAGATAGATAGATAGATAGATAGATAGATAGATAGATAGATGGATGGATAGATGGGTAGGTAGATAGATAGATAGATAGATAGATAGATAGATGGATAGGTAGATACGTAGATAGATGGATAGATTGATAGATGGATAGATAGATAGATAGATAGATAGATAGATGGATAGGTAGATACGTAGATAGATGGATAGATTGATAGATGGATAGATAGATGGATAGATAGATAGATAGACAACATGATGCGAGTCTCATTTCTAAGTTAAGCTGATGTTTATCGGTAACACAAAGGAGGGTTGTGATTGGTCAAAACTGCACTGAACTTGTGGTGATTAAACTAAACTGAAGAATGTTCCAAATGAGGAATGGTTCTGCAGCTTCTGGACAACGTTCTGTAATGTTTCAGCGTGCGTACGAAGAGCTTTGGTCAGCTCTTTCTTTCCCATCGCTGTAATCTTCCTGCTTGTCTCCACTCTGCTCTCGTCAAGCAGCAAATTAAAGCAAATGAGTCACAGAAAATAAAAGCAGCCAGGATTCCATGGCAGCTGATGCATGAAAAGCCCAGAGGACTGTCCTGTTTGACATGAATTAAAGATCTAAATCACCTTCACCTGCAGCGGTTAACATGACTCTGCAGTATGGAAAACAGATGTAAGCTGCCGTGTGGTGTCACGGCGATGAGGGTGGAAATTAAAGATGACAGCGTTGCCACAGACGTGACACTGCTTCCTGTCAGCCTGTCAATCAAACAGTCGGCTAATGAGTGTAAAACAATGCACACAGACATGAAAAGACACGACGACGGCGGCACACATGCACTTTTCCTGCTCAGGCTGTTGTTGCACCAGTTTGCTGAAGAACCTGTAGAACAGATCCGGGCGGCTATAAAAGAGACGGGAGGGAATGATGGAGGTGAGAGTCCGTAGAACGATGCTAGCAGCGGGAAGGGCTGTAAACCAGCCTACAGGCTTATTGTATCACCAACTCTGCCATGATGGGATCTGGATTCAGGATCCATCGATTGATGGGAAATATTATGAATAAAATGTTCACATTGTGGGAAAGAAAACGGAAAGTTCTCATTTACATTGAAAGACATTTAATCAGGATACTGTCTACACATTAGAATCTCTAACCAGTATTTTTGCTCCTTAGTTATACTAACCCGGTTAGTAGCATTACACCACACATCCTCAGTTTACTAATCAGATGGAATTCCATCATTTCTTCTGTCAGAACAAAGAAAACAGAAACAGTTCCTGCTGTTCTGTCTGAAGACAGATTGGATCCCCGTTTTTCCGTTTGGATCGCTGCTCATGGGTTCTGTGGCCCCCGCAGAGGGACGTTCCTGCACAAGGTTCCCTGCGGTAGTCTGGTTGATCTTCTGGGAAAGAACGTTAATACAGATTCCAGAAGAAAGATGTCAGAAGGCGCAGTGGATCACAGGCGGATGCATATGGACCTTTCCTGTTCTGGGCTGGCCTGTGTCCTGAAACCCAGAACACAAGCCAGCAGCTGGGACGGAATGGGACCACAGCCCCCCCACTGCTCACTGCTGACATCAGAGTCTATATGAACCGGTTTCATTCTTTCAGCATCGGATGTGTGCAGCTTAATGTGATTAAAATCTGGGTTTATGATGCAAAACATTGTTTTAAGCATCGCAGCCTGGAATCAGGCTGTAATTTTACCCCCATGCTCATAACACAGGGTTCCAGTTCCCATTTTAATCGTGGTGATGGAGTCTCAGGATGGTCAGGATGTCGTCGCAGGGTGTTCACCTCAGACATTGGACACGGGACAAGATTCCTCAGCATGCTTTTAACATAGATAAACTTTTTCTCTATCAGTCATATCAACCAGTAGGAAGATAACAAACAGTGTATCAGGAAGCATGGCTCAGTTGCTGGAGCTTCAGTTCTCACTTCCCAGTAGCTCTGTTTGGAAATGAAGATTCTTTCATTTTTACATCTGAAAAGACAAGATGAAGAAAGGATTTTAACTGTTGGTAGATTAGTTCAAACTTAATTAAAACAACCCCTGTGTTCAGTAGGGATTGGCTATCATCATGTTTTTGGACGTTGAGAGGAAGGTGGTGCAGGACAGAACCCACACAGACACAAGGAGAACATGCCCCCCGCCACCCATCAAGGGTCGACTCAGTGACCCATTTCCTGTCAGCCCTAAAATATATTTTTAAAAAAAAGTAAATTCACAAATGAAATAAAGTGAATTAAAATGATAATTATTTGCACAAATATAAATAGTTGGTGTAATGCAAGCTGTGTCCACTAGGAGGCTTGAGTCAGGTCGTCTCAGAAACTGTAGACCATGAAACGGCCCTAAGAATGTGTGCACTGACAGATTGACAAGGTAACAAGGTTTGTGTTATTAAATATGAACATGGACCACACGTCGACTTCATCACTTCATCACATTCAAACCAGTCCTGAGAAGAGAAGCATCTGAATTCAGCAGGATTAGGTATTAATATGGAGCTCGTACACACACACACACACCTCACTGCTTGTTGCAAATGAAGCTTCCTTCAGGCCATAAAATCACACACACACACACACTGAACTGTGGGTTTAAGGATGGTTTGGCCAGCCTGCATGTGGAGATGACTCTAGAGGAATGGAGTGACCTGCCAGCGGTGAGACTAAAGGTCACGGTGGTGGGGCCATGCCTCGCATCCTGATCGCACACGGTCGCCCTCGACGACGTCCTGTGAGCGCCTGCAGCTTCATTAGCCGTGGGAATAACTGCAGACAGATGGATGGAGAGACGGACAGGGAGGTCTGAGCAAACCTTTCAGAGCATCCTGGGTGAGAGACAAATGTAAAAACAAGGAAAGAAGCAGCAGGTCTCATGATTAATGCAGTCGATGGTCTGCTTCTGCAGCGGCGGATTTCATCGGCGGGGCCGGCGCTTTAAACAAACACATCTGCATGCTAATGGCAACATCGCGGTGCCTTCCCGGCTGCGTCTGCTGGGAGGCTGGATGGCAGGACTTTCTGCAGGGGAGGGGGGGCTGAATATCATTTGTATAATTATAAATGACAGAGGAAATGGTTCACACACAATCAGCCATTTTGTCTTGACAGGTGAAGGGAGGAGGGGGAGGAGGTACAGGCGAGAGGGGAGGTTATTCTTGATTGCTGTCCATTGGGAGGACTGCGGCACCCGGCGAATTGCCGTGAACTTTGACCCTCTCCCTGGCTGATGTGAGCCCTAATAGACAGGAAGGATTTCCAACCTTGAGAGATGTTCTGAATTTCAACATGCTGGGAGAGAAGAGCACTGAAAAATGGATGATGAAGAAAAAGGTCGAAGGGTTGTTAAACATTCAGCTTTAAACTTTAAAACAACACAGAGAGACGAGCTGCCTGGTGGAGACGGAGATGTCAGCGACCGCCGCCTGTTTACAGCATCCTCATTTCCACTCACCACTGCCTCTACTGGCACATGCAGTGTGTATGCAGTGTGTATGCAGTGTGTTTTCAGTGTGTGTGCAGTGTGTATGTAGTGTGTATGCAGTGTGTATGCAGTGTGTATGCAGTGTGTATGCTGTGTGTATGCTGTGTGTATGCAGTGTGTATGCTGTGTGTATGCAGTGTGTATGCAGTGTGTATGCTGTGTGTATGCAGTGTGTTTTCAGTGTGTATGCAGTGTGTATGCAGTGTGTATGCAGTGTGTTTTCAGTGTGTGTGCAGTGTTTATGCAGTGTGTATGCAGTGTGTACGCTGTGTGTATGCAGTGTGTATGCAGTGTGTATGCTGTGTGTTTTCAGTGTGTATGCAGTGTGTTTTCAGTGTGTATGCAGTGTGTGTGCAGTGTTTATGCAGTGTGTATGCAGTGTGTACGCTGTGTGTATGCAGTGTGTATGCAGTGTGTTTTCAGTGTGTATGCTGTGTGTTTTCAGTGTGTATGCAGTGTGTTTTCAGTGTGTATGCTGTGTGTTTTCAGTGTGTATGCAGTGTTTATGCAGTGTGTATGCAGTGTGTACGCTGTGTGTATGCAGTGTGTATGCAATGTGTATTCAGTGGGTATACAGTGTGTATGCAGTGTGTATGCAGTGTGTATTCAGTATGTATGCTGTGTATGCAGTGTGTATGCAGTGTGTATGCAGTGTGTTTTCAGTGTGTGTGCAGTGTGTTTTCAGTGTGTATGCAGTGTGTATGCAGTGTGTTTTCAGTGTGTGTGCAGTGTGTTTTCAGTGTGCGTGCAGTGTGTATGCAGTGTGTTTTCAGTGTGTGTGCAGTGTTTATGCAGTGTGTATGCTGTGTGTACGCTGTGTGTATGCAGTGTGTATACAGTGTGTATACAGTGTGTATGCTGTGTGTACGCTGTGTGTATGCAGTTTGTATGCAGTGTGTGTGCTGTGTGTATGCAGTGTGTATGCTGTGTATGCAGTGTGTATGCAATGTGTATGCAGTGTGTATGCTGTGTATGCAGTGTGTATGCAGTGTGTATGCTGTGTATGCAGTGTGTATGCAGTGTTTATGCAGTGTGTATGCAGTGTGCATGCAGTGTGTATGCAGTGTGTATGCAATGTGTATGCAGTGTGTATGCTGTGTATGCAGTGTGTATGCAGTGTGTATGCTGTGTATGCAGTGTGTATGCAGTGTTTATGCAGTGTGCATGCAGTGTGTATGCAGTGTGTATGCAGTGTGTATGCTGTGTATGCAGTGTGTATGCAGTGTGTATGCTGTGTATGCAGTGTGTATGCAGTGTGTATGCAATGTGTATGCAATGTGTATGCAGTGTGAATGCAGGGTGTATGCTGTGTATGCAGTGTGCATGCAGTGTGTATGCTGTGTATGCAGTGTGTATGCAGTGTGTATGCTGTGTATGCAGTGTGTATGCAGTGTGTATGCTGTGTATGCAGTGTGTATGCAGTGTGTATGCTGTGTATGCAGTGTGTATGCTGTGTATGCAGTGTGTATGCAGTTTGTATGCAGTGTATATGTAGTGTGTATGCAGTTTGTATGCAGTGTGTATGCCGCTCCATTCAGTTTTTATTTTCAGTCATTAGTCAGGCATGTACAGCAACATGTTGAACTCCAACCAGACTGAGCAGAGATGCACCAGATTCTCCTGAATAGTTTTCCTCTGCAGAGCTGGTGGCAGGCAGTGTCAGAAAGGTCATTTCATACAGTCCAGAGGTTACAGAGCCGAGGCACAAAGACACATTCGCAAAAAGCCATGAGATGCAACAGAAATCCAGAGGCGTTAACATACACTCACACACATTAACGTCTTCACTGCCGACACGACTCATTTCTTAAAATCCTTTCTTTCTTTGTTTCTGTAAAGAAAATTCCACCATTTTTTCCGGTTGTCAGGTCTGTGGGGTTCCACTCAGCTTACGTACGTGGTGTAATAAGTCACATGTGCACCATCAGTATTTTAGTATGTTGAGCTTTTATCTGCTGCAGATGTTTCCGTTGAAGACCGCATCTGATGGAGCTCCAGCTGCCAGTGACCTGTGCAGGTTTGGTAACCGAGCATGTAGAGGCTTGTTGAGCTTGGTGGGGATGATGAAAACGTGTTCTTCTGCCCCGAACATGCACCGACTCATCCTGAACTGTAATCTCAGACTATCAGCTGAGATCACAGGCCTGACTACAGGACTCCATTCTCGCTGCCATCACAGCTGATGGATCCAAAAGCTTTTTGTTGTTTTTCCATATTAGATAAAAAAAACTACATTCTCAGAACTGCTTTGTGCACCTAAGCTGCTCTGATGTGTCATCCTTTATGTTTCCTCAAAGTTAACTGTATAAAAAGGTCAACAAAGATTTATTGGCCGACGTGCTGCGATGTCCTCCTGGCATCGGATCATTAACCGTCAACAATGCATATTTTTAGCATCAGTTAATGAAATGAAATGATAAATTAAATAAACGTTGAATTTACACGAAAAGCAAAGGCTGAATGATGAATTTCTCTATTGCAGCACAAAAGTAAAGATTTCCTCAGAAAAATGACATCATCGTCATCTGCATGACCGATTTACACTGCTAACAACAACCAGGGTTAGCTAGCTCCAATCGCAAATCAACAGCTTGTCCTCCAATATGTTGTGTTCACGCCCCTCGCCTGACTTTCGTGGTCTGGTCCAGCTGCTCTTAACTGCATGCAAACCAATTAATCCTAGTTTAACTAAACTCCTTTTAGTTGTGGACAATGTCCACAACTAAAAACACAAATAGGCACAAATGGGAAAACACAAATAGGCCCTGGAAAGTATTCCATGTACTGGTGAAGACAAGTGTACCCTTGTGTTTTTATAAATCCCTGAGTGGCATGTGACACTCAGGTGGGGGGCACTTTGTCATTTCTCCAGTGGATGGGTTGTGTATCTTTGTTTTGAGATTGAAAAGTTCTTTAAATGTGATGAGACTGTAGTGAGGACATAAGTTCCTGGAATATTGGTCTGCTGCTTGAGACATCTGGTAGGATTCAGCAGAACCATGCAAGCTTGATGGTCTACCAGGTCCACTTGTCTCCAGGTCTCCCCAAGCTCTGGTTTCCCCTCCAGGCTTGTCATCTGCAGTTGACTCTGTGAAAAGTATACAGTGATGGCTACCTACACACCCCCACACACACCTAAACACCAACCACCTACAGCCATCAAGGTGTATATGTGCCTTCAGATAGACCCCCCCCCCCCCCCCCCGGAGACGTGTAAGAGTATAATACCGTGGAATTTTATGAATCTGGATTATTAATGGCTTCATGCTTTAAAGTTGGAGAGACAGCGGTTGGTGGTGGCCATCTCTTTTCTTTCTTTTCCCCTTATTTACATCATTTTCCTCCTCGGTGCTTCTTTTTTCATTAAATGTTGTTCATCAGAATCGAATGCTCCTGCAGTGTCAGAGGCCAAATCACTGTCTTGCCTCCAGTAAAACTCAATATTGGCATTTTCAGTGGTTTCCTTTTGGTCCTGTTTTGCCGATCTGCTGTCCTTCCCTTCTTTCTGACTCTTTCTCCTGGAGTCTCCACATATAATGGATACAGCTCGTTTCAAGCTATGTTATGTAAAATGTGGAGGGAGAGCAGTTTGCTGCAGCAGCTGCGGTGGTCTCTTCATGCAGGCCACAGTAGCCGTGGTGTTTGGAAGATGAGATTAGCGACTCCACACCACCTGCAGGACATGTACATTTCAGCTGTTGGACCTTGACGCAAGCAGCCTCGCGTTTCATGCGGTTTAATGCAACAGGAGGCATCAGGGATGCAGTTCTCAGCGAAATACACAATGAAAACATTTGCTCTTACTCTTTGTGGTGAAAATACGTTTTTCACCACAGTTCCATTGTAAATGTGAGTATGTGTCACGATCTGATGTGATCTTTGGTCACAAGCATCCAGCAACTGTTTGTAATAGCCTCAAGGTACAAAAATCCATCTGATTCATCTTTGGTTTATATCAGCTGGAGATTAAACAAATTTACGTCTTTACAAAAGATCTAATGGAATAACACTGTCCTGTCAGCAGCTGCACAGCGGCACATAGGTTGGACGTGTAAATATGAACAATCACAGTGCAGTAGCTAATTAAAGTACATGAAACACACACACCGCCATCTTCATAGACACAAGCAGTTAAGTCACTTAATGCTGAAACCCTGGTCCAGTACCTGGTCACCCATATGGTGATGATGATAATGTTGATGGTGATGGTGATGGTGATGGTGATGGTGATGATGATGATGATGATAATGATGGTGATGATGAACAGATGCAAAAAAAAAAAAAAAGGACACAACCAGGAAAAAATATGATCAAATTGACTACAGCTAATGATGCCCTGAGTGTCAATGGATGGATGGATGGATGATGGATGATGGATGGATGGATGGATGAATGGATGGGTGAATGATGGATGGATGGATGAATGGATGATGGATGGATGGATGGATGGATGATGAATGGATGGATGGTTACTTTCCCTCAATTTTAACTGCAACTGAGCATAAAGGGAGGAATAGGGTTGAAAGAATACCAGTAAGTGGGTGGCGATGGGACGGGGGACGGGGGGGGTGGGGGGGAGAGTATTTTACGGGGGGGCTGTGATGGGTGTGCAGATGACAGCAGATGACAACAGATTACAGTAGATTACAGCAGATGACAGCAGATGACGGCAGATGACAACAGATTATGGCAGATTACAGCAGATGACAACAGATTACAGCAGATGATGGCAGATGATGGCAGATGACGGCAGATGAGAACAGATTACAGCAGATGACAACAGATTACAGCAGATGACAGTAGATGACAACAGATTACAGCAGATGACAGTAGATGACAACAGATTACAGCAGATGACAGCAGATGACAACAGATTACAACAGATTACATCAGATTACAGCAGATGACAACAGATTAAATCAGATGATGGCAGATGACGGCAGATGACAACATATTATGGCAGATTACAGCAGATGATGGCAGATGATAGCAGATGACGGCAGATGACAACAGATTACAGCAGATGACAGCAGATGACAACAGATTACAGCAGATGACGGCAGATGACAACAGATTACAGCAGATGACAGCAGATGACAACAGATTACAGCAGATGACAAAAGATTACGGCAGATGACAACAGATTACAGCAGATGACAGTAGATGACAACAGATGACAGCAGATGACAACAGATTACAGCAGATGACAGTAGATGACAACAGATTACAGCAGATGACAAAAGTTTACGGCAGATGACAACAGATTATGGCAGATTACAGCAGATGACAGCAGATGACAACAGATTACAGCAGATGACAGTAGATGACAACAGATTACAGCAGATGACAAAAGATTACGGCAGATGACAACAGATTACAGCAGATGACAGTAGATGACAACAGATTACAGCAGATGACAAAGGTGTACGGCAGATGACAACAGATTATGGCAGATTACAGCAGATGACGGCAGATGACAACAGATTACAGCAGATGACAGTAGATGACAACTGATTACAGCATATGACAAAAGATTACGGCAGATGACAACAGATTATGGCAGATTACATCAGATGACGGCAGATGACAACAGATTACAGCAGATGACAGTAGATGACAACTGATTACAGCAGATGACAAAAGATTACGGCAGATGACAACAGATTACAGCAGATGACGGCAGATGACAACAGATTATGGCAGATTACAGCAGATGACGGCAGATGACAACAGATTATGGCAGATTACAGCAGATGATGGCAGATGACGGCAGATGACAACAGATTACAGCAGATGACAGCAGATGACAACAGATTACAGCAGATGACGGCAGATGACAACAGATTACAGCAGATGACAGCAGATGACAACAGATTACAGATGATGACAAAAGATTACGGCAGATGACAACAGATTACAGCAGATGACAGTAGATGACAACAGATTACAGCAGATGACAGCAGATGACAACAGATTACAGCAGATGACAACAGATTACAGCAGATGACAGTAGATGACAACAGATTACAGCAGATGACAAAAGTTTACGGCAGATGACAACAGATTACAGCAGATGACGGCAGATGAGAACAGATTATGGCAGATTACAGCAGATGACGGCAGATGACAACAGATTACAGCAGATGACAAAAGATTACGGCAGATGACAACAGATTACAGCAGATGACGGCAGATGACAACAGATTATGGCAGATTACAGCAGATGACGGCAGATGACAACAGATTATGGCAGATTACAGCAGATGACGGCAGATGACAACAGATTACAGCAGATGACAGCAGATGACAACAGATTACAGCAGATGACGGCAGATGACAACAGATTACAGCAGATGACAGCAGATGACAACAGATTACAGCAGATGACAAAAGATTACGGCAGATGACAACAGATTACAGCAGATGACAGTAGATGACAACAGATTACAGCAGATGACAGCAGATGACAACAGATTACAGCAGATGACAACAGATTACAGCAGATGACAACAGATTACAGCAGATGACAGTAGATGACAACAGATTACAGCAGATGACAAAAGTTTACGGCAGATGACAACAGATTACAGCAGATGACGGCAGATGACAACAGATTATGGCAGATTACAGCAGATGACGGCAGATGACAACAGATTACAGCAGATGACAGTAGATGACAACTGATTACAGCAGATGACAAAAGATTACAGCAGATGACAACAGATTACAGCAGATGACAACAGATTACAGCAGATGACAAAAGATTACGGCAGATGACAACAGATTACAGCAGATGACGGCAGATGACAACAGATTACAGCAGATGACAACAGATGACAACAGATTACAGCAGATGACAACAGATTACAGCAGATGACAAAAGTTTACGGCAGATGACAACAGATTACAGCAGATGACGGCAGATGACAACAGATTATGGCAGATTACAGCAGATGACGGCAGATAACAACAGATTACAGCAGATGACAGTAGATGACAACTGATTACAGCAGATGACAAAAGATTACGGCAGATGACAACAGATAACAGCAGATGATGGCAAATGACAACAGATTATGGCAGATTACAGCAGATGACGGCAGATGACAACAGATTATGGCAGATTACAGCAGATGACGGCAGATGACAACAGATTACAGCAGATGACAGCAGATGACAACAGATTACAGCAGATGACGGCAGATGACAACAGATTACAGCAGATGACAGCAGATGACAACAGATTACAGCAGATGACAAAAGATTACGGCAGATGACAACAGATTACATCAGATGACAGTAGATGACAACAGATTACAGCAGATGACAGCAGATGACAACAGATTACAGCAGATGACAACAGATTACAGCAGATGACAACAGATTACAGCAGATGACAGTAGATGACAACAGATTACAGCAGAAGACAAAAGTTTACGGCAGATGACAACAGATTACAGCAGATGACGGCAGATGACAACAGATTACAGCAGATGACGGCAGATGACAAAAGATTACGGCAGATGACAACAGATTACAGCAGATGATGGCAGATGACAACAGATTATGGCAGATTACAGCAGATGACGGCAGATGACAACAGATTATGGCAGATTACAGCAGATGACGGCAGATGACAACAGATTACAGCAGATGACAGCAGATGACAACAGATTACAGCAGATGACGGCAGATGACAACAGATTACAGCAGATGACAGCAGATGACAACAGATTACAGCAGATGACAAAAGATTACGGCAGATGACAACAGATTACAGCAGATGACAGTAGATGACAACAGATTACAGCAGATGACAAAAGTTTACGGCAGATGACAACAGATTACAGCAGATGACGGCAGATGACAACAGATTACAGCAGATGACGGCAGATGACAAAAGATTACGGCAGATGACAACAGATTACAGCAGATGATGGCAGATGACAACAGACTATGGCGGATTACAGCAGATGACGGCAGATGACAACAGATTACAGCAGATGACAGCAGATGACAACAGATTACAGCAGATGACGGCAGATGACAACAGATTACAGCAGATGACAACAGATTACAGCAGATGAAAAAAGATTACGGCAGATGACAACAGATTACATCAGATGACAGTAGATGACAACAGATTACAGCAGATGACAGCAGATGACAACAGATTACAGCAGATGACAACAGATTACAGCAGATGACAACAGATTACAGCAGATGACAGTAGATGACAACAGATTACAGCAGATGACAAACGTTTACGGCAGATGACAACAGATTACAGCAGATGACGGCAGATGACAACAGATTACAGCAGATGACGGCAGATGACAACAAATGTCAGCAGATTACAACAGATGACAACAGATTACAGCAGATGACAACAGATTACAGCAGATTACAGCAGATGATGGCAGATGACAGCAGATGACGGCAGATGACAACAGATTATGGCAGATTACAGCAGATGACGGCAGATGACAACAGATTACAGCAGATGACAGCAGATGACAACAGATTACAGCAGATGACGGCAGATGACAACAGATTACAGCAGATGACAGCAGATTACAGCAGATGACAAAAGTTTACGGCAGATGACAACAGATTACAGCAGATGACGGCAGATGAGAACAGATTATGGCAGATTACAGCAGATGACGGCAGATGACAACAGATTACAGCAGATGACAAAAGATTACGGCAGATGACAACAGATTACAGCAGATGACGGCAGATGACAACAGATTATGGCAGATTACAGCAGATGACGGCAGATGACAACAGATTATGGCAGATTACAGCAGATGACGGCAGATGACAACAGATTACAGCAGATGACAGCAGATGACAACAGATTACAGCAGATGACGGCAGATGACAACAGATTACAGCAGATGACAGCAGATGACAACAGATTACAGCAGATGACAAAAGATTACGGCAGATGACAACAGATTACAGCAGATGACAGTAGATGACAACAGATTACAGCAGATGACAGCAGATGACAACAGATTACAGCAGATGACAACAGATTACAGCAGATGACGGCAGATGACAACAGATTACAGCAGATGACAGCAGATGACAACAGATTACAGCAGATGACAAAAGATTACGGCAGATGACAACAGATTACAGCAGATGACAGTAGATGACAAAAGTTTACGGCAGATGACAACAGATTACAGCAGATGACGGCAGATGACAACAGATTACAGCAGATGACGGCAGATGACAAAAGATTACGGCAGATGACAACAGATTACAGCAGATGATGGCAGATGACAACAGACTATGGCGGATTACAGCAGATGACGGCAGATGACAACAGATTACAGCAGATGACAGCAGATGACAACAGATTACAGCAGATGACGGCAGATGACAACAGATTACAGCAGATGACAACAGATTACAGCAGATGAAAAAAGATTACGGCAGATGACAACAGATTACAGCAGATGACGGCAGATGACAACAGATTATGGCAGATTACAGCAGATGACGGCAGATGACAACAGATTATGGCAGATTACAGCAGATGACGGCAGATGACAACAGATTACAGCAGATGACAGCAGATGACAACAGATTACAGCAGATGACGGCAGATGACAACAGATTACAGCAGATGACAGCAGATGACAACAGATTACAGCAGATGACAAAAGATTACGGCAGATGACAACAGATTACAGCAGATGACAGTAGATGACAACAGATTACAGCAGATGACAGCAGATGACAACAGATTACAGCAGATGACAACAGATTACAGCAGATGACAACAGATTACAGCAGATGACAGTAGATGACAACAGATTACAGCAGATGACAAAAGTTTACGGCAGATGACAACAGATTACAGCAGATGACGGCAGATGACAACAGATTATGGCAGATTACAGCAGATGACGGCAGATGACAACAGATTACAGCAGATGACAGTAGATGACAACTGATTACAGCAGATGACAAAAGATTACAGCAGATGACAACAGATTACAGCAGATGACAACAGATTACAGCAGATGACAAAAGATTACGGCAGATGACAACAGATTACAGCAGATGACGGCAGATGACAACAGATTACAGCAGATGACAACAGATGACAACAGATTACAGCAGATGACAACAGATTACAGCAGATGACAAAAGTTTACGGCAGATGACAACAGATTACAGCAGATGACGGCAGATGACAACAGATTATGGCAGATTACAGCAGATGACGGCAGATAACAACAGATTACAGCAGATGACAGTAGATGACAACTGATTACAGCAGATGACAAAAGATTACGGCAGATGACAACAGATAACAGCAGATGATGGCAAATGACAACAGATTATGGCAGATTACAGCAGATGACGGCAGATGACAACAGATTATGGCAGATTACAGCAGATGACGGCAGATGACAACAGATTACAGCAGATGACAGCAGATGACAACAGATTACAGCAGATGACGGCAGATGACAACAGATTACAGCAGATGACAGCAGATGACAACAGATTACAGCAGATGACAAAAGATTACGGCAGATGACAACAGATTACATCAGATGACAGTAGATGACAACAGATTACAGCAGATGACAGCAGATGACAACAGATTACAGCAGATGACAACAGATTACAGCAGATGACAACAGATTACAGCAGATGACAGTAGATGACAACAGATTACAGCAGAAGACAAAAGTTTACGGCAGATGACAACAGATTACAGCAGATGACGGCAGATGACAACAGATTACAGCAGATGACGGCAGATGACAAAAGATTACGGCAGATGACAACAGATTACAGCAGATGATGGCAGATGACAACAGATTATGGCAGATTACAGCAGATGACGGCAGATGACAACAGATTACAGCAGATGACAGCAGATGACAACAAATGTCAGCAGATTACAACAGATGACAACAGATTACAGCAGATGACAACAGATTACAGCAGATTACAGCAGATGATGGCAGATGACAGCAGATGACGGCAGATGACAACAGATTATGGCAGATTACAGCAGATGACGGCAGATGACAACAGATTACAGCAGATGACAGCAGATGACAACAGATTACAGCAGATGACGGCAGATGACAACAGATTACAGCAGATGACAGCAGATGACAACAGATTACAGCAGATGACAAAAGATTACGGCAGATGACAACAGATTACAGCAGATGACAGCAGATGACAACAGATTACAGCAGATGACAGCAGATGACAACAGATTACAGCAGATGACAGCAGATGACAACAGATTACAGCAGATGACAGCAGATGACAACAGATTACAGCAGATGACAGCAGATGACAACAGATTACAGCAGATGACAGCAGATGACAACAGATTACAGCAGATGACATCAGATGACAACAGATTACAGCAGATGACAACAGATTACAGCAGATGACAAAAGTTTACGGCAGATGACTACAGATTACAGCAGATGACAGTAGATGACAACAGATTACAGCAGATGACAGCAGATGACAACAGATTACAGCAGATGACGGCAGATGACAACAGATTATGGCAGATTACAGCAGATGACAGCAGATGACAACAGATTACAGCAGATGACGGCAGATGACAACAGATTATGGCAGATTACAGCAGATGACGGCAGATGACAACAGATTACAGCAGATGACAGCAGATGACAACAGATTACAGTAGATGACGGCAGATGACAACAGATTACAGCAGATGACAGCAGATGACAACAGATTACAGCAGATGACAAAAGATTACGGCAGATGACAACAGATTACATCAGATGACAGTAGATGACAACAGATTACAGCAGATGACAGCAGATGACAACAGATTACAGCAGATGACAACAGATTACAGCAGATGACAACAGATTACAGCAGATGACAGTAGATGACAACAGATTACAGCAGATGACAAAAGTTTACGGCAGATGACAACAGATTACAGCAGATGACGGCAGATGACAACAGATTACAGCAGATGACGGCAGATGACAACAGATGTCAGCAGATTACAACAGATGACAACAGATTACAGCAGATGACAACAGATTACAGCAGATTACAGCAGATGACAGCAGATGACGGCAGATGACAACAGATTACAGCAGATGACAACAGATTACAGCAGATGACGGCAGATGACAACAGATTACAGCAGATGACAGTAGATGACAACAGATTACAGCAGATGACAACAGATTACAGCAGATGACAACAGATTACAGCAGATGACAAAAGATTACGGCAGATGACAACAGATTACAGCAGATGACGGCAGATGACAACAGATTATGGCACATTACAGCAGATTACATCAGATAACAACAGATTACAGCAGATGACGGCAGATGACAACAGATTATGGCAGATTACAGCAGATGACAGCAGATGACAACAGATTACAGCAGATGACGGCAGATGACAACAGATTATGGCAGATTACAGCAGATGACAACAGATTACAGCAGATGACGGCAGATGACAACAGATTATGGCAGATTACAGCAGATGACGGCAGATGACAACAGATTACAGCAGATGACAGCAGATGACAACAGATTACAGCAGATGACGGCAGATGACAACAGATTACAGCAGATGTCAGCAGATGACAACAGATTACAGCAGATGACAAAAGATTACGGCAGATGACAACAGATTACATCAGATGACAGTAGATGACAACAGATTGCAGCAGATGACAGCAGATGACAACAGATTACAGCAGATGACAACAGATTACAGCAGATGACAACAGATTACAGCAGATGACAGCAGATGACAACAGATTACAGCAGATGACAAAAGTTTACGACAGATGACAACAGATTACAGCAGATGACGGCAGATGACAACAGATTACAGCAGATGACGGCAGATGACAACAGATGTCAGCAGATTACAACAGATGACAACAGATTACAGCAGATGACAACAGATTACAGCAGATTACAGCAGATGATGGCAGATGACAGCAGATGACGGCAGATGACAACAGATTATGGCAGATTACAGCAGATGACGGCAGATGACAACAGATTACAGCAGATGACAGCAGATGACAACAGATTACAGCAGATGACGGCAAATGACAACAGATTACAGCAGATGACAGCAGATGACAACAGATTACAGCAGATGACAAAAGATTACGGCAGATGACAACAGATTACAGCAGATGACAGTAGATGACAACAGATTACAGCAGATGACAACAGATTACAGCAGATGACAACAGATTACAGCAGATGACAACAGATTACAGCAGATGACAGTAGATGACAACAGATTACAGCAGATGACAAAAGTTTACGGCAGATGACAACAGATTACAGCAGATGACGGCAGATGACAACAGATTACAGCAGATGACGGCAGATGACAACAGATGTCAGCAGATTACAACAGATGACAACAGATTACAGCAGATGACAACAGATTACAGCAGATTACAGCAGATGATGGCAGATGACAGCAGATGACGGCAGATGACAACAGATTATGGCTGATTACAGCAGATGACGGCAGATGACAACAGATTACAGCAGATGACGGCAGATGACAACAGATTACAGCAGATGACGGCAGATGACAACAGATTACAGCAGATGACAGCAGATGACAACAGATTACAGCAGATGACAAAAGATTACGGCAGATGACAACAGATTACAGCAGATGACAGTAGATGACAACAGATTACAGCAGATGACAAAAGTTTACGGCAGATGACAACAGATTACAGCAGATGACGGCAGATGACAACAGATTACAGCAGATGACGTCAGATGACAACAGATGTCAGCAGATTACAACAGATGACAACAGATTACAGCAGATGACAACAGATTACAGCAGATGATGGCAGATGACAGCAGATGACGGCAGATGACAACAGATTATGGCAGATTACAGCAGATGACGGCAGATAACAACAGATTACAGCAGATGACAGCAGATGATGGCAGATGACAGCAGATGACGGCAGATGACAACAGATTATGGCAGATTACAGCAGATGACGGCAGATGACAACAGATTACAGCAGATGACAGCAGATGACAACAGATTACAGCAGATGACAAAAGATTACGGCAGATGACAACAGATTACAGCAGATGACAGCAGATGACAACAGATTACAGCAGATGACAGCAGATGACAACAGATTACAGCAGATGACAACAGATTACAGCAGATGACAGTAGATGACAACAGATTACAGCAGATGACAAAAGATTACGGCAGATGACAACAGATTACAGCAGATGACGGCAGATGACAACAGATTACAGCAGATGACAGTAGATGACAACAGATTACAGCAGATGACAACTGATTACAGCAGATGACAACAGATTACAGCAGATGACAAAAGATTACGTCAGATGACAACAGATTACAGCAGATGACGGCAGATGACAACAGATTATGGCAGATTACAGCAGATGACGGCAGATGACAACAGATTATGGCAGATTACAGCAGATGACAGCAGATTACAGCAGATGACAACAGATTACAGCAGATGACAACAGATTACAGCAGATGACAGTAGATGACAACAGATTACAGCAGATGACAAAAGTTTACGGCAGATGACAACAGATTACAGCAGATGACGGCAGATGACAACAGATTACAGCAGATGACGGCAGATGACAACAGATGTCAGCAGATTACAACAGATGACAACAGATTACAGCAGATGACAACAGATTACAGCAGATTACAGCAGATGATGGCAGATGACAGCAGATGACGGCAGATGACAACAGATTATGGCTGATTACAGCAGATGACGGCAGATGACAACAGATTACAGCAGATGACGGCAGATGACAACAGATTACAGCAGATGACGGCAGATGACAACAGATTACAGCAGATGACAGCAGATGACAACAGATTACAGCAGATGACAAAAGATTACGGCAGATGACAACAGATTACAGCAGATGACAGTAGATGACAACAGATTACAGCAGATGACAACAGATTACAGCAGATGACAACAGATTACAGCAGATGACAGTAGATGACAACAGATTACAGCAGATGACAAAAGTTTACGGCAGATGACAACAGATTACAGCAGATGACGGCAGATGACAACAGATTACAGCAGATGACGTCAGATGACAACAGATGTCAGCAGATTACAACAGATGACAACAGATTACAGCAGATGACAACAGATTACAGCAGATGATGGCAGATGACAGCAGATGACGGCAGATGACAACAGATTATGGCAGACTACAGCAGATGACGGCAGATAACAACAGATTACAGCAGATGACAGCAGATGATGGCAGATGACAGCAGATGACGGCAGATGACAACAGATTATGGCAGATTACAGCAGATGACGGCAGATGACAACAGATTACAGCAGATGACAGCAGATGACAACAGATTACAGCAGATGACAAAAGATTACGGCAGATGACAACAGATGACAGCAGATGACAACAGATTACAGCAGATGACAGCAGATGACAGCAGATGACAGCAGATGACAACAGATTACAGCAGATGACAACAGATTACAGCAGATGACAGTAGATGACAACAGATTACAGCAGATGACAAAAGATTACGGCAGATGACAACAGATTACAGCAGATGACGGCAGATGACAACAGATTACAGCAGATGACAGTAGATGACAACAGATTACAGCAGATGACAACTGATTACAGCAGATGACAACAGATTACAGCAGATGACAAAAGATTACGTCAGATGACAACAGATTACAGCAGATGACGGCAGATGACAACAGATTATGGCAGATTACAGCAGATGACGGCAGATGACAACAGATTATGGCAGATTACAGCAGATGACAGCAGATGACACACAGATTACAGCAGATGACAGCAGATTACAGCAGATGACAGCAGATGACAGCAGATGACACACAGATTACAGCAGATGACATCAGATTACAGCAGATGACAGGAGATTTCAGCAGATGATGGCTGTAGCAGGGCTGCACTAACATCTTTGAGGATTGGTGCGTATGTCTGCTGATCTTCCTTCATCTTACTGTGAGCAGGTAAAACACCAAAACTAGATGTCAGACTGTACTGCCTCCAATTTAACAGTCACTGTGTTTGTGGTGTGCTTTTGACTACTTTCGTGTGTGTGTGTTTGACTCCTTTTGTGTGTGTGTGTGTGTGTTTGACTCCTTTTGTGTGTGTGTGTGTGTGTTTGACTCCTTTTGTGTGTGTGTGTGTTTGACTCCTTTTGTGTGTGTGTTTGACTCCTTTTGTGTGTGTGTGTGTGTGTTTGACTCCTCTTGTGTGTGTGTGTGTGTGTTTGACTCCTTGTGTGTGTGTGTGTGTTTGACTCCTTGTGTGTGTGTGTGTGTTTGCACATGCTCATGTCTTGGTGGCTGTTTTTTTCACCTCCTACTGCTAAAACAACAAAGCTGACTCTGTTTTCCCTCCACTGCTCTCCATTCATGTTTCTCTTTCTCTTTTCCTACAACCTCCCCACTTCATTTCCTTCGCTCTGCTTTTGGCCTCTCTCTCTCCGACAGCCGTTAATAATAACGCATGAAGGCAGTCACACTAAATGAAGACAAATGCCGTCTGCTGCTCCGCACTCATAATCTCTCTCCCTACTTTGCTCCATGCTCTCTCGCCTCTGTGTTTTGCCTTTGTACTCGTCCTCTACCCGCTGTATTCTGTCCGTTTCCCTGAAGACTGTTCGTATATTAATGTGCTCTTCAAAAAGCAAGACATCTATGTGTATTCATTGCCTGAGTGTCCCTTAGTGATGTTACAGAAGAGAAATACACTGTTTTAAAGCCATGTTTTAAGAGAGACCTTTAATTTTTTCCATGATTTTATTCACTGTTATTTATTCTTTTCATCTGCATCCTGCAGTTATTATTTTTGTCATTATTCTTGTTTTTAAGTGTGACTTTTATGAGTCATTATTGTCCTTTATGAATCCATGTCTTTTCATGCCTGTCAGCTTCATGAATCATTTGCACAATCAGTGATCCCCGACCTCCTCGTCGTACACCCCGGTGTTGAGGTGGAGCGCTGCTCTGCTGTGGGAGCCATTATATCACTCATATCTGCTCATCAAAACAGAACAATAGAGTGTGTACAATATAAGTGTTGTACAAATAAGTAGATGAGTGAACAAATTATTTTAAAACATAAAAATGCCAGGTTCCCCAGGTACACCTGGTGCACAGGGTACACCAGGTGTACCAGGTCAGTATTGGAAGAAATGACATTAAACTATAATGGCATTACTAACTAGGTTATTTTATATATAATGTAGGCAAATGAAGTTATCTATTTTATTAATGTTCTCATTGTTGCAACGCCGTTACTGTGATGGAATGTGAAATGTGGCATTTAGAATGGAGTGATCCAAGAAACTGTGTCCGCTCCACACGCTGACTGCTAGTGGGGAGGCCAGGTGGGTTAACAACGAGATAAACCATTATGATTGACTCAGAGAGAGTCTTGTTACATGGCAGCCAATCAGTCAGTGTTTTTACACACACACACACACCAAACAGATGGGATGAAGCAGTCGAAATGGTGAGTCTGATAGAAACTCTACTTCAGATTCATGGAGGTCAAACATGTAAAATGTTTTTAACGAAGAAACCCAGCAGCCTGCGTCTTCCAGACTGTTTGTCTCAGGTTGGGAGAGTTGGATTTATTTAGAGAGGTAAACACACTTTATATGGTTTAACTGTTTACTTTTGTCACAAAGAGAATACCTGAAGTGCAGGATGAACCTCTTGCCAGAACGTTATGTACAAGTAGAATCTGTTTTACTCATTTCAACCCACTCATTAAAACTACTCAGAAAAATACGAGTTCTTTCACAAAGCCTGTAGAAACTGTGTTTTATTACAGTAGTGCAAATAGTTACTTTACCTGGTAACTGCTGAGTTTTATTAGCAAGTGATTCAGCTTCTTGGTGGAACAAGTAGTAAGTAACTATGACTACTTTTACATTTTGAAAGTAACACTGCCCCAGGTGCACCTGGTCGACATGGTCTGATGGTGACGCTCAGGATAATCGCGTGATAAACGCATCATAATAAAATGTTTTCTCCCATCATCCGGTGAACAGAGGACAGATGTAGAAGGAAATTAGTCAGGATCAGACCAGGAGCCAGTCAGTTTGGACATGCTGTGTCTGTGTGCTCAGACAAACCGCCAGCGGTGAACAGTTCCCTCCTCGTTCACCAGGAAGGTCGAGCTCTCAGACTCTTTTTTTCCTCCATCAGAAAGCTGTTTCTGTGGGATACCCTGCCATCATCCTGGAGGGTTTCCAGCATGTCTATAAATGTTGAGGGGATGTCAGCGTTCTGCAGGTCGTCCAGAACAGCTTCATAAGACAACCACTACTTCTCCCTTTGCTTGTCGACCTGTTACGGCTGATGAGTAAAATGGTACATATGTAGTTATTATCAGACTCAGCTTGATGCAAAGAAGATTTAGAGTTTTTTTTTCTGTCTTTATATTTTAAATGTGAATCCCATGACTGCAAAAAAGCCCAGAAAGCGTCATGATGTTTCAGGTGAAACTGTGTTCTGCGGCGCGGAGCAAACAGACACAAGACATGCTGGATGGAGAAGATGAGGAGTTACAACTTGCAGTAACAACAGCAGCTTTCGCTGTCAGGACAAACCAACCAGAGTGCATCTGTTCTGCTGCGTGGCGGTGTGTTTTGGAAGGGTGCTCTGAGGTTAAACTGCCAGCTAAATAACATCCATCTGGAGAGCATTAACGGGATTCATCAGCTCTCTTGTCCTTGAAGCAGCAACATGCATGGGCTTCATTTCCATGCCAGTGAAAAGCTGTGAGATGAAAATGAAAAACCAATCTTACTGATATCTCACTTTTAGCGCTTCTGGAGGAAATGTAGGAGTTGTGCATCTGAGTCGCTGGTGAACACCTGATCACCAACAGGCCTGCACTCGCTCCTGCGGCTCCTCGCTGGCTCTTCGCTGGCTCCTCGCTGGCTCCTCGCTGGCTCGTGGTTCTTACTGAAATGAGCTGTTCGGCCGGCGTCGGTGGATCGGTGAGGTCGGAGGGCGTGGCTGGACATCGGTTTTTCTCTGATTAGCATCCGTCTTGTTGAAGCAGGCCTCCGCCCGCAGCAGGTCTATCCTGCTCATGGTTAACAGTTTAATACATTATTTTACTGCACCTGATGGATGAGATCTTCACAGTTCACATGCAGTTGTTCTTTCAGCCACACAAGGTTGCAAACTTTTCCAAAGTTATCAGAGGTCGTTGTGGCCGACAGGAACAAATGAGCCATGGTGTCGTACGGAGTCAGGCGCCATCATTCCATGATACTGAGCTCTGAGCAACAACTGGAAGAAGAAATAAATTGAATTATTACTCCAGGGCTCAGCATGTGGGTGTGTGTGTGTGTGTGTTAACATGGGGAGCAGAAACAGTTCCATGTGTCTGCAGTATGACGAGATGCTGACTGATATCTGTTGTTGCTGTTTGTTTGCGTTCCTGGTGATGCCGTGGCAGGATGGAACCGGAGATGATGTATCTGGGCGGGGATCACAAGGCAGCAAGCAGCCCTCCGGAAGCTGTCTGCAGAGAAGCATACATGGTTTCCTGTTGGCATCTGATCAGATTTAGCTGTTTTAATCACACAGATATCTTTAATTAGACTGCCGACTGTAATGATTCCTCTCCATGTCCAGTTCTGGCTCGTCTTGACCTTTCTGAACCTCCATCCATCCATTCGAGCTGCTCTCTCTCCTCCTCCAATATTCCTGTATCGACATGTTGACCTTTCTGGACCTTCCTCTCTCCTCTCTCTCTTTTTCCTTGCCCTACTTGGCCTTCACCTCTGGCTGTAAGCCTCCCTCCCTCCTCTTCCTCTCCTCTCAGCCTCTCGCCATGTTAGCATCTCTGACCAATCTGTCCCTGGAGCCTCCTCCTTCTCGTCCATGTATTCCTCCTTCTTCTGGCTATTGATTGGTTCATTTGATGATTCTATCACCAATCAGCATGAAGTTGACCTTTTAGGCTTGACGATGATAGCAGTGTGTGTGTGTGTGTGTGTGTGTGTGTGCGCTTGCCCCTGGAAGGACGTACATGCATCTGAGGGCATGTCTGTCTGCTGACCTTTGCAGAATGTCAGCCCGGCGCTCTGATGCTCCTTGTCAGAACGTTTGCTGGCCAGTGAAGAAGTTAGCTTTCCAACAACTCGCAGTATGACTTGATCTGACTTACAAAGTTACCAACGTGCAGATTCAGTGTTTCATCCTGGAGAGAAAGGATTTAGTCATTTCATTCAATTAGCTTCTCTACGAACAGTTTAGTCCGACATGTGGAGCGTTTCCTCCAGCGACTGGAATTATCAACGCATCTTTGTTCGTCTTCAACGATTGCTTCATTTTTAATTAGAATGTGTTTTACATGTTGAGAGCTCAGAATGATTTCTTTGATTTGTTCAGCTGCTGCCGTCTTCCATGCGTCCACCACCACACCCACTGTTCTCGTCTGCTCTGACCAGCCGTCATGGTTCCCAGTTTAACCACACACGCCTCGGTGCAGCTGGAGTAGACGCCATACATGTGCTGCTACAGGAAAGTGGAACTCAACCACAACTGTGATTTTATCAGTGTGAATGTGTTTCATCGCATTCACGCTACTGAGTTTCTGTTTCTCTTTCTAATGGGGCATTCACAGTTTTGAGACCCTGTTCTTTCTTTCTCATTATTATTACTCCGCCAAACTTCAGCATGCTACTCCTCCTACACCTCTTGTGCCACTTCACCCATTCTAACATTAAAATCTAGGCTCATTCTGGAGATGTGGGCTATGACCCTTCTAACCTTTAAACTTTTTTTAAGTTATTCAAGTTGTTGTCAAATTCTCACTTCAGTCATGTGATTGGACAACATAGAAATTCAGTTCAGTGATTGGTCCATTTTTTGCATACTGAGCTGCAAACTCCTTCAGCTGGGTTTCGAGGTCGGCACCAGTTTCCACCGTCTGTTACGTTGCAGCCCCAGTAATACTGACAACTTTCAAACTTTGCCTCTGTGGCAGTCTCCCACGACAACCATGTATATGTGCTGATGCTCCTAATTAAAACTCTGACCTGTGGTGGTCTGAAACTTGCATGTTTTACATAAATTTATTGCGATACATCACAATCTATTGAAGCTGCCTCCATTCATGCTGTGTCAAGTTGCATGATTGCACTCATTCCTCCCAGCTGAGTGCTGCAGCCTGCAGAGATTTTATTTGGTCACCATGATTAAAACAACCCTCTTACAAATGTGCATCAACCCTCAAAGTTGTGTGATCACACAATGTTTTTGAACATTCATTCATTCATTCATTTTCCTAACCGCTCTATCAAGGAAAGGGTCGCGGGGAAGCTGGAGCATATCCCAGCAGTCTATGGGCGAATGGCAGGGTGCATCCTGGACATCCTGGACAGCTCGCCAGTCCATCGCTGTTTTCAAACAGTTTTCAAACTGTCCATTTCTCTCCAAAGAGCCGATTTGATCAAAGGTATTTATCTGAATGTTGATGTGATGGGATGGTCAGTGTGTTTCATCATTTTTAGTCATTTAACAAAACAGAATGATGTGGTGGAATCAGTGGATCCTGATGATGACCATACGAGAAGCATGTGAAAGGATCCAAGGCGCCAAAAATGTTGAAACCCAAGTTAACTGCTGGTGTTTTTACCATGAAGAGCTCGTATAAGCAGAGAAAAAAAGCAGAAGGAGTGTTTAAAGGCTTATATGAAGTGTTCAATGAACGTCCATCAAACTTTTGAGTTGTTTTATGGAGATGAAGATGCAGAAGATGAAGCTGTTTCGTCTTCATCAGGGTAGGTGGAGAAAGGTGGCATGTTCCAGTGGTCATCACTGCCCTTCAGCATCTGAGAAGTCATGCCGTGTTCTCTTCCAGCCCAGAGCATCATGTGACAGCTGCTTCATGGCACCAGACTGCACTGCAACAAAACACCCTCAAGTGCATGAACCATGGATGATTCTTCACACAGGACATTAACCAACAGTCAACACAAGACTGACTTTTACAGCCTTGAGAGAGCTCAGAGAAGAGACAAGACAGATCCTGAGTTAGCTGTCATTTCATGAGTCGGAGGGTGGTCATGCTTCCAGCTGTATCTGGAGAGAGTGAGTAGTTGGAATGATAGTAAACAGCTGGAGAAGGATTTATCCCACCTGTAAAACATGAGATGAATCTGATTTTTCATCACTGCAAAGAAAAACATGAAATGGCCTGAAAATCTCTGCGCTAGCTATTGCCTGCTTCGTAAAAGCCTTTGAATGGGGATCTGATCTATATGACTCTAAAATATCAGTGGTGACCTGATGAAAAGAGAAGATGTTTTCTTTTTCTCTTTAATTGGAAAGCTGATCAGTCAAAGCCTGTTGGACAGCAATGGGAAAACTTCAAGCTGGATTTTTTACAGGATCTGCGGCTCGCTGAAGTCAGCTGATTATGAGCTATACTGAGTTTCTGAGGTTTTTATTTCAAGGTTAGATCACACAAACATAAATAATCCAAACCAAACAACTTCCAGTTCACCAAGCTGCAGACTGGTGTGAAGCAACTCATTGTGTTTCTGTCTTACTTCTTGCTCTAGCATGATGGCAACGCTCCCACGTGCAGAAGTGTTTTTTCCAATCTTGTGCCCATCCAGATGCTCAGCAATCCTCCACTCTCTCAGTTTCCGGTCAAAAGCGTTGCGTCCTTCACAGTCAGGTATCCCTGAAGCTCATCAGGTCACATCATCCCAAATGTTTAAGTATGCATAGAAACCACAAAAGCATCAGAATGAGTGAAGACAAGCCTAAATCACCTCGCTAGATCAGATTGACCATTCTGTCTGAATAATGCTATGCATTTCTGAGTTAGGCGATGTCCACATGGTGTTGAAGCTGGTTCTGGTGTGAAGATGCTGGTGAAAACTAGGACAAAGGTTTCACCATCCGCCACCAGACCCTGAAAACACTCGTCCAACTTGGTGTCAGTGAGATGTACAATGTGATGTTCTCACTAATTCTTCCTAAACTTTCTCTTTCTTCAATCAATTTTCAATTTTCCTGGATTCTTGTCTCATGTGTTTTTGTATTTGTTTTCTTTTCTCCAATTCATCTTCTTTTCTCTTGACTTTTAATCACACCCCCACTTTTCTCTCCTCTTTGTGTCCTGATTTCTTTATTTATTTCCCAATATACCTCCTAGTTTTCTTGTCTGACCTACAATTTATCTGCCTCCCCATTCGCCTTTCCACACACACACACACACACACACACACACACACACACACACAAATGCATGCACGTGCGCGAACACACACACACACACACACACACACACACACACAGAAACACATAAAGAAATGTCTAAATCTAGGCATCTAAACAGTAAAAGAAAGAATTGCAATTGATTAGTGAGCACTGCTGAATGGTTTGTTCTCTGTGCTTTCCACCCCCTGCAGATTACTGCATCGATCGTCCTCACACACCCACACACACACACACACACACACACACACACACACACACACACACACACACACACACACCATTCATCAGATGAGGCCATCTTTTAACCATTCAGAACGGGTGGTTTAAATGCTACTGTCTTGCACTCTGCCTCCTAATGACAAATGGAAAAAGAGAAGGTTTGTGTGTGTGTGTGTGTGTGTGTGTGTGTGTATAAATATATTAGCTTTTCTCAGTTGCCCTCTTCTTTTGAGCAGGACATTCCATTGCTAGACATGTAGCAGACCTCCTACATGCCCTCCATCGTCCACCATGCTTCATCTCTCACTGAGAGCGAGATATCAGGTTTCCTGACGTCCCAAAACCGTCCCACCTGTTCTCTGTCTGCTGTCAGAGACATTGGAGTAACACTTTTTCTCAGACCAGTCATGTTCAGAGTGATCTCCCTGCTTCATCTCAAAGAACATTCTTCATGTCCCCAGTCATCACTGGGCTTCTGCTTTCACCCTTTTACAGATGATACCAGACAGTACCTACCAGTCCCACCAGATGTCCAGCTCAGGATGGGATGGTTTGGTTCAGTGAAACCTGATCTCTGTTGCATTGCCATAGCAACCATACCCTGACCTGGTAGGCAGTGTGTTAGCTGGATAGCGATACATATAGCTATGTAGCATAACGGCAGTGTGACGCCTGCCCTGAATTAGAATGAAGAAGAAGATGACCAGAACCAAAGGAGGACAATGTTGGACATCCAGCAAGTTGTCTTCTTTCCTGGTTTTAACCAACAGTATGTCAGAATTTATTTTTTGCTGAATCACACAGGAAGTGCTCATCATTTCCACCAATCAGAGGACTGCAATGTGCCAAGTTCCACCCTCCAGGATTGGATTGTTAAGATTGACTTCCCAACAGAAGGATCTCAAAATGTAGGGCAGCTAGTGTAATGTGTTAACTGTCTGACGAAGCACTCCGTGGTCATGCACAGAAACGAGGCTTCATCTCGCACCAGCACATTGCACTTCACCGTACATTCCCAGTCCAGTTCTAGCTGTCTAACACCTTGCTGTCACCACGGTGACAGAGTTTTTCATAAAACCTCACATTACAGTGAACATCACAGCTAGGATCAGATATTCTGGTACATTTTTCAGTTTCTGCTTGTTTAAACACAGAGAGATGCTTAATGCCCCACCCTGGACTGAGCTGGACCCCTTAGTGGAAACAGGACTGCTGGTGGGGAGTGGGAACTTTCCCACAGACCAGCTCAGCACCAGCATTAGCTGATGGTTTGGTAACAAGAACCAGTTAAATGTAAAGACGCTGTCTGGTTGGTAGAACGGACGTCCGCTGACTTAGGAAGCTTTTTGGAAGCATGGAGACAACGGTGGTTACGGTAAATAGTACCTGTGGTGGTAAGTGTGCATTTACATTGGGATAGTTCGCCAGACGTGGTCCGATTGGGGACTCAGCGCAGTTGTAGGGGGTGTACTGCAGAAATACTCTGCAACAATAGACGCAGTATGAACAACAAATGAGGCAGAGCACCCTTAACGCCATCGCTACCCACAATGCAATGCTATGCCACATGCAGGAAGTGACTTGTTTTTTAGTCCGCTTCCTGTATTTGGTCCACTTGAAACGGGCCGAGACCTGCGTTTGTAGGCGGACCGAGTCCGATTCTTGGTCTGACTCAGAAAAATGTCCTTTATGATCATGCTGCATTGGCCTCGTCATCATCTCACTTTTCACTTTACAACACAACAGAAATGATTCGTACTCATGTGTAGCGCACCGGTTGGAGTCACGAGTCCAGAGAAGCAGGGCGTCTCATGCAGCTGACCAGTTGGACAAGTGACTTCTGATTTTATGCATTCATATGTAGAAGTACGTAGTGCTATAATCATCTTTGAGGCTTTGTGTCAGTCAGAAACTCTGTTTACGACATGGAGCAATCAGCTGCTGGAGGATGTAAAAGCTCAGAAACTGGGTCTCTGTAATTTCCTAGCGGTGGAACAAAGTGAAGAATGCACATCATTTAACCAGGTTCTTCCAGTCTGGTGTTACTGGGTGAGTTGATTATATCATCCGGTTGCCTTTTGGGCAACAGGATGGACAGATCATGATTGTTCGGACATTGATTTTTTGAGCCTTCCGAAAAGGCATGCCAGGAAGCACACAATGTTATGACTCGTGTTTGTCTTTTACTTGAATGTTTATTGATTGACCACAGGTCATAAACCTGAAACACACATAAACAATATACATGAGTACAATATATTTTCCTAAATATATTTTGCAACAAGGAAATGAAAGAGCTGACATAAGACTCAACACCGATATCAGTGACTACATTTCCCAGAATTCTTAGCGCCTACTGGGCATGTGCAAAGCAGCGCTCTCCCTCTCCCATGTAAACAATGCACTTGTGTACCGCACATTTTACTCGCAATGCACAGAAAAAACAATCGGATCATAACATGCGTGACACTGCAATAATTTACAAGAAACACACAACGTTTACCACACCGTAACATCACCGGCCGCTGTCAACTGCTTAAAGGTACCCGTTTCTCACTGCAACTAACAGTGCTAACAGGAACTAGCAGCACCTCGGTATTAGCCATCCCCAAAATACAACTTATGTCCGACTAATAAACTTTACCAACTGGAGCTGACACAGCGGGATAACAACATAACATACACAAATATTTATATGGAAACATTTTTCCCTTTTCTTATTGTACTGGCAATTATTACATACTAACGGGCCGTGTACTCCTGACAACAATTCGGTGAAACAAGTCCTCTCCAGAGTGAAGTTAACCCATGGAACTGACGCATGCGCACCTTTTCATCTCAACAGTCATACTCATCTGGTTTAATCGTTTGTGTTACTATGTCATCCAACAATCTTAACATTGATCTCATCCCTCTGTGGAGTCTGATGTATGAGCTGAATGCCTTATAAAAAGCTTCCATGCAGTAGTTTTCTCACATGCTTTGGCATGTATCAGAGTAAGTGTGGTATGGGAATATATAGCTCAAGCAACTGTAAAAATGTTCCGACCATCCTCCCATAACTTGCCGTTGCAGAGCTTTGAAGCACCGTCTCTTCATGAAGACTCTGAAATGATGCTTTCATCGCAGCTACAGTGGATGTATGAAGATTGTATGTATTGAATATTGAATGTATGTATGAAGATTCACATCAATGTAGGCAGATGCGCCATATGATCATCTAGGAGGACTTCATTTAACATCAGAAAGGGAAAAAAATGTGTTCAAACATCAGTTAACCTGGTCCAAACACTTCATCCACATCCAGAAGTCGTCTGGCTGATGACTGACATGTTGACTCAGCTCCAGCTGTAACCATGACCAGGAGAAAACTGGCAGCTAATCCTGGACTCCTGCATGAAAAGGAGGGCTGTGTTGTTACTGGGTTGTGTTAACCATTGGAGCCAAGGTGTGTGTGCTGGATTTCACCTCCACTCGGGTTCATCGGGGCATTCAGCGTTACGACATCCTCTTTCAGTTTCAACGTTGAACAGTTTTATGTACAAAGCTCTTGCTTTTCCAACACATTGACACATTTCTGACATGATGATGATGATGATGAAGGACACGACAAAATGGACCAAATCCAGTCTGTTGAACAGCCGCACATGCGTCTAAATGAAACTTAATAAACATGAACAATTTTATCCATGATCCATGTAAACATGTTGGCCGGAGTCTCATCAGACTGATTTCAGCCTGAAAGAGGAAATGTTTGTGAATGTAGCTACTGCCTCCGGAGGAGAAGGCGAGGTGTGCATCCAGCTGTGTGCTCGTCTCATCACCTGGTTCTCCCATCCCTCTGCAGGCAGAAAATCTATCTGTCGATCTATTTCAAGGAAAAAAGATCCAAAAGGGATTGTTTATTGATAATAAAAAGCAAATTAATAAAGAGAAAGAGAATAATTAGTCCATTGTTTCCTGCCGATGCCATAAGAACACGTTTCCTGACATGTTTTTATGCACTTTCAGACGCTTCGGTTTTACTGCAGGACAGTTAGGATCTGTTCCGAAAAACATCACATTTCATTAGGATACAGAGAAAGTGCACGTACACATGCACATGCACTGCTGCACACACAAGAAACATCAAAACAATCCACCTCCACACACAGATAAAGAAAATAAATATACAATCAGAATTGCAATTACCTGCAGAATTTCTGAAGGGTAAACAAATCTGTGAACTCCAGATCCCCCACACCCCTGTTCGGTCGCAGTCTAGCCTCACACACACACACACACACATACACACACTCAGAGAGCATTCATGTTCTAGTTAGCATGCTGAAATGAATACAGTTAGATCCAAAGCAATTTCCTTTTATTTATCTTAGCAGTCTCGCATAAATAAAGGCAAGGGCATCCAGGCAATTAGCATAATTACTATGAGGCGGTCAGACCCTCTGTGATTTCATAAAGACGCACACACACAGGCTTCTGGCATGGTGTGTGTTTGCTTGTGTTGGTGTAAAACTATAAAAGGAGAAGAGACTTGTGTGTGTGTGTGTGTGTGTCATCACTGTGTCCATCATTTCCATCTCATGTGATTCCTGTGTATATGATCTTCTCAGGTGTCTCTTCCATGTTTCCTACGTTGTACCCACAGACATCTGGTGAACACACACTCATAGCCACACATGAACTCTAAAAAAAGGAGAGAATAGTTGAATAGAAGAGAAAACTCTCTTTTCTGTGTCTCAGAGGGGAATGGGAGTTACGGCAGAATTTAGATAGTCCAGATAGTAAAATACAGTCCATAAAAAGTTCCTCCGGGCACAACGTTGGGCACTGGCACAGCCTCCTGCTTCTTCCCGCTCAGCTTGTGGGGATGTCGAGTTCCTCAGGAGGCAGCAGGACTGCTGTGTGGAACAGTAGCTGATCTGTGGCATAAGCAGCCGGGCAATGGTGGTGCCAAGGATCTGGTTGAAGGCCGAGAGAGAAAAATTCTTCAGCCCTTTCTACCCTGCTTGTTGGAGGGATCCCCCTGGCTTCATCTCAGGTATACTCCCTTATAAATGGGATTTTCTATCACATTTCTGATTAAATATTTGGTCATAAAGCACCATTAGACTTAACATTAGGAATACCAGCAAGGTCTCTGTTTCTCACTTAGCATCACTCAGATTCATTTTCCAAAATAAAGCCTGGAAGAATGTTGCTGGCCGGAGTCGAGGCTCGTGGTCATGGGAGCCCAAAACGTCACGCTTGCTTCACTCAACAGCCAAATGGAAGGAAGCAGAAAGATACTCAGTCCGGTGACCTCAGTGCAGATGAGCGGGGCGGCGGTCTCCGAGGGCTGACGACGCTACCAGAGGAACTCTGAGCAGTACCTGGTAGCTCCAAGCGCTGTCTGGTTTCCGTCCTTTCATTGTCAGTAAAAATGAGTTTAACCTGTCGTGGGCAACCCAGGCTTTACCAAGGCTGTAAGCAAGCTTATGTTTGTTTCCAGCAATCTGTGTCTGTGTGAAAGGCTGTCTGCCACCTTTAAACCTGCTTACTAATGCTTATGAATCCATGAATCCCTGACATGGGCTACATTTGCTTCATTTCACCTGGAGACAATTGTTGCTGGAAGATAATGTTGAGATGAGTGCTTTCTTCACCCGTTACATCACGGTAAAAGGTTGTGATGCAACTTGAAGTAAGCTGTTATGAGTGATATTAGGAGACCACCGCAGGGTCCAACTGTGAATACAGAGTTACAAGTTTGATGATTTTCCTCAGTCAGTTAAATATATAATATACTTACAGGGATATTAGCCTTTATCCCATTTAACGTCTCTTGCAATGCAGGATGTAGATGTGCACACACACTCACCAGCCATTTTACCAGCTCCACCTGCTCCAAAACCTAAGCTAACCCTAACCAGCCAATCGGATGGCAGCATGTGGTCATGTAGACATGGTAAAGATGACTTGCTTGAGCATCAGGATGAGGAAGAAATTAGTTTTAAGGTTGTTGGTCTGAGTTTTTCCTGGGATTTTCACCCACAACCATGTCCAGGGTTTCCAGAGAAGGTCTGAAGTAGAGAAAATATGCAGCTGACCCTGTGACCTTATTGTCAGAGGTCAGAGGAGAATGGACAGACTGGTCCGATAAGCACTGGTTCCAACAGAGAAATGCAGATCATCTCATATCATCAGATTTAACAATCCAAACAAAAGACAGATGAAGCTGAATCCCTCAGAAACTTCTCATGTATGCTCTTGGACATGATGAAGATCTCCTCCTCTTATTCTGAAGGAAAGTTACAGCGTCTTGCAAAGTATTCCTACTGCTTGAACTTTTCCACATTCTGACACATTACACACCAAACATGAATATATTCTATTGGAACTGTATGTGAAAGACCAACACAAAGTGGCACACATGTCAGGCTTTGGTGGAGATGAGAACCCAAATGCAGAGATGAGCGGACGCCAAGGATGCTCCAGAATATACGTTTTTCATCTAAAAAGGCAGGGAACTAAACTCAGGCTCAAAAACAACTCAATGGACCAGCAAGCTAAGGACAAAAACTGAGGGTAAAAATACACAGAACACAACAAGACACAGGGGAAACAAATGAATCCAGATGAACTAATGAACGTATACAAAGGCAAAACAGGAACATACTCCAAAATAAAACAGGAAAGCAAAAACTAAAGAGACTTCACGAAACACACATCATGACAAATGCGGAGTACAATGAGACTTTTTGTTTTTCACACATAAAAAACTGAAAAGTGCAAAGGTATCAAACGTGGTGGTAGCATCATGCTGGGGGGGGGGGGGGGTCCTTCTCTTCAGCAGGGACAGGGAAGGTGGTCGGAGTTCATGGGAAGATGGATGGAGCCAAATAAAGATCTTGTGCCGAGGATGTCGCTCCTTGTCCTCCATCCCCTGTGTCGAGGAGGTGACCCCCTTAGCCAGGCCTCCCCCCCATTGTTCCCCTGTCCTCCCGGCCTTGGGAACCGGGCCTCCCCCTGTCATCCCGGCCTTGGGAACCGGGCCTCCCCCCGTCTTCCCGGCCTTCGGAACCGGGCCTCCCCCCGTCTTCCCGGCCTTCGGAACCGGGCCTCCCCCCCGTCGTCCCGGCCTTCGGAACCAGACCCTCAGTTTTCTGCACTCCTGTGGGTTCATTGTGTTTGTTACTTCCCTGTGTCTAGTCTCTAGTATTCCTGTGGCTAAGAATAAACCCTGCCTGACCCTGCACCCCTGGCCTAGCTACTCTGCGTTTGGGTCCACATCTCTCAGCATTCTCCACAACAAATTACTCATGTTAACAAACTGCTGTAGACTACGAGTACAGCTAATGAATTTATTCTGTTCTCTGAACTTCACTGGAACGGTATTTTATTTGTCAACCTGCGTAATTATTATTGTGTGTAAGGCTGTCAACATTACTTATTTATCCATAATGTAAAGATAATGGAGTGATAAAATAACAGTTATTTGAGGAGGGACGTGATTGGCCAGGACAGTCTGAACTGACTTTGTTTTAAGCCAAAAGCCTGAAATAAAGATGTTAATGAGAAAAGCAGGCAGGAATCTGCAAAGATGAGGCTTATTGACACCGTGTGATTATTTTCACGTTAGCTTTGTGGTCAGACTGCACTCGGGCAGAGGACACACACACACTTTCCTTTAGTTCAGCATAAAGAACATCCTGATCTGAAAGATTAAAGGTCATGAATGAATGATGCAATTTGCAAGGAAATCAGTGAAAGGAAGAACATGAATATTTACTTGGAAGACTTGAGAAGCATAACAGCCTTTATGAGTGGGAGTGTGTGTAGGTGTATGTGTGCAAAGTGATGTGCTGCTAAAGTTGATCCTTGTACCATGATTGTAATGTAAACACACCATTAGACACACTCTGGAGGGAGGTAGATGCAAAGAGGTAAGCGCTCAAACAAACACACACACACACACACACTTATCAATGGATGAATCTGAGGCTATAAATCTGCTTTACTGCAAGAATAGATTTTAATAATTTCATCAATATGAAAGAGTAAAAGAGCATATTGACAACAACAACAACAATAATAATAGGCTGCACAGTGCCATAGTGGTTAGCTCTGTGGCCTCACAGCAAGAAGGTTGCTGGTTCGATCTTTGGCTGGGGCAAGGTTTGGGCAGTGGCCTTTGTCTGCATGTTCTCCCTGGGTTCTCCGGCTTCCTTCCACTGTCCAAAGAAATGTTAGGTTAACTGATTACTCTAAATTCCCCATATGAGTGAGTACTTGTTTCTCTATGTGGCCCTACGATGGACTGGCGAGCTGTCCAAGGGTGTACCCTGTCTCTTGACCAAAGCCTGCTTAGATAGGCTCCAGCTTCTCTGCGACTCTTCATTGGACTAAGCAGTTAGGATGATGAATGAATGAATAATAATAACTAGAAAAGTGCTCTTCTTGCAGAATAGCAAATGTGAATGCCCTTTTGTGCTGAATGATTGATATGCAATTGAATAACCATTATGGTAATGCATCGGGATTCGAGCCCAATATCTGAACAAGAGCCTATTTCTTTAACCACTACACCAGCACAGCTCTCTAATGCATTATGGTAAAATTATCTAAACTTTTGATCATTGGAATAGGATTTTTTTTTTTTTAACACTTCCTGCAGTGTGGAATCGGCAAAAGAGCTTAAGATTTAGATGTGTAAAATAGCACACAATATCTATTAGACATAGATCAGCATAAGGAGTAGAACCATTTAATGATTTATGAAAATACAGGACCTGGGTTTGAACTCACAACTTTCTGATCGAAAGGTGATTCTTTTTACCACTATGCCACTACAGTTCTTCTTCACACCCTGGCAGGAGCGCTATTATTTTTTGCCATTGGTATGGGATTGCCTTTGCCACCAGTGTATAATCAGCAGAATTAAGATGTGAAAAAATATTTGAAAGGTTGAACTGCTGTATAGAAGCCAAAGATTATTTTAAGTAGTTTGTAAATACAACTAAAATTCCGAAGTCACTAGTTAAACTAAAATAATCATTGCAGAAAACCATTTAGAACTGCTTGTGTAATCAGTTAAAAACTTTATTGTTCAACATGAGCAATGTTTTCATTTGAAGCATTTTGACACAAAAAAAAAAAACTGTAATATTTTGCTCATTTCTGCAGTTTTTTTTTCCCCTTGAGCTAACCCTTTGTATTAATTGCAAAACTTTTGAGGACAGACATTGCACAGGATATATCTTATTTGTGCAGAATGCCTATACTTTAACTCCACAGTTTGCATCTAAAGCTGAAGCATTTTGATGGACCAGTACACAACACTCTATGTACAACAACTGACATACCATCATGGCGAACATTTTATCATATGGGACTTGAACCCCATGGGCATTCACATTCATAATAATAATAATAATAATAATAATAATAATAATAATAATAATAATAATAATAATAATAATAATAGCAGTAGTAGTACCCTGCCTCTTGTCTAGTGATTGTTGGGATAGACTCCCTTAATTGAATGAAGCTGTAAAAATGGAAGGATGGATAGTAATGCTGCTGATTATTATTAACAATAGTTAATTTTTTTTTTTCTATTTTATCACTGTTTAGCCAAAATAATATTTGTTTGAGGGCAAATATGAAATGAAATTATAAAACAAAAAGATAACTAAAACAATGAATGTAATAAAAACAGAATCTGAAATCAGGAAGTATTTAAATCTAAAATATTTAGACAATGATTAATTAAAACAAGCTGAGCAGGTTTAGGAGACTTTGTTTCACATCATCAGCTGGAATGATATGGAGAGAAAGTAAAGAAATGTTTAAAACATGACATAAAAAGTGTATGTTTATGTCCATACAGACACGTCCTACAGAAGCAGCAGCCACAGCAAGCTTCATTCAGCCTTGTAGTAAATGAGAAGAAGCGCTTTGACCCTGCAGTTCCTCCATGTGTCACAAAGAATCAGGCTAAAATGCAGATGACCCAGTTTTCTGCCAGCACTTAAACACACCATCAACACAGTCTGGACGTGTGGAGGCAGACTCAAAGGTCTACCGGCAGCCACATGCATATGCAATGCTGTCAGTGCCCGTCACGCGCACACACACACACGTGTAAGCGCACCAACCAGTGCATGTGTGGCTATAAAGGCATGCCTGTTTGAATGTTTGTATAGTTTTGTCATACGTGTAAAATTATTGAGTTATTCAACGTTTCCATCTAAAATGAAGTAGATTTTTACTGTTTATACACCATATGTCCAGTCTGATGATGCCTTCACTGACCCACAGTGTTTCTGGAAATAACGGAGATCGTCTGTCTTGTCTGCCTTTCAGTCTCTGGACGGGTTCGTATTTGCACTAAACAAGGAGGGACGTTTCCTCTACATCTCTGAGACTGTTTCCATCTACCTGGGACTGTCGCAGGTGAGACTGTCGCCTCAACTCTCTTCCCTTTTTCAGTCTCTCTTTCCCCATGTCCATCGCCCTTGCTCCCCCCTCCTCCCCTGTCATTACCAAAGACAATTCCCAACAAATTAAGACTCATTTAAAATCTCATCAGCTCGTTGGACGGTTGTTTATTTTTATGCTGTGAGAAACAATGCATATTTTACTGCTCTGTGTGCGTGTGTGTGTGTGTGTGTGTGTGTGTGTGTGTGTACATTACATTGGACTCTGCCAGCTTTGTAACGAGCTCTCCCTGCTGATGAATTCCGTTCCTGCTCAGAGAGACAGGCGTCCATCATGTGGTGTGTGTGTGTTGGGAGTAAAGTGGATGCTGTGTGTGTGTGTTGGGAGTAAAGTGAAAGATGTGTGTGTTTTGGGAGTAAAGTGAATGATGTGTGTGTGTTGGGAGTAAAGTGGATGCTGTGTGTGTGTGTTGGGAGTAAAGTGGATGCTGTGTGTGTGTGTTGGGAGTAAAGTGAAAGATGTGTGTGTTTTGGGAGTAAAGTGAATGATGTGTGTGTGTTGGGAGTAAAGTGGATGCTGTGTGTGTGTGTTGGGAGTAAAGTGGATGCTGTGTGTGTGTGTTGGGAGTAAAGTGAAAGATGTGTGTGTTTTGGGAGTAAAGTGAATGATGTGTGTGTGTTGGGAGTAAAGTGGATGCTGTGTGTGTGTGTTGGGAGTAAAGTGGATGCTGTGTGTGTGTGTTGGGAGTAAAGTGAAAGATGTGTGTGTTTTGGGAGTAAAGTGAATGATTTGTGTGTGTTGGGAGTAAAGTGGATGACGTGTGTGTGTTGGGAGTAAAGTGGATGACGTGTGTGTGCGTTGGGAGTAAAGTGGATGACGTGTGTGTGTTGGGAGTAAGGTGGATGACATGTGTGTGTTGGTAGTAAAGTCAACGTGTGTGTGTGTGTGTGTGTTGGGAGTAAAATGGACGGTGTGTGAGTGTTGGGAGTAAAGTGAATGACGTGTGTGTGTGTGTGTTTTGAGTAAAGTGGATGACGTGTGTGTGCGTTGGGAGTAAAGTGGATGACGTGTGTGTGCGTTGGGAGTAAAGTGGATGACGTGTGTGTGCGTTGGGAGTAAAGTGGATGACGTGTGTGTGCGTTGGGAGTAAAGTGGATGACGTGTGTGTGCGTTGGGAGTAAAGTGGATGACGTGTGTGTGCGTTGGGAGTAAAGTGGATGATGTGTGTGTGCGTTGGGAGTAAAGTGGATGACGTGTGTGTGTGTTGGGAGTAAAGTGGATGACGTGTGTGTGTGTTGGGAGTAAAGTGGATGACGTGTGTGTGTGTTGGGAGTAAAGTGGATGACGTGTGTGTGTGTTGGGAGTAAAGTGGATGACGTGTGTGTGTGTTGGGAGTAAAGTGGATGACGTGTGTGTGCGTTGGGAGTAAAGTGGATGACTTGTGTGTGTGTTGGGAGTAAAGTGGATGACGTGTGTGTGTGTTGGGAGTAAAGTGGATGACGTGTGTGTGTGTTGGGAGTAAAGTGGATGACGTGTGTGTGCGTTGGGAGTAAAGTGGATGACGTGTGTGTGTGTTGGGAGTAAAGTGGATGACGTGTGTGTGCGTTGGGAGTAAAGTGGATGACGTGTGTGTGTGTTGGGAGTACAGTGGACTGGTGTCGCTACACACTGCTGTCTCCTTCATTTGTCTTTGTGTGAAAACTCGGTTTTCTGGTGTAGTTGGACTGGGAGCAGACTGGGAATGTCCCCGCGACCTGAACTGGGCGTAGCGGCTCAGAGAATAGACGGAAGCCTCGGCCGGTTTTGCTTCGGTGTGGACCGACTGCACTCAGTGAAGCCGTCTTTCTTCACGTCATCCGGACATTTCACATATTGGACAGTTTTCTTCACTTCTTGTCTTCAATTACATGGTGAAGATTTCCCAACTTTGTCCCCCATCAGCTCATATTTCCCATCAGATGATAAACATCTGACATGCTGTGTTGCTGCTCCTGGAGGGAAAGACGCTGACATTTTTTACATTTTACACATGTTCACAACGTTTTTTGGAAAAACATTTGATCCGTAAGAAAATCCCTTCTCAGTGTTTGTCATGTGAGGAACAGTCTTTCCTCACGTCCATCATTCTGGGAGAACGAGGGAAAACGGCCAGCCGGGTCACCAAAGGAGAACACAAGGTGCACCTCCCACATGCATCACGGTGTCTCCGGCTTTCCACCCTCCTCCACCCTGGATTAATTCACCCACTAAGATTGATTGATGATTTCTATCAAATAATTGATTAATTGTCAAATCAGGTCCCCGAAGCTTTTCTGCCATCTTCGCCGAGCTGGTTATCTTGTTCTCTGAGCTTTTATCAGCTGTCGGAGTAGCACACCGATTAAAAGGCAAAAGACAGAGGGAGAGCGAGCTTGTCTTTGCCTTGTGCGGCCCCTCTCGCTAATCCACCGTACACACGACGTTGCCGTCCTTTAATTGCTCTTCTTTCACCTCCTCTTTAATCACCACTCTTCTTCATTTTCCTTTATAGGAATAAAATATATCAGTAATAGTTTAATTATGTTGAGCTATGCAGGAGGAATGTTTGTGTGGTGGGGGGTAAGCGCGGGGAATTTCTTTAAGCTTTTGGGCAAATTGACAAGGTTACGGCTTTTCTCCAACATCCTTCTGCACATTGATGTGGACAGAGGATTTCCCAGTTAAACTGGACAGCTGACCATTCAAACAGATACGTGTTCACTAACTAAGCAGTGCTGTAATAGACTAATATTACCTTCCATGCTGTCATATTTTACAGCTCCTGCTCTTATTCTGCTTTTTTTTTCTATTTTAACTCCCATTTGATTTTATTTTTCTTTCCCTGAAACAAAATAAAGCTTCTCGGAGGGAAGAAGAGAAGTTATGGCTTCTCCACGAAACATGAAACTGAACCTGTCATGGTAACATGACTGGTTTAACTGGGAGCAGGTTGGTAACGTGACCAGTTTAGCTGGGAACAGGCCAGTCAAAGGTCCAGTTTAACTGGGAACAGGCCAGTCAAAGGACCAGTTTAACTGGGAACAGGCCAGTCAAAGGACCAGTTTAACTGGGAACAGGCCAGTCAAAGGACCAGTTTAACTGGGAACAGGCCAGTCAAAGGTCCAGTTTAACTGGGAACAGGCCAGTCAAAGGACCAGTTTAACTGGGAACAGGCCAGTCAAAGGACCAGTTTAACTGGGAACAGGCCAGTCAAAGGACCAATTTAACTGGGAACAGGCCAGTAACAGGATCAGTTTAACTGGGAACAGGCCACTAAAAGGACCAGTTTTACTGGGAACAGCCCCGTAACTTCACCAACCGTAGACAAATAGATGTAAAAGTTTAGGAACATTTGAGACATTGAGAGTATTGAGGAGATCCATCCATCTGAGTATAATATGTGTAAAATGTCATGAAAAAAAGCTTCCGAGAATCAGAAGGAATCTCTGTGTGCATGGGACAAGTTAATCGGAAGTTAAATTGTTTTAGTTTCAACCTCTGATATGATGTTTACCTTTTACTCAGAATAAAACATGAAATGCTGTAGATTTTACCCAGCATCCCAAACTTTTTGGAATTACGTCAAGATCACACTTGCACTCATTATTGAGTCACCGTGTGCATTTCCACGTCGCTGTCTCTGTACACCACAACCAGAGTGTGTCTCTCCTTTCCATCCTGTCAAGCCAACATCCCAGTTGCTGCACATGTATGTAGAAATATCTCCCTGTTTCTCTGCGTTCCGGTTTGCGGTGCATGCAGCTGCCCTCTCACCGCTCTAATTGAGATGTGTTTGCTTGTAAGTGTGCAGCAGATGGCAGCGTATCCTCTGCCTGATGGTCTGCTGGAAAATCGTAGCTTCGTTGTCTCTGCCAGACCCAAATTAGTCTGCTGGACCACCGCCTGTTGTGCTCAAATATGGTGGGCAGCCAGCATGTCTTCATGCCAGGCCAGCATGTACCCCAGCGCATGCAAAACCTGCAGGCAAAACTCAGGGAATACTCCTCACCTCAAACGGGTTTTACGCAGAGAAGAAAGGTATAAAGTTGCTTTGTGTGTGCACTGTGAAGAGGGCCGATGTGCTGGATGTTAGCGCAGGATCAGCTGCTGTCCTGCAGGTTTTACATGTTTCCCTGCTGCAACACACCTGATCCAAATAACATCTTGTTATGAGGTCCTGCACAAGCCTCTTAGTGACCCATGAATGCTCTGACTCAGGTGTAATGCAGCAGGTAAACATGTAGTCCTGCACCAGTCCTGCACTGGTGCATCATTCATTCATTCATTCATTCATTTTCTAAACCGCTTAATCCAATTTGGGGTCGCGGGGAAGCTGGAGCCTGTCCCAGCTGGCTTTGGGCGACAGGTAGGGTACACCCTGGACAGCTCACCAGTCCATCGCAGGGACACACAACCACTCACTCCTAGGGGCAATTTAGAGTAACCAATTCACCTAACATCATGTCTTTGGATGGTGGGAGGAAGCCGGAGTACCCGGAGAGAACCCACGCATACATGGGGAGAACATGCAGGAGGAGAACATGAACATGGCTCCGTGTGAACGTCTCAGGTTGCATCTTACAGATCGAGACGTTGACTACAGAGACACTTAGTTTGTTACAAGCCGAATCTTTGGGATGAAAAGAATGTTCCGGCCTCGCCATGCATATGTTCTGATCGTCGCAGTTTCTCTCCATGATAAATAACATCTAATTATTTTATAGACAAGTTGGAAGACAGGAGGATGTACTAACCCTGCAGGAGTTCAGGTCAAAGCAGCCAATCCTCATCCACCCTGCTTCTTCTTGTAGTTTTGTCCAGTCGCTGCAGCTGTTATGCAGCTCCTCTACGTCATCGAACATTCAGACATCATCAGCTTTACCTGCATGTCTTTATAGAACACTGAGTTTTGCCGAGAGAAAAAAGAAGGATGGCAGCTGTATGCCAGCCTGCAAAGTGCTGATGAAGAGGAGGGAATCATCATCATGCTGGACAGCGGAGCTGCAACACGGTGGAGAAAACCTGAAATCTGTCCAGCTGATTGGTGCAAAGCTCTCCTGGATCTGAGATTTCATTCATTCTCCTCTCTGGACTTTCCATCCTTTCTTCCTCTTACTGACTGTTCTCGGTCCTCCCCCCATTCTCTCCATCTTCAGCGTGTTCCCTCTCTCTGGGTCTTGTGTACTTGAAGTGGAAAATAGCCAGTAGCGTCAGAGAGAAGCTTCCTGGGACTCCCCTCATGGTGCGGACTCCGGAGCTGCAACATGGATCTGATAAAACCTCCAGAAACAGTTACAGAGGGTGTGTGTTTACAGCAGGTGTGTGTTTACAGCGTGTTTGTTTATAGTTGGTGTGTGTTTACAGAGGGTGTGTGTTTACAGTGGATGTGTTTACAGCAGGTGTGTGTTTACAGCGGGTGTGTGTTTACAGCGGGTGTGTGTTTACAGCAGGTGTGTGTTTACAGTGGATGTGTTTACAGCGGGTGTGTGTTTACAGTGGATGTGTTTACAGCAGGTGTGTGTTTACAGCGGGTGTGTGTTTACAGCGGGTGTGTGTTTACAGCGGGTGTGTGTTTACAGCGCGTGTGTGTTTACAGCAGGTGTGTGTTTACAGTGGATGTGTTTACAGCAGGTGTGTGTTTACAGTGGATGTGTTTACAGCAGGTGTGTGTTTACAGCGGGTGTGTGTTTACAGCGGGTGTGTGTTTACAGCGGGTGTGTGTTTACAGCGCGTGTGTGTTTACAGCAGGTGTGTGTTTACAGTGGATGTGTTTACAGCAGGTGTGTGTTTACAGTGGATGTGTTTACAGCAGGTGTGTGTTTACAGCGGGTGTGTGTTTACAGCGGGTGTGTGTTTACAGTGGATGTGTTTACAGCGGGTGTGTGTTTACAGTGGATGTGTTTACAGCAGGTGTGTGTTTACAGCGGGTGTGTGTTTACAGTGGATGTGTTTACAGCGGGTGTGTGTTTACAGTGGATGTGTGTTTACAGCGCGTGTGTGTTTAAAGTAGGTGTGTGTTTACAGCGGGTGTGTGTCTACAGCGGGTGTGTGTTTACAGCGGGTGTGTGTTTACAGTGGATGTGTTTACAGCAGGTGTGTGTTTACAGCGGGTGTGTGTTTACAGTGGATGTGTTTACAGCGGGTGTGTGTTTACAGCGGGTGTGTGTTTACAGCGCGTGTGTGTTTAAAGTAGGTGTGTGTTTACAGCGGGTGTGTGTCTACAGCGGGTGTGTGTTTACAGCGGGTGTGTGTTTACAGCAGGAATGTGTTTATAGCGGGTGTGTGTTTACAGCGGGTGTGTGTTTACAGCGGGTGTGTGTTTACAGCGCGTGTGTGTTTAAAGTAGGTGTGTGTTTACAGCGGGTGTGTGTTTACAGCAGGTGTGTGTTTACAGCAGGTGTGTGTTTACAGCAGGTGTGTGTTTACAGCGGGTGTGTGTTTACAGCAGGTGTGTGTTTACAGCGGGTGTGTGTTTACAGCGGATGTGTTTACAGCTTGTGTGTTTACAGAGGGTGTGTGTGTTTAAGGCGGATGTGTTTACAGCAGGTGTGTGTTTACAGAGGGTGTGTGTTTACAGCGCGTGTGTTTATAGTTGGTGTGTGTTTACAGAAGATGTGTGTGTTTACAGAGGGTGTGTGTTCACAGCGGATCTGTTTAAAGCAGGTGTGTGTTTACAGAGGGTGTGTGTTTACAATGTGTGTGTGTTTACAGAGGGTGTGTGTTTACAGCGTGTGTGTTTACAGAGGATGTGTGTTTACAGCAGGTGTGTGTTTACAGAAGATGTGTGTGTTTAAAGAGGGTGTGTGTTTACAGCGTGTGTGTTTACAGAGGGTGTGTGTTTACAGCGTGTGTGTTTACAGAAGATGTGTGTGTTTAAAGAGGGTGTGTGTTTACAGCGTGTGTGTTTACAGAGGGTGTGTGTTTACAGCGTGTGTGTTTACAGAAGATGTGTGTGTTTAAAGAGGGTGTGTGTTTACAGCGTGTGTGTTTACAGAGGGTGTGTGTTTACAGCGTGTGTGTTTACAGAAGATGTGTGTGTTTAAAGAGGGTGTGTGTTTACAGCGTGTGTGTTTACAGAGGGTGTGTGTTTACAGCGTGTGTGTTTACAGAGGGTGTGTGTTTACAGAAGATGTGTGTGTTTATAGTTGGTGTGTGTTTACAGAAGATGTGTGTGTTTAAAGAGGGTGTGTGTTTACAGCGTGTGTGTTTACAGAGGGTGTGTGTTTACAGCGTGTGTGTTTACAGAGGGTGTGTGTTTACAGCGTGTGTGTTTACAGAGGGTGTGTGTTTACAGCGTGTGTGTTTACAGAGGGTGTGTGTTTACAGCGTGTGTGTTTACAGCGGGTGTGTGTTTACAGTGGATGTGTTTACAGCAGGTGTGTGTTTACAGCGGGTGTGTGTTTACAGCGGGTGTGTGTTTACAGCGTGTTTGTTTATAGTTGGTGTGTGTTTACAGAGGGTGTGTGTTTACAGCGGGTGTGTGTTTACAGCGGGTGTGTGTTTACAGCGGGTGTGTGTTTACAGCAGGTGTGTGTTTACAGCGGGTGTGTGTTTACAGGGTGTTTGTTTATAGTTGGTGTGTGTTTAAAGTAGGTGTGTGTTTACAGCGGGTGTGTGTTTACAGAGGGTGTGTGTTTACAGCGGGTGTGTGTTTAAAGTAGGTGTGTGTTTACAGCGGGTGTGTGTCTACAGTGGATGTGTTTACAGCGCGTGTGTGTTTACAGCGGGTGTGTGTTTACAGCGCGTGTGTGTTTACAGCGGGTGTGTGTTTACAGTGGATGTGTTTACAGCAGGTGTGTGTTTACAGCGGGTGTGTGTTTACAGCGCGTGTGTGTTTACAGCGGGTGTGTGTCTACAGTGGATGTGTTTACAGCAGGTGTGTGTTTACAGCGGGTGTGTGTTTACAGCGCGTGTGTGTTTACAGCGGGTGTGTGTTTAAAATAGGTGTGTGTTTACAGAGGGTGTGTGTTTACAGTGGATGTGTTTACAGCAGGTGTGTGTTTACAGCAGGTGTGTGTTTACAGCGGGTGTGTGTCTACAGTGGATGTGTTTACAGCGGGTGTGTGTTTACAGCGCGTGTGTGTTTAAAGTAGGTGTGTGTTTACAGCGGGTGTGTGTCTACAGCGGGTGTGTGTTTACAGCGGGTGTGTGTTTACAGCGGGTGTGTGTCTACAGCGGGTGTGTGTTTACAGCGGGTGTGTGTTTACAGCGGGTGTGTGTTTACAGCAGGAATGTGTTTATAGTTGGTGTGTGTTTACAGCGGGTGTGTGTTTACAGCGGGTGTGTGTTTACAGCAGGAATGTGTTTATAGTTGGTGTGTGTCTACAGCGGGTGTGTGTTTACAGCGGGTGTGTGTCTACAGCGGGTGTGTGTTTACAGCAGGAATGTGTTTATAGTTGGTGTGTGTTTACAGCGGGTGTGTGTTTACAGCAGGAATGTGTTTATAGTTGGTGTGTGTTTACAGCGGGTGTGTGTTTACAGCAGGAATGTGTTTACAGCGGGTGTGTGTTTACAGCGGGTGTGTGTTTACAGCAGGAATGTGTTTACAGCGGGTGTGTGTTTATAGTTGGTGTGTGTTTACAGCGGGTGTGTGTTTACAGCAGGAATGTGTTTATAGTTGGTGTGTGTTTACAGCGGGTGTGTGTTTACAGCAGGAATGTGTTTACAGCGGGTGTGTGTTTACAGCGGGTGTGTGTTTACAGCGGGTGTGTGTCTACAGCGGGTGTGTGTTTACAGCAGGAATGTGTTTATAGTTGGTGTGTGTTTACAGCGGGTGTGTGTTTACAGCGGGTGTGTGTTTACAGCAGGAATGTGTTTATAGTTGGTGTGTGTTTACAGCGGGTGTGTGTTTACAGAGGGTGTGTGTTTACAGAGGGTGTGTGTTTACAGCGGGTGTGTGTTTACAGAGGGTGTGTGTTTACAGCAGGAATGTGTTTATAGTTGGTGTGTGTTTACAGCGGGTGTCTGTTTACAGCGGGTGTGTGTCTACAGCGGGTGTGTGTTTACAGAGGGTGTGTGTTTACAGCAGGAATGTGTTCATAGTTGGTGTGTGTTTACAGCAGGAATGTGTTTATAGTTGGTGTGTGTTTACAGCGGGTGTGTGTTTACAGCGGGTGTGTGTTTACAGCAGGAATGTGTTTATAGTTGGTGTGTGTTTACAGCGGGTGTGTGTTTACAGAGGGTGTGTGTTTACAGAGGGTGTGTGTTTACAGCGGGTGTGTGTTTACAGAGGGTGTGTGTTTACAGCAGGAATGTGTTTATAGTTGGTGTGTGTTTACAGCGGGTGTGTGTTTACAGCGGGTGTGTGTTTACAGCGGGTGTCTGTTTACAGCGGGTGTGTGTTTACAGCGGGTGTGTGTTTACAGCGGGTGTGTTTACCGCCACCCTTCATGGGACTCAGCGGTTCGGATGATGAATGGATAAATGAATTAAAGATTTCCATAGCAACATCCTCAGAGTCTGTTTCACAATAAGTGATATCAGCTAAAAACTGTCGTTTTGGACTTTAATCTCCTAAACTCTGAGTTCCTGTCCTGTATACTTCAGGTTCACACTGTATGTCAGAGAAAGCTCTACTGGTTCATGTTGGAGGGGTGGGGGCTTACTGGAATGACTGGGCCTCTGTGGTGGTCCTGCAATGGTGTTGACCTGTCCAGGCTGCAGCTGCTGGGATAGTATCCAGACTCCCAGGAACCCGCCGTGGAATAAGTGGAATACAGAAGTCCAACCACAGAATACTTAGTTGAACCAGACTCAATTTTCTTTGGTCCTGTTGATCTTCTGACCATGAAGTAGTCGTGTTTACCTGCATGGTGGTGTGGACAGCCTCTGCATGCATTCTGGTTTTGTGTGTTCATCCGTGTGGATTTGGGGTGTGTGCTCTTGCTGTGCAGACAGTGGCCATGTAAATGGATGAGGTTAGAGGTGATATTCCACCTGCACACAGAAGACACTTCTTTCCATTAAACAGAAAGACTAACACCAGGAGGGTGCAATATATTCATACACATACTGCTGCAGGTTGTTTAGCTTAAACTTCTCCATTCGTCCTTCTTTTCATGCATTGGAGGCATAAAAGATGGTAGAAGGGGAATGAAGGTTCTGACCTGCTCAGCATCTGCTCTGTCCAACCTTAACATATTAAAACCACTCTGTCATGTTGGTAGTAAGACAGCTGCTTTGTTTCAGCCCAATGACTTTCTGTTTGTTCCAGAGAGGGGAGGTGAACAGGTGTGCAAACCTTGACAAGGTTCCAACATCTCCAGCTGAAAGTGTTCAAAGCGGTGCGACGCGGTGCGGTGTGAAGCGGTGCGGTGCGAACCGGTGCGGTGTGAAGCGGTGCGAAGCGCCACACGATGGTCCAACCTGAGGAGTTCACCCTCTCTCTGCTCCACTTTGGCTCTAAGTCATAACCCTCTAACCCACACATCCATGAACTAAAGGTCTCGTTCGCTGCATTTAGTACATCTGGTAACCTTCATGGCCAAAAATACTTCACAGCCACACTGTTCTTACACACACACACACACACACACATATATATATGTGTGTATATATATATATATATATATATATATATATATATATATATATATATATATATATATATATATATATATATATATACACACATATATATATGTGTGTGTGTGTGTGTGTGTGTAAGAACAGTATATATATATACACACACATATATATATGTGTATATATATATGTGTATATATATATATATATATATATATATATATATATATATATATATATACACACATATATATATATGTGTGTATATATATATATATATGTATATATATATATATATATATATATACATATATATATATATATATATATATATATATATATATATATATATATATATATATATACATATATATATATATATATATATATATATATATATATATATATATATACATATACATATATATGTGTGTGTGTGTGTGTGTGTGTGTGTATATGTATTATATATTTGAATATATATTTAGGGGTCGCGCCATGTGCACGTGGAACATGTCATTGCCTGCCAGTTTTTATCTGCTTTCTGCTTTTTTCACACACACACATTTGAAGCCCGCAGTGGTCACATCACGTTATGCTGACATGGACCACAGCATCTGCTCAGCAGCTCCACAATGACACTGATTTGCACTTAAATGAGTGGGTTTAAGTGCCGTGGAGCATTACCACTCGGCTCTGTGTGATCCCAGTGTCTTTATCCTGCATTACACTGAGCAGAAGGAGAAGGGAGATGAGAGAAGGAGTACAAGAGGAGAGAGGATGGAGGGGAAGGTGAGATTAAGACAGACAGCTACAGGGGAGGGGAATGCTGGGAAAAGAGGCGTAAAGAGAGAGAATGGATGGATAGAATGGATCTGTAATAAGAAATGGAACAGAGAGGAAGATGTTGAAGGAGAGAAGACCGAGAAGGTAACAGAGATGGAGGATTTCATCACCAAAGAGGCGGAAGCAGAGTTTAGATTCCCTGAGAACAGTGAAATATTCCAGCTGTTAAAGTGTTCCAGATGTTCAGTACCAGAGTATTTATCCCCTCTGTGATTGACACATCTAAAGCCGTCTGGTCGTTTCACACGAGGGAACGCAGCTTCAACCTGTAATGAGTCTGAAGAAACAGCAACAACAGGAAAAAAAAGCGATCATCAGAAAGGATTGAGCAGGCCGGGTTTTCTGCTGATTTTACTTCCAAGTAGTACAAAAGAGATGCGTATTAATCTCATTCTAGACATCCTCTATCTGGTTCCATGTTTTTGTGTGTTCAAAGAAAATCTAAGTTCAGAGACGTGCTTTCCTCTGCTGTGATTCATCCCATCTGCACTGCTTGGTGGCGCCAGGCATCAAGCTTCTGACCAACCCAAATAATGCTCCCATTATAAAAAAGAAGCTTGTTTTGGCCTGAAGCTGTCTGAGCAGGAGGAAGAGGACAAACAAAGTCAGATGACAAACTCCTGACCCTGTGAGTTCATGGAAAATCTCGTCTGACTGATGAGACTTCGTCACAACGCTGCTCATGCTGGCAGCCACGTCGCGGTACGTTGGGGTTTTCCTCATGATGCAGAGTTTTCCATCGTTTTTCAAAGCCTCATTTCTGTTTTCTACACTGTACCACGGTGTCTCTACTGGTCATATGACCCCCGTGTCACGTCCGGGACACGTAAATGTTTCCATCACACTTTTCTGATATATTTCTATATTGAAACATCTGAAAAAAAAAAGAGCAAAAAATTTTTTCCGCGATATTTGAGTTTGTTTTGAAAATGTCTGTGTTTCTATTGGTGTTTTCTTGCCATATTCAGGTTTTGTGCTATGCTAGGTGCGCTGCAAACGCAGCTAACGAGTAGTTAACCCTTTATAGAGCACTCAATGAAATACCTTGGTAATGAACATTTTAACCTAAAATTGTCCTTCTGGTATGAACCAACACCTCCATTCTGTTGTTACATTAACATAAAAAAATGTTTCATGCTGAATATGAAAGAAAACGAAGTGATCAAAAATAGTCAGTTGTCCCATAAAGGGTTAAAATGGATTTCAGGTCCTGCTGAAAAGTCCAGTTTGGATGTTTTCTGCTCTCTAATGCGAAACGGAGGCAGCTCTCCTGGATGGGGAACATTTCCTCATCATGGTACAGTTCACTCTGGAGATGGATTGCATATTATCCACAATCACTTTTTATTGATCAGTGTTCTTCCTTTCTTCAGCTGCAGCTCAGGTTTACATTAGAAGCTCATGGTGTTTGTATTAGTGGTGCATTGACGTGTTTCAGAGCTCTGATTCCTGATTAAAGTGCTTTCAGGAGCTTCAACACATTAACAAAGACACATCTCATGCAGTGTGTGTGTCCTCCTCATCAGCAGTATGGGAGTAATGTATGCAGTTTGCTTTAAATCAAACTCTGAAAGTTAAATGATTAAAAAGGGTTTAGAAAAGTATATCCGGTACAAGTACAGTCGGGTTCATATCTGCTTGTTTCTGCGTCTTCGCAGCATCTTTTATCCATCTTATTTTATTCTCAGCCAAAGAATTTGCTTTGTCATAATCATCTTCCAGTCCTCATCAGAGACTAGCCGCGGGGGGGCAGAGAGCCGTGGGGGGGCGAACCATTCACCCGAGTGGAAAAATCGGAGTTTACACAACAGCGAGGAGGAGAAATGAAAGATTTTTCTTTTTCCTGTTTGTTTCTTTATCTGCAGGAGAATTCATTACCTGACAGAGGAGAGCGAGGTGAGCACTGTCAGCCGAGAATAATGACTTGTCTAACTGATAACACACACACACACACACACACACAGCGTATTCCAGTTTATTAACCTGGATCTTACTTCTGTTATTCTGCACCAACTGTGGAAGCGTTCCTGCACCGTATCCCGGCCGCTTGGTGACGGTCATCACCCTGCTGCCATGTGCTGGACGGCCTCACAGGTCTCTGACCTCACCTGTCTGGTCCACCAGTCTCATGCTGCCATGATGATTACCTCCGCCAGGGAGGTTATGTTTTTACATGTCTGTCTGTCTGTCTGAATTTCTGACTGTCTGTCTGTCTGACTGTTTGATTTTTTGTTTTTTTGTGTTCAAGGTAACTGAAAATGTGAAAAGGAAGAACTGGTGGTGGTGACCTGGACTCCCAGTTTGGATCAGAGCTGTTTTAAAGGATTCTTTAACTCTGTTGGCCATAGTTTCTGGTCTTACGAGGGGCTGTCATGCAGAAATGGTTCTGGTTCTGGTTCTGGCTTCAGTCTCCAGTCTCAGAACCTTGGTGTTTTCTTACAAGCTGGCCTGTGTTCACACCAGTTTAACCAGAACCTCAGTTAGTGGCCTCGACATGGACGTCATCAGCTTGCAGGTTTGGTCCTGAGAGTTGATGGCTAAGTCATCGGGATCCACTTTGACCTGTGCAGAAAAATAAACACATTTAAAAGAAGTTGGTAAGATGTGAGGACGTCAACACAAGCTTGCAAAATATGCTAATGAAATTCTAAGTGGTTGCCAGGCAACATAACACAAATGAGTTATGGGGGGGCGTCCACACAGCTCTTCTAGTTCCAGCAGTCGCCACTGCAACTAAATACATACACACACACACATTATACATATATATATGTATATGTATATATATATATATATATATATATATATATATATATATATATATATATATATATATATATATATATATATAAACTCCAATGATAGTGATGTGGAACAGATACAAACTTTTGCAATCATAGCAAGCTTGTCTTTGTCTGTAATAACCTTTTTGTGCCTCAATCCAGAGGAAATCAGCTGGAATGTGAAATTGAAAACAAACAGTCATTTCAGATAGCGGATCCTCTCCCGAGCCAGCGTCTCTCGCTATGTTTGAAGCCCACAGATTGTCCTCAGATTATATCCAGATATACAGTATTGCTCATGTTCCCTAAATCCCTATCTAATAGACAGCTCACACATAATCAGACACACTCAAAAGCCAGAGCAGCAGGAGCTCCGAGCTGTTCTGGAGGTATAAAGGAGCTATCACTGCTGCGGAAGAAAACCACAAACCTCCAGCAACATGGTCTCCTCCATTGTAAGATGATTTTACAGCATGTCATTAATCATTTTACTGCAAATAATTAATGTGTTATTGGAAGTTGTGTCATTTATGCAGTTTATTTTCACACACAAATGATAAATATGGAGATTAAACAAGGCAGATGTGAAGACAGAAAATAATTCAAGCAAGAATGAAGAATAAATTTATTTCCCCTCCTGGATGAATAAAGTATTCCTGATCGATTGTATTCTTGATAATATGGTTATCAAATGTAGACAGACCAATGTATCGGTTAGATAACCAAAATTAGGAAATGAGTTTGGAACTAGTGTCTGTTTAAAGATCAACAGAGCAACGAGCTGAGAATTCTGTTTGTCTACGTAGTCAGAGGACCTGCAGAGATCCATTTACAGAGACCTCCACACAGAACTCAACAAGCTAAGAACCAAGAGTCCTCTTCCAGCAGTGCTACTGTACGCTACGGAGTGCTACTGGCATCTCCACGGTGCAGGACGGAAGCCGCATCACAGATTCCTCTTCCAATAAATGTGGAGAAATGTGGCATCACTTCATCTGCTTAGATCCTCTTTTTCTGTCGGAAATGTCTTCCTGTTGCTCTGCTGACCAAGTCCTGGTCCTGCCAGTATCCTGGTCCTGTTAGTATCCTGGTCCTGTTAGTATCCTGGTCCTACTAGAATCCTGGTCCTGTTAGTATCCTGGTCCTGCTAGAATCCTGGTCCCGTTCGTGTCCCGGTCCTGCTAGTATCCTGGTCCTGCCAGTATCCTGGTCCCGTTCGTGTCCCGGTCCTGCTAGTATCCTGGTCCTGCTAGAATCCTGGTACTGTTAGTATCCTGGTCCCGTTAGTATCCTGGTCCTGCTAGTATCCTGGTCCTGCTAGTATCCTGGTCCTGCTAGTATCCTGGTCCTGCTAGTATCCTGGTCCCGTTAGTATCCTGGTCCTGCTAGTATCCTGGTCCCGTTAGTATCCTGGTGCTGTTAGTATCCTGGTCCCGTTAGTATCCTGGTCCTGCTAGAATCCTGGTCCTGTTAGTATCCTGGTCCTGTTAGTATCCTGGTCCTGCTAGTATCCTGGTGCTGTTAGTATCCTGGTCCCGTTAGTATCCTTTAGAGTTAATATGCAAGGTGGGAACCAAACAAAGGCGACCCAGAGACATAGGATAGCTCGGATGGATAGTCAGGCATCCTTTCCAGTTTTTGCCTCTGAAAGTGTAAAAAAAAAGTGCATCTTGTCCTGAGGCAGACCTGCTGGTGGAAGTGGGGCTCATGTGCACATTTGTGACCAATCAACACATGATGTGCACATCATTCCTCTGCTGGAAAAGTTGAGTTGATCTGATTTCCCGGCAAAATATTTCATCCTTTTTTTTTCTTTTTTTTTTTTTTTCTTTTTTTTTATCAGAGATCCATTTTTTTCTTCTGTGGTTTTAATTTTGATGCGACCCTTGTCGGTCTGCAGTGTGAACAGTCTTCATATGTTCCTCGTGTATCACGTGAAGCACGCTGCATTTGCATGTCCCGCCTCCTCCAACACAAACTGATGTTATTCTCACTTCAATGGCAGAAAGGTCAGAGGAAATGTGAAGCGATCATTCAGACCGAGGTCACATCACATCAGCTGTGTGTCCGATCTGAGACCACGTCTGGAAGTGGCCCTGGTCTGGCATGTTGGCAGCTTTTTGTCTGCAGAGTGAACATAACCTTAATGGCTTTTTCACTAGTAATGAAGCCACTGCTGTGATACTCTCTCACTGGAAATGAGACTGAGGAGAAGAAACACTTCATGGAAGTTACAGACAGAGAGAGAGAGACAGCAACTGCACTTTGTTTTGTTCTTGTCAAGGTCACAGCAGCAGAATGTGGAGATCCTGAGGGAACACCACTGCCTGCGTGTGTGTGTGTGTGTGTGTGTGTGTGTGTGTGTGTGTGTGTGTGTGTTTGCCTATTGTCGCTGTGTGTTTGTCTGCATTTAAAGCCCAGTGGGGACTTACAATGGGCTGCAGCGACATACTGCAGTCACTGCTCAATTGATTGGTTTAAAGACACACACACACACACACACACACACACAGAATCAACACATGAGTAACAAACAAACAGCCATTTACAGAAAATTAAAAACGATGTAAAAGGAAAAGGTGAAACACGGAGAATCCAAAGCCAGGTTTTTATCCTGGTTCTGCTGTGGCCCCTGGCGGAGGTTTGCCTCTCCCAGTGTTTTCTAGTTACTGGAGATGTTTTCAGGAGGTCAGACAGTTTGGCATATCAGTCTTGTGTTTTCTAGCGTGTCTCGCAGGCAGTCTTATTGTCCACATGTGCTGACATAATCGTGTGTCTGATGTTGCACAGTTGCATCATTTCTTGCTTATGAATCCTGTTGGGCTCAATAAAGTCATTAAAGATGTATTACATTAGTTATTTACCTTAAAGCTTCTCGTTCTGGACTTGTTTGATGACACAGTGACATCTATTATGTGTATATCTAGATTTGCTGCTGCGTCGCGAGGCTGAGAACCCTCCTCCTCGTGCATTATAACTATCGGATCCGAGGTGTTCAATCCGCCATGGTCCCACAAAGGAAACGTTTTCTAACAAATGTTTATTAACTTGCTAAATATGCTAAAGTACAGGAACTATTTCATGTTGGCCTTCATGTAGTCTTACAACCGTTGTTTCTCTCCTTCACCTGTTCGAGACGGCAGATCGGAGTTAGTTGATTAACATGTTGCCATGGTGACGCCCTCTAATTTACTGACATTACAGTCATTTAACTTGCCGGACTACGTTTTTGTACAGGTACAGCTCAGAAAATTAGAATATTATGACAAAGTTCAACATTTTTTGTCTCTCATTTCAGAATGTGATACCTATATATTACATAGATTTATTACACATAGAGTGAAACATTTCAAACAGTTTTTTCTTGAAATTTTGAGGATGATGGCTCACCTGATCTGAACCTCGAAGAGAATCTGTGGGTTGTTGTGAAGAGGAAGATGAGAGACACCAGACCCAACTATGTAGATGACCTGCAGGGTGCTATCAAAGCAACCTGGGCTTCCATTACACCTGAGCAGCGCCACATGCTGGTGGCTTCCATTGCCATGCCGCGTTCATGCAGTAATTCATGCAAAACGAGGCGCAGCCAGGTACTGAGGCATGGAAATGATCACACTGTTCAGAAACGACATTTCTGTTTAAAATATCCTTTTTTCATTGATCTTGTGTAATATTCTAATTTTCTGAGCCACTGCATTTTGGCTTCTCATCATCTATAAGCCACAATCATCAGCACTTCAAGAAAGAATGTTTGAAATGTTTCACTCTATGTGGAATTAATCTATGTAATATATGAGATTCACATTCTGAAATGAGTGATAAAAAGTATTGAACTTTTTCATAATATTCTAATTTTCTGAGATGCACCTGTATATGTAGGGGGTAATGCCCGACGTGGTGTCCATTATTAGAAATGAATGGACGATGCGGAGGCGTGAACCGTTCATTTCTAATTATGGACACCTCGTCGGGCATTATCTCGTTTATACCATGGTCACTCACAAAGGAATTAATATAGGATCCACAAGTGTGCTCTTGAACACAGTGTCTTTAATGATTTTGACGTCTCTTAAGTGGTGATTAATGCCGGCCCTCAAACTCCCCAAACTTGCAAACCTATATTCTCTTCCTTCCTTTGTCAACTGGACGGATGCGTAAAACAATCTGAAAATGTCACGAGAGCAGCAGCAGTGTAGCTCCCAAAGTTAATGTTTTAAATAATGCTTTTCTTTGTGTTTTTCTCATCCTTATCATCCTCTAAATTGCTCAGTTTTTCTGATGTCACCTCCTTGTGTCGCATCTCCTTCTTCTCATATTTTCTTCTCTCTCTTCCGCTTCATCCCAGTCTTCAAAATGATTCAAATTCACCAAATAGATTGAAAGAAATGAAAAAATCACTCGTGTTCACGTGATGTTTGATGATGTCTGTCCAGATATTCTTTCTTTCTGCTCGTTTGTCGCCAACATTTCTGTTGCCACGGTTACCAACGCAAAGATTTAGAATTATTCGGCTTTTTAACAGACAACCAATCCGATTTGAGTATTCACCCAGACCATGGTATAAACTAAAATAATGCTGGCAATTGAATCATCACTGACCATGGCATAATCATAAATAAATGCTTTATGCGTTCTGACGGCAAAAGTCTTCATTCTTATGTTCTGACTAGGTTTATTATATGACAACTTTGCGTCGTGTTTTAAGGAATTTTTGCTTGAATGAAACAGACCGAGTAGCAATGAAATGCCAAAAAAGTCACATTAATATGAAGATATTTCACATGTCAAAATAGTGATTGTGGAAAAGCATGAGGTGTGCTCCCTGTTTCATGTCTGCTCGGATACGAGTCACGGAAACATCTGCAGGTTAAAAACAAGCTGAGCAGCATACGAGAGCTTCTGAAGCATCTGTTATTCTGCGCAGAATTCAACATACACACAGACTCTTAGCAAACGCAAAGTGACCTCAACAAGTGCAGAAAGTCTGGGTCAGATTAGGAGTAAACAGAAGACAGAAACATCAGATTATTTAAACTGTGTGTGTTCTTTTACCTCGAGGACCTTCCTGCCACATAAATGAGATTTAGCCTCGAGCACACACACTCACACACACACCACCTGTGCAAGTCATTAACACAGCAAACAAATGAAATTTGCTGAATAAAAGGAAAAGTGTTGTCGTGGACATATTAGCCTGAGAAACATGATGAAAGTGCTTCTCCATTGTGTCCTTATCAGAGTCCCATAATACACTGCAAGGCAGGGATTGGCCCTCTCGTTTGGCCATACAATACTGGGCTTATCGGTGTCTGGGGCCTCGCCATGAAGGTTGTAAGACTGCTATTGTTGTGAGATTTAGGAGGAACGTTGGATTTTCGGCTCCTCAGAGCAATGCGGGGGTTTTGTGAGCAGGCGAGGGGAATGGAAAGAACATGACCGAAACAGGGAAACGAAAGCAGCACGAAGCGATGATCAGAAGATGAAACAGACAGGACTCCATTTTGTATGTAACCCTTTTGCCACCCGGCTCGTATGGTAAAGGAGTGTTCCCTCTGAATACACCCGCTCTTTTCTGGAAAGCAAATTAACATGATGGCAGAAGAGACATCTCAATGTATCAAAACTGTGTCTAGGGTCTATTATTATTCTTACTCACAAATGCATAACCAAAAAAATGACTCCTCAGGAACTATAAGGAGCACCAGTATGAATTAGCACTGTCCATAACTAGTTAGCTTAGAAATATATTTCTTTTGTTTTTTTTTGTTTGTTTGTTTGTTTGTTTTTTTTTACAGTGTAGGCTTTTACCAGAATAAAAAACAATGAGAAACACAGACTGAATTTCAGATTACTTGTGTATTCAACAAATGTCAATACAAGAACCTAGGATGTAAAGTATTTCAACCCTTTTTTCCAACCAGCATTTTTTTAGAGTGCACTCTGTGTCTATATCAGCTTGTAGTTCGGATCGTTGGCGCACGTTGGAGCTCAGATAAATGGAGAGAAAAATAACCTCAATGCAATGATCATACCAGTCGCTGGGTTTTTCCCATCCTTGCTGAAAGCAACAGCGTGAAGCAGAAATCCTCCTGCCTGAGATCCTCTATGTAGGTGAGCGGCGGTCCGCTGGCAGCGACGCGTTTTCTCTCGGTGCGGCTCTCCTGGCAGATGTTGGACGGTCTGGCACTAGCTTCCGCTTTAGCCTGCTGGTCTGTCCCGGCGATATGCTGCCGCTCACTCTCTGCGCTGCGGGTCGCTAATCCAGTCCTCAGCAGTCAACCGAAAGTGAAGAACACTTCTGCAGATTGTAACCTGTACGTGGTCAAGCGCTGTGACGTCCCACGCACCTGTTCTTCTCCCAGCCTGACGTCGGAAAAACCCCACGCGTACCCTCGTGTCCTCTCTTTTTTTTTCTTTCTGTCTCTCTTCTTCTATGCTTCCCGTTCCACACACACCACACATACAGCGTCACCCCAATGTTTTTTTCTTTATGAAAAAAACATGAACCAGTGAAAAATAATTACTATTATTAGTCATGTCTTGAAACACAATAAACCAATGTGTGCCTTCTTTAGAAAACAAAGTAAAATATGTATTTTGTAAATAACATTAACAATACTGATTTATCAGATTACTACACTCTCCCCCCCACCAGAAATAAAGTCATGCCCTCATGGCTTGGCAGGTAACAGGTTATGTTAAACCCAACTAAGGAATAACAGGAGAGCTTATCCATTTGTAGAAACAAGAAATAAACTTCACTGGACATACACTAGGGGTACCTAGAATATCATAAGTAAGTCAAATGGAGCCTTCCTGAGCCTTTGAGAGTTCCTGATCTCACCGTCAGTCTCTAATTTTTCTTGTGGACTAGGCTCTGGACCAGGAGTCAGTATGTCTTCAGTCTCTGACATAGTATTGCATGTCTCTTGCAAGTCGGACTGAGAATGAGACTAGGTCTCATTCACTCTGCTCATTTTGGCCGGATTGCAAATCCAGATCTAGACTGAATGATTCGGGTGTTTCATAATTTTGAGTGGCATTTTGTATTTCAACTGACATGTAAAATGTTTCATCTTCAGAATCTGTGCATTCACCACTTCTGTTCTCTTGTTCTGACATTTCAGGGTTCTTTACTGAACCTTTGTCATCTTCTGAGGGTTTGTGTCTTTTCCTCCTTCTCAACCTCCTCTTTGAAACAATGTTTGGGCTCTGTGCTGATTCCAAACATACTTTCTGTCCCAGGAGCAGGATGTGATTACGATGAAGGATCTTTATAGGTCCATCACCTTCCTCTGGTCCCCGCCAAAACACAGGTAAGTTTGACAGTTGACTCTGAACAACATAAGGCGTAGAAACCCAACGGTCTGCCAGCTTATGTTTTCCTTGTAGTCCAAGGTTACGGATAAGGACTCGATCTCCAGGTAAAAGTTGCTTGAACTTGACTCTCTGATCGTATCTTTGTTTCCTTTATTTTGCCTGGCAGCAGGGGCAAATAGCCATCGTATGGGTAATCAGCAGGACTGAGCCCCCATATCTGTAAAGCACTGAGCGGTGTCAATGGTAGGTGTGTCAGATATCTGTCATAAAAGGATCTGTAGAGTAAGGTGACTTGAGAACCAGTATCGAGTATGGCTTTTGCGTAAATGCCTTCAATCTGAACTGGTACAGCAGAAATTGGGCCAACTAAGCCTTTCGGGATAGTGTCTTCGACTACTTCCTCAGTTTTGATGCTCTTGGAACGTGTCTTTACCTAAGGGATGCCAGGCCATTCCGCTACTGGGCCCCGTGGTAGTTTCCCGATTTCTTGGTGAGTTTGATTAGTCGTTTATTGACTCTTTGGAGGTTCTCAACTCCATCATACTCTCTCATATAGTGTCCATCATCTCTGCATCTATAACAAAAGATCCCAGGAATATTGGTGTTCTTTGTATTTTGAGGAGTTGGGCTTCTTCTATATTTGGTTTTGGCTGTACTGTCAAGTTTGGGACTTGTTTCAATTTGAGCAGCTGCTGTTGAAACTGTTGCAACTTTGAGACTATTCATCTCAGCTTTTAGCTTACTGAGCTCTTTCTTGAGTCTTTCAACCTCCAGATCAGTCTTACTTTCAGGTGCTGGCTTGGGGATTGAGGCAACCGGTTTTGACATGGCTATGTTTTTTTTGCATCAGTTCTGCCCTGTAACATGTCTTCCTCTTCTCTGACTTCCTTCAGAAGATCATTGAACGAAGGTGGTGGTCTAAGTTCATGAGTCATGCGTATGCGCATTGCAATCATGTCATGAGGTAAGGCGCCTTGTACAACTTGTTCGTTGCGAAGTCGATTCATGTCAGCCAACTGCAACCCTCCTTTCCTGAAGATACAGTGCAACAGTTTGTCAAGTCTCAATAGGTACGTGGAGAGTTTTTCCCCTTTGCTTTGAAACATTTGTCTGAACTTGACTAGGAGATCAGATGAAGTTTCAGTAGTTCCAAATGCCGTTTCAAGAGCTTGCATGTAGTCATTCACAGTGGCATGGGGAGTACTGATTTATCAGATTACTACATGTAGTTTGGTCAACAAAAATGATCAAATCGTTTGTGCAGCTGTCTTCTGGATCTGCGTTTGTGAAGCGTCCAGCAGAAGGTGCATCCACGCTTCATGAAGAGCGCCGCCTGGACCTGGTCTCAAAGACGGCGGCTCCAGACGCGCTTCCTGAGCAGCTTGGTGAGGATTCAGGACGGAGCTGAAGAACCGGTCAAAGCTGTTGTTGAGATGCAGGGTGAAACGTACAACAGAGTTGCATGCAATCTCTGCATCGTTACATTTCCAGCTGGAGTTCTGCCCATTTCCTTGTCCCTGAACTGGACGAAACAGTTTGGAAAATGAAGGAATGAACGCTCTGCCAGAACATGTATGATGTATGGTGCATGTATGATGCTGACAACCTCGTGTCATGCTTCACACAGCTGAGGAGGAAACGTGTTCTGGATGAATTCCTGAGTCTTCTCTGCTGGATTTCTGCTTCCATGATGCTATCCATGAGACAGGATACTAATCCTGCAGAATTGTGGTATCTCCAGGGTGATAACGCTGACCCGTCCCCCACCAGTTTACTCTGCTGGTTAACAGCAGTTTACAGACTTCTGTTCCCTGTGTGAGCTTGGCAGTGAAATCCAGCTTGTGATGCTTAAAGTTTATTTACTGTTTTAAGGGTTTTTAACAACCTGACAGGAGCCGGTTTCACCTGGTTTTCAAATCGTGTGTAGTACATTTGTAAGATTATTAAAGAGTTTGATGCTTGGACTCTGTTCTTATCATGTTTCCTCTCCGCAGGAGGTGATTTAATGCAGTGTTTGTAAAGGGCTTAACAGCAATAAAGCTGTGTACAAATACAATTCTCTCTCTCTGCCTTAACCTGATGATGCTGTTGCTCTGTATTTTGTCTTGCCTAATAAATCACCATCTATCAGACCCTGCCACACACACACACACACACACACACACACACACACTTTTTATGGACTGTTCATTTGTCATCCTTGGAGCGGCCGACAGGGAAAGTTGAATATGCGGGGTGTTTATGGAGGCTAAGCGCTGAAAGCAGCGGCCATCGTCATCTTTATTCCAGTGGGGCGAACGAGGAAACGATGTGACTGAAACTAAAACAAACAGATGTTTCTGGTTCTGAGGGACATCCGAAATTAAGACAAATACTTTTTTCTTTTTAGCGGTGATCTCGCTTATTAAAAAGGTTTTCATGAAACAAATCAACATATTGTAGGAAGTTGATTAAACGTCCATCATGACCCGTGCTGATCCGTCCGTCTGACATGTCTGTTCATCGTTCCGGTTTGTTGACACCTGATCCTGTGTCTGGAGTCATCCTCAGTCTTCGGCTTGGATGTCAGCGTCCCATGAATTATTAACAGCAGAGTAATTATGCATCAAACTTGCAATATTACCCCAATTAGCTGACGTTTAATGCTGTTATTAATTCTGCACGCTGCAAGCCAACATCCTTTATTTGATTAGTCTCCTACAAAGTCACTTAGAGGACTTTCACTGTGTGTGTGTGTGTGTGTGTGTGTGTGTATTTGTCTGCATGCATTTTTAACTGCTCTACATTAATCATAGTACAGAGAATAAAAATGGGAATAATATGAATTACTTTTTTTCATCACAGCATTAAAGGACTTTCCTTAAAAGCTAAAAATGATTCTTTGTTTGAGCTTTGTGGTGGAATCCGAGCTGGACGTGACGGGGAACACAATCACAGATAGCAACTAGATGAGCGAGAACAGGTTGATCTGCGGCGGCGGCGCCGCTGTGTCGGCGCCTCATACGAGTGCAGAGACGCCAGACTTCAAGCATAAAAGTGAAAACACAAAGCCAGTTCCTCCCATCTCGCTGTTGGACCCCCAGACCACTCTGCCTGTGGGAGCTGAAGGATGCAGAACAGGTTCCTCACCGCAGCGTTCTGCTGGTTCTGATTGGCTGACAGGGCTGTCAGTCTTACTTTGGTGGCTATCTCTTCATTCTGTTTGTTCCAACAAGTCAGAAGAGGCGTGATTTAGTCTGACTGATCTGTCCCCTGCGAGCTAGAGGCCTGCTTGTCTGGCGAACCTGAAACCTCCACAGGTTCAGCAGTTAACGTTCTTATGTCCCACATCTTCCAGCAGCACCTCAGCAGAGCCTGAGGGCACGTCTCCACAGCTCCACGCAGCTCCACGCAGTCCCACGCAGCTCCACACTCTGTCTGCCTTCTCATGTGACTGTGGTCCAACCTTCAGCATCATCTCCATCATCATCTTCTGCTCCAGATGAGACTTCAGGAGGGAACTGAGGCTACGTTCACACTTAAGTGACTTAAATCCGATGTTTTTGCCCCTCTGCGACCGATAACCGATCTTTTCTCAACAGTCAGATATGTATCTGATCTTTTTCCCTGCGACTTCAGTCTGAACGGTCGCATTAAAACGACACAGACGTCCTTATTCTGCATCTGGTGTTCATGAACTCTTTATCGGTGAATGCTATCACATCAGTCTCCCACCAACCCTGACTGCGACTCCGAACCCAAACGTTTCTCTCCACAGCTCCAAGGCCTCGACCAGAACTTTCGTCTTCCGTAGACGTCTCCGTAAAACGAACCCATGTTTACTTCTGCAAACACAAAGACGTCCCATGCACGCTCACTGCACATCGCCGTGTCTTCTCCGCATGCTTCTGGTGCGCGTGAGGTTCATACAGCGGATCATACAGGTCATGTCTGATGGGAAATGTGGTCCTGCAGTCCGAACGCCTGATTCACCTTAAAGGGATTACTCATAGAAAGGATGAAATGCAGGGAGCCGTTGTTCATGAGGAGGACGCGGTGCAGCCGATCATCGGAGCCGAGAGGCAGATGACAGGAGCCAGAGGAGGAGCTGGGTGGATGAGATGAGTCTGCATAGTCAACACACACATTCTGCCGACACCAACCGAGCTCCCGGTGCGGGACGGGCGGATGCCGAACAATCTGGCCTACTTTATACGATTCCTTTTGTGATTATTTTGACTAAAAATTAAGGATTTTGAAGCAGATTTGGTAACTGTCGGGAGAAACGTGGTTGTCCAGGTGTAGACATCCTCAGCTGTAGTTCACCTGGAGCAGTTTATGCCAACCTGAAGCTCTCTTAGCACAACATGCTGTGTGTGTTTGGGTGAAAGTGCTGCGGAGCAGGAAGACTCTCACACTGAAACCTGGGCTGTAGATGTGGATGTGTGTTCACTGACTGGAATATGGAGTGATTAGACTAAGGATGTGCAGAGTTCATGAGAACTGGCTGAAGTTGCGTTAGCAGTTGCCATGGCAACCCTTCATAGTCCATTTATGTAGGACTGAGTTTCACGTCATATTTCATCCCAAATCAGAGCGCATCATGCAGCCGGAGCTCTGTGCTGTAAGTTGTCACAGCACGGCATGGGAGCTTGGCTGGAATGCCAGCAGGGAGGTTGGACTTCGCCCCACAGCAGCTGGAAATCGATGCATAGACGACCAGCAGGTCTGAATCGCAGGAGGACTTTCAGAATAAAAGCGTCTCCACTGTGAGAGCGATTTTACTTGCCACATGAAGGTTTTATTAAGGTTACTGCTTTCTTATTTAAGGTTTGTGAGTGGAGGAACTCTGGGATGATTGCACTCTTTCACCTTCAAGCTGATTCACTGACAAATATTTTTAGGTTTACTGGTTGGGATGGCAGACGTGTTGGGAGGGTAATGGGGCGGGGGGGATGGCACTGACAGGACAAGAAGAAAACATTTCTAAAAGAGAAGTTAGGATTAGGTATGAATACATTTAAGGAAATGACAGGAAGCAAGGTGGAGTGGACGGATGAGATAATTACTCTGATTGTTCCTGCAGGTGGAGCTGACTGGCAGCAGCGTGTTCGACTACATCCACCCTGGTGACCATGTGGAGATGGCTGAGCAGCTCGGCATGAAGCTTCCTCCAGGCAGAGGGATGTCTCTGTCCCAGGCCGCCATGAATGAAGACGGGGCGTCCTCAGCCTCGTCGTCGTCGCACTCTGAGACACCTGAACCAGGTAGGCGTGGCAGGGAGGAAACGTGAAGCCTGCTTTACCTCGACAAGCCTGAAAACATGTAGCAGATGGTTTCAGGGCTCAGAAGCTGACTGAGCCGGTCAGCTGCACCAGCACGACAAGACGAAGCCTGGACGTTACTGCAGACTGGACGAAACCTGGACGTTACCGGAGACGGGACGTAGCCTGGATGTTACAGCAGACGGGACGAAGCCTGGACGTTACCGCAGATGGGACGAAGCCTTGACGTTACCGCAGACGGGACGAAGCCTTGACGTTACCGCAGACGGGACGTAGCCTGGACGTTACCGCAGACGGGACGAAGCCTTGACGTTACCGCAGACGGGACGTAGCCTGGACGTTACTGCAGACGGGACGAAGCCTTGACGTTACCGCAGACGGGACGAAGCCTTGACGTTACCGCAGACGGGACGTAGCCTGGACGTTACTGCAGACGGGACGAAGCCTGGACGTTACCGCAGACGGGATGAAGCCTTGACGTTACCGCAGACGGGACGAAGCCTTGACGTTACAGCAGACTGGACGAAGCCTGGACGTTACCGCAGACGGGACGTAGCCTGGACGTTACTGCAGACGGGACGAAGCCTGGACGTTACCGCAGACGGGACGTAGCCTGGACGTTACCGCAGACTGGACGAAGCCTGGACGTTACAGCAGACGGGACGTAGCCTGGACGTTACTGCAGACGGGACGAAGCCTGGACGTTACCGCAGACGGGACGAAGCCTTGACGTTACAGCAGACGGGACGAAGCCTTGACGTTACCGCAGACGGGACGTAGCCTGGACGTTACAGCAGACGGGACGAAGCCTGGACGTTACCGCAGACGGGACGTAGCCTGGACGTTACTGCAGACGGGACGAAGCCTGGACGTTACAGCAGACGGGACGTAGCCTGGACGTTACTGCAGACGGGACGAAGCCTGGACGTTACTGCAGACGGGACGAACCCTGGACGTTACAGCAGACTGGACGAAGCCTGGACGTTACAGCAGACTGGACGAAGCCTGGACGTTACCGCAGACGGGACGAAGCCTGGACGTTACCGCAGACGGGACGAAGCCTGGACGTTACTGCAGACGGGACGAAGCCTTGACGTTACTGCAGACGGGAGGAAGCCTGGACGTTACCGCAGACGGGATGAAGCCTTGACGTTACCGCAGACGGGACGAAGCCTGGACGTTACAGCAGACGGGACGAAGCCTGGACGTTACCGCAGACAGGACGAAGCCTGGACTTTCCCGCAGACGGGACGAAGCCTGGACGTTACAGCAGACTGGACGAAGCCTGGACGTTACTGCAGACGGGACGAAGCCTTGACGTTACTGCAGACGGGAGGAAGCCTGGACGTTACCGCAGACGGGATGAAGCCTTGACGTTACCGCAGACGGGACGAAGCCTGGACGTTACAGCAGACGGGACGAAGCCTGGACGTTACCGCAGACAGGACGAAGCCTGGACTTTCCCGCAGACGGGACGAAGCCTGGACGTTACAGCAGACTGGACGAAGCCTGGACGTTACAGCAGACGGGACGAAGCCTGGACGTTACAGCAGACGGGACGAAGCCTGGACGTTACAGCAGACGGGACGAAGCCTGGACGTTACAGCAGACTGGACGAAGCCTGGACGTTACAGCAGACTGGACGAAGCCTGGACGTTACAGCAGACGGGACGAAGCCTGGACGTTACAGCAGCCGGGACGAAGCCTTGACGTTACCGCAGACGGGACGAAGCCTGGACGTTACAGCAGACTGGACGAAGCCTGGATGTTACCGCAGACGGGACGAAGCCTTGACGTTACCGCAGACGGGACGAAGCCTGGACGTTACCGCAGACGGGACGAAGCCTTGACGTTACAGCAGACGGGACGAAGCCTGGACGTTACCGCAGACGGGACGAAGCCTGGATGTTACAGCAGACGGCACTGCTTTTAACCAGGATGTGAAGAAGGAAATGCATTTACAAACTAACTTCAAGCTGCTGCAGAACGATGGTGTGAAGACCTCCACCTGATGCTGAGGTTTCAGTGGAAGTAGCTCCAGAGTGGGCTGGAATCATTTTGGTGGTCTTTCTGTTTGCACGTTCTCCATGTGCATGCGTGGGTTCTCTCCGGGTTCTCCGGCTTCCTCCCACCGTCTAAACACACAAGTTGTCCTGAGCAGTGAGTGTGAGTTTCTGAGTGGTCCTGAGAGGGTCTGCAACCTGTGCAGGTGTACCTGCCTCTCTCCAAGTGTTTACTGGGACAGACTCCAGCCTCCCTGCAACCCTTACTGGTTTGGAAAATAGATGGACCACATGCTGCCATGTGATTGGCCGGTCAGACCTCTGTGTTGGCAGACAGGTGTGTGTTTAACCCGCTCCATGACGTCTGAGCACTGTCCACTGGGTTTTTATAAACGCTGTAGAGTTTAGCTTGTGATGAACCTGAAGACGACACACACACACACACACACACACACACACACACACACACACACACACACACACACACACACACACACACACACATGTTTCCGTCTACTGCGGGATGTTTGAGACTTTTTACCTTCCATCGTGCTCTCTCGCTCACGTTCCTGAGAATTTAAGTATTAGGGCGAAAATCCATTTATAAATTAAACAAAATGACTTGATATCCATCAAGTCCCCGAGTTCATCAGCCTGTTCAAACAAGGAGCTAAAGATTGGTTTGGCATCGGTCGGGGTCTTCAGAGACGGCACGGTAATTAGATCTGCCATGGATTTATTCTGGACTGATTGGTGCTGCTGATGTGTGTGTTTGTGTGTGTGTGTGTGTGTGTGTGTGTGTGATGGGGAGGGTGGGGTTTTAAAGACTTCTCTGTTTGTGAGTCTTTTTTTTTTTTTTTTTGTGTACCCCAGCGTCTCAGCGACGGGAAAAGTCGGCTTCTCCGAGCAAAAACAGGAAAATACATGAGAAACGTCGTCTTTGCCCGTTTCCCCGGGATACATATCCCACAGAAGGAAACAGACGGAAGCATCGAAGGCAGGAACGTAACGGAAGATGGAAAAGGGTTTGCATGAATCTCTGAAGGATTCCGACTGGGGTAAAGTGAAGGAAGACAGTAGGAAGAAATGTTTGCAAAGCGTAAGACATCGTAGCGGCAGCTGTGTGAGAACACGGCGGTGTGAGAACACGGCGGTGTGAGAACACGGCGGTGTGAGAACACGGCGGTGTGAGTACACGGCGGTGTGAGAACACGGCGGTGTGAGTACACGGCGGTGTGAGAACACGGCGGTGTGAGAACACGGCGGTGTGAGAACACGGCGGTGTGAGTACACGGCGGTGTGAGAACACGGCGGTGTGAGTACACGGCGGTGTGAGAACACGGCGGTGTGAGAACACGGCGGTGTGAGAACACGGCGGTGTGAGTACACGGCGGTGTGAGAACACGGCGGTGTGAGAACACGGCGGTGTGAGAACACGGCGGTGAGTACACGGCGGTGAGTACACGGCGGTGAGAACACGGCGGTGAGTACACGGCGGTGAGAACACGGCGGTGTGAGAACACGGCGGTGTGAGTACACGGCGGTGTGAGAACACGGCGGTGTGAGTACACGGCGGTGTGAGTACACGGCGGTGTGAGTACACGGCGGTGTGAGAACACGGCGGTGTGAGAACACGGCGGTGTGAGAACACGGCGGTGTGAGAACACGGCGGTGTGAGTACACGGCGGTGTGAGAACACGGCGGTGTGAGAACACGGCGGTGTGAGTACACGGCGGTGTGAGAACACGGCGGTGTGAGTACACGGCGGTGTGAGTACACGGCGGTGTGAGAACACGGCGGTGTGAGTACACGGCGGTGTGAGTACACGGCGGTGTGAGAACACGGCGGTGTGAGAACACGGCGGTGTGAGTACACGGCGGTGTGAGTACACGGCGGTGTGAGAACACGGCGGTGTGAGTACACGGCGGTGTGAGAACACGGCGGTGTGAGAACACGGCGGTGTGAGTACACGGCGGTGTGAGTACACGGCGGTGTGAGAACACGGCGGTGTGAGAACACGGCGGTGTGAGTACACGGCGGTGTGAGTACACGGCGGTGTGAGTACACGGCGGTGTGAGAACACGGCGGTGTTCAGCAGTTTCAATCTGCTGATAGATGAAGGGAAACAGGTGATGTGGGATGCAGATTGGACCGTGAGGAGGAGGAAGACGTGTGATGAACGGTTTTTAACGTAAACCTGAAGCGTGCGAGGACGGCGTCGGCTGAGTGAGAAGGTTCTGGTGAGGTGCATCACGGGTAGACAGATAGCTCTCTGCAGGACGCCGTCCCAGTATGCAACCCGAACCCTGCAGCTCGTTCCTCATTAAACTTCTAAAATACAGGAACACCCAGAAATGTGAAGAGATGAAGTCACGATGACTTTATCAGAACTTTGTTCCTCTTTGTTTCTGTCGTTTTTTTCTTCATCGGTGCGCTCCCAGTATCCTCTCCTTCATTTTCAAGGGTCATCCCCGTCTCCACTGCCAGCTGTCCGGTTCAGCTTCTCACCTTGTTTCCATCGTCAGCTTGTGCAGTAACTATGCAGACTGTTCCAGACTGACACTGGCTGCAGAGGCTCAGGCCTAAAGTCTTCCTTTATGCAGATGATGTGCATTAAATGGGGCGGGGCAGCAATAGTAAGGGAAAGTCAGACTCGTACAGATGAGCAAATATATAAAGCCCACGATTTATTACTTTCATTATGAAATAAGAAAAAGTTTAACCAAAACTAGAAAGAATTAAATTCATGTCAGACAAACCTGAGCTGTTATTGTCGCCCCAACTCCTGACCACATTTTTCCCTGATGTTCCTGCACTCAGCCAGCACATTATTCTGAAAACCTTTTTTTCTTGAAGCAAAATGCATTTAATAGACATGCAGTGACAGTTTCTGACAGACTGTCCAGCTCCTACAGGTTTTAGATGTTTCCCGCTCCAACACACCTGACTCAGATTAATGAGTCATTTTAATGAGTCATTAGGCATGTGGGTTTTATTTGAGTCGTGTGTTGGAAGCAGTTTGAAGACCAGTCTGTTGGTTCTCAGTCTGGTTTTCTGAATCTCAGACCTGAAGGAAGCATTTGGAGGTTCTGCTTTCCCACAATGCATCTGGCCTTCCTCGCATACAGCAGGCGGGAGGGGCGCCACCTTGTTTAGCTTGGAGGAATCTTTTTGTGACACCTCCATCAGCTGTAGCTTCCCTCGCGGTGTACTTGTATTACTGTCCTTGTGAACTGGGAGGCTACTGTGGTCTAGTTGGAGCCGAAAAACACTGCTCTGTTATTTACAACAACTTCTCTTGGAAAGAAAAGAAAACTTCTTCCAACCATTTATCATTCATGGTTTATCCTGTTCCACGTTGTGGAGGAGCAGATCGAAACAGACCACTGCTAAGCTTTCTCACATCTAATCATCAATCAACTGATATCAGTTCAGCAACTGATCAGCTGATCTGGAGCAGACTGGAGCTTATTTTCCCATCCGATCCGGCCCACATGTGGAACTCTGCCTACATTCAAAAAGGACAAAACTTGTTAAACCTTTCACCATCCGTAGGGTTCATTAGAGTCTGTGGAACAGCGTCTGCTTTTACCTCCTTTGCTGGTGTAATAAGTCAGAAAGCTGAGCCCATCATTTTAATTACAGGCACTCTCATAAAGTATTGAAACTGGAGTTAAAACACGAGTTGACCTTGGAGGAGAGTCTTCTTTGAAGCTCCGTGCTCCTTGCCGTGTCCTCTTGCAGTTAAAGAGACCATCTTTAACAGCACATGTAGTAATTTAAGTGATTTCAGTAAATTTCAGCAGGCCGAGCAGCTCCCCGATCTTTCTGATGGTGAGTGGTTGGAAGTGATTACTCATAAGTGTAATTTAGTCTCCATGCAGTTCTTATCTCCTCTAACAAGGCTATGATTGTCTCAGGGTCATAAAAACATGCATATTTTCCCTGTTGCTGCTGGTTGACTTTGAGGTAGACACCTTTTCAGAAGACGTTGTTTAACTGATGCTCCAGTAGAACTAATAAGATTAGTCAGGATTCCAGTCTCTGAAACGTCATTTTCATCATCATCATCTTCTGCCGCTTATCCGGGGTCTGGTCGCGGGCGCAGCAGCCTAAGCAGGGAAGCCCAGACTGCCCTCTCCCCAGCCACATTTGCCAACTCTGCGGGGGGGATCCCGAGGCGTTCCCAGGCCAGCCGAGAGATATAATCCCTCCAGCGTGTCCCGGGTCTTCCCCGGGGTCTCCTCCCAGAGGGACGTGCCTGGAATACCTCACCAGGGAGGTCCAGGAGGCATCCTGACCAGATGCCCGAGCCACCTCAACTGGTTCCTCTCGATGCGGAGGAGCAGCAGCTCTACTCTGAACCCCTCCCGAATGACCAGGCTCCTCATCCTATCTCTAAGGGAGAGCACGGCCACCCTGCGGAGGAAACTCATTTCAGCCGCCTGTATACGAGATCTCCTTCTTTCGGTCACGACCCACAGCTCATGACCATAGGTGAGGGTAGGAACGTAGATTGACTGGTAAATCAAGAGCTTCGCCTTCTGGCTCAGCTCCTTCTTCACTACGACAGACCGGCGCAGAGTCCGCAGAACTGCAGACGCCGCACCGATCCCTCTGTCAATCTCGCACTCCATCCTTCCCTCACTCGTGAACAAGACCCCGAGATATTTAAACTCCTCCACTTGAGGCAGGACCTCACTCCCGACCCAGAGAGGGCAATCCACCCTATTCCAGCTGAGGACCATGGTCTCAGATTTGGAGGTGCTGATTCTCATCCCAGCCGCTTCACACTCGGCCGCGAATCGCTCAAGCGAGAGCTGGAGATTACAACCAGATGAAACCAACAGGACCACGTCATCTGTAAAAAGCAGGGACCCAATCTTGATGCCACCAAGCCGGATCCCCTCAACACCTCGGCTGTGCCTAGAAAGTCTGTTCATATAAGTTATGAACAGAATCGGTGATAAAGGGCAGCCTTGGCGGAGTCCAACCCTCACCGGCAACGAATCCGACTTACTACCGGCAATGCGGACCAAGCTCTGACACCTGTCATACAGGGACCGGACAGCTCGTACAAGGGGGTCCGGTACCCCATACTCCCAGAGTACCCCCCACAGGAGCCCCCGGGGGACACGGTCGAATGCCTTCTCCAGGTCCACAAGGCACATGTAGACTGGTTGGGCAAACTCCCATGCCCCCTCCGGGACCCCAAAGAGGGTATAGAGCTGGTCCACTGTTCCGCAACCAGGACGAAAACCACACTGCTCCTCCTCAATCTGGGATTTGACAATCCGGCGAACCCTCCTCTCCAGGACCCCTGAATAGACCTTACCAGGGAGGCTGAGGAGTGTGATACCCCTGTAATTAGAACACACCCTCCGGTCCCCCTTCTTAAAAAGGGGGACCACCACCCCAGTCTGCAAATCCAGCGGTACTGCCCCCAATGTCCACACGATGCTGCAGAGTCATGTCAGCCAGGACAGCCCCACAGCATCCAGACCCTTAAGGAACTCCGGGCAGATCTCATCCACCCCCGGGGCCTTGCTGCCAAGGAGCTTTTTGACCACCTCAGCGACTTCAGCCCCAGAGATAGGAGAGTTCACCCCTGAGTCCCCCAGCTCTGCTTCCTCATCGGAAGACGTGTTGGTAGGATTGAGGAGGTCTTCGAAGTATTCCTTCCACTGACCCACAACGTCCCGAGTTGAGGTCAGCAGCTCCCCACCCACACTGTACACAGTGTTGATGGAGCACTGCGTCACCCTCCTGAGTCGCCGGATGGTGGACCAGAATCTCCTCAAAGCCGTCCGGAAGTCTTTCTCCATGAACTCCTCCCATGCCCGAGTTTTTGCCTCGGCAACAGCCAAAGCCGCTTAGCCTGTCGGTACCCATAAGCTGCCTCCAGAGTCCCACAGGTCTTCAGCTTGATGGCATCCCTCCCTGCTGGTGTCCACCAACGAGTCCTGGGATTACCGCCACAACAGGCACCAACGACCTTACAGCCACAGCTCCAACTAGCCGCCTCAACCATAGAGACACGGAACACAGCCCATTCGGACTCAATGTCCCCCACCTCACTCGGGACATGGTTGAAGCTCTGTTGAAGGTGGGAGTTGAAGCTCACTCTGACGGGGGACTCAGCCAGACGTTCCCAGCAGACCCTCACAACACGTTGGGCCTGCCAGATCTGACCGGCTTCCTCCCCCACCATCTGAGCCAACTCACCACCAGGTGGTGATCAGTTGACAGCTCCGCCCCCCTCTTCACCCGAGTGTCCAAGGCATGTGGCCGCAGGTCCGACGATACGACTACAAAATTGATCATCGAACTGTGGCCCAGGGAATCTTGATACCAGGTGTACATATGGACACTCTTATGTTGGAATATGGTGTTCATTATGGACAATTCGTGACGAGCACAGAAGTCCAATAACAAAACATTTGGGTTCGGCGGGGGACCCATTTCTCCCAATCACTCCCCTCCTGGGAGTGAGGTCCCCCAGTAGAACAATGGAGTCCCCAGAAGGAGCTCCCTCCAGCACTCCCTGCAAGGACTCCAGAAAGGGTGGGTACTCTGAACTGCTGTTCGGTGCATAAGCACAGACAACAGTCAGGACCCGTCCCCCACCCGGAGGCGGAGGGAAACTACCCTTTCATCCAGCGGGGTAAACCCCAATGTGCAGGCACCAACCTGGGGGCTGATGAGAATGCCCACACCTGCTCTGCGCCTCTCAACATGAGCAACTCCAGAGTGGAAGAAAGTCCAGCCCCTTTCGAGGGTTCTGGTTCCAGAGCCCAAGCCATGCGTCGAGGTGAGTCCAACTATATCTAGTCGGAACCGCTCAACCTCGTGCAGAAGCTCAGGCTCCTTTCCCACCAGAGAGGTGACGTCCCTAGAGCCTGCTTCTGCAGCCGGGTATTGGACCGCCAGGGTCCCCGCCCCTTGCTGGGGCCCAGCTCACATTGCACCCGACCCCTACGGCTACTCCCGCAGATGGTGAGCCCACGAGAGGTGGGGCCATGTAACCCTTTCGGGCTGAGCCCGACCGGGCCCAATGGGTAAAGGCCTGGCCACCAGACAGACTATGAAGGAAAACCTCCGTCGGGACCAGAACCAGGAAGGAAAACCTCCGTCGGGACCAGAACCAGGAAGGAAAACCTCCACTAGGACCAGAACCAGGAAGGAAAACCTCCATCAGGACCAGAACCAGGAAGGAAAACCTCCACCAGGACCAGAACCAAGAAGGAAAACCTCCACCAGGACCAGAACCAGGAAGGAAAACCTCCATCAGCACCAGAACCAGGAAGGAAAACCTCCACCTGGACCAGAACCAGGAAGGAAAACCTCAACCAGGACCAGAACCAGGAAGGAAAACCTTGGTTGGACTGGGCGAAGATGAACTAAAGTTTTGTCTTCACACGGTTTTAACGACTGCTCCCGACTCTCAGAAACAACCCGAGCAAGAAGGTCAACAAACAGGAAGAAGACATTCCAGCCCATCGATTGGCCAGGACTGAAAACCAGGCTTGAGACTGTCCCAAACAACCCGAACTGTCCCTGGACGACCAACGACTCGCACACAGCGGTCTCCTCAGAACCCTCATGCAGTCTGGAAGTAACAAATCCAAGTTTTTCTGCATCATTCTGAATCAGGATGTACATATTCTTTTGGGAATATGAAACGGAAAAAAGCACGAAACTAGAAACCTGTCACAGAAATACGGAAGCTAAATGTTAGCATGTATGTTAGCGACACATTGAGAGCCACAGCGGTGTAAACAGCTGCTCTTCTTGGGGTTCAGCTTGATAACAAAACAATAAATAAGACGAGACATCCAGCGTTTCAGTCTCAACATGGCCAACAAGCTGCCTGTTCTACGGCAAGTCTGAGGGGACAAACATCCTACTCAACTCAAAACACTGAAGAATAAGATGTTTTGCTAGCTTTGTGCTAACATAATGTAACTCCACTGAATGTGTTCAGAAGAAGGAGACATTTACTGAACACAGTTTCCATAAACTGGGACTTTGCCATGAAGATGTTAAACTGGGATCAGACCCATTACTAACAGGGATAGAAGGAATAGTTATTGGCCCTGCAAGTAATGTCTATAAATCAACTAAGCTAAGAGTCATTTTTCATATTTAAAAAGTTTAAATCAATATTTATGTGCTCATCCTACTGTTATTCAAAGCCATTTAAAAAAAAAAAACTAAAAAAAAACATTAAGATGTAGTCCTGCACCAGTGCATCAGCACCAGAACCAGGAAGGAAAACCTCAACCAGGACCAGAACCAGGACCAGAACCTGCACCAGTGCAGGACTGGTGCAGGACTACATGTTTACCTGCTGCATTACACCTGAGTCAGAGCATTCATGGGTCACTAAGAGGCTTGTGCAGGACCTGATAACAAGATGTTATTTGGATCAGGTGTGTTGCAGCAGGGAAACATGTAAAACCTGCAGGACAGCAGCTGATCCTGCGCTAACATCCAGCACATCGGTCCTCTTCTCTACATTCAGGAATAAATGTCATGAACTGCAGCATCATTTTATAGACTGTCTCAGTGAATCCAGATGGATTCTGTCAACGTTAACATTTCTGGATGAGTTATTCTTTTTCACTCATCTGAATGCATTTCCATCTTCATCTAGATCCTCTGTACAACAAAGAAATCCTCCAGAGCCGGGGGTGGGGGGGGGGGGGTTAAGGCTACAGGTCAGAACTGTTACTAAATGCTGGTAGGAGACGGGTGAGAAGTTAAATTCTTTGCATGTTATCAAGCTGCAGATCAGGAAGCAGGTGCCACACAGCAGATTACTCATTACGAGACGTGTGAACATCTCTGCCTGTTTCACATGTAGTCCTGATCCAAAGGAACTCCAGGGTTCTGAATAATCATCTTATATGGTCTGATAACCGCCAGTAGCTTTTCTGTCACATTTAGCAAGTTAAGCTTTCGCTGCAAAGTCGGAGTTCAAGTTCAAGCCGACTCTGAAGTGTTTTGTTTTCTTTTTTTTACTTCAAACTGCCTTTTCTGTTTTATAAAATCATCCATTAACCCAATAAAACCTTTCAGCCTGCTCTTAATTTCAATTTTCTCCCATCATGACGGAAAATTAGTTGATAAAAAAGTCCTTCCAGAAGTGACGGTACGTCCTCAGTGAAGGAAAATACCATAAGTTCCTTGTTATTGGCTCCGTGGGGTCTAATTGTCCACAGCGTCGCCTTATTTCAACATCATACGTCTTTAATTATTGTTGCTAATCGCTCGATTAGCAACATGGAGGAGAATAATCCGTCATAAGCGCCCCCATTCATCATCATCCCTCCCTCCGCTCTGGTCACACCACCAGAGTAGTCTTCCCAGCGAAGGATGAGAAAACACTAGTTTACTATTTTAAACCTTTTGAAGAAACGGATATAACGGGGGTGGCCGGGGCGTGTTAAAATAAAATTAATAAAGAAAATAATAAAAACAGGTAAAACAGGGTCCTCCCGGCCACCTTGGTTCTTTTAAAGATCAGGGGGAGCAGAGTCAACTACACTAAATCTCAATAAAACCAGTTTAATAAAAACAAGATAACATAATAAAAAGGTTAAAAAGTTAAAATAATAAAACCCCAGTCCTCTAAAATGTCCCTAAAACGTCCTTAAAAAACATCCTTTAAAATGGCCACAGTGCGGCTTGGGTTGGTCCTCCTCTCTGCAGCAAAGGATCCCGTCTTCTCAGCCTTCATTTGGCGACATCACGTCCAGGACCTGCAGAGAGGAGCATACACGGCAGTCTACACGCTTAAGAGGGGAACCCTCCTGCCTGGCCCTGCAGCCAGCCTCCTCCTCTGGACCCTGAACTAGGCCATTTTACTCACGCTTGGTACTACTCACTGAGTAGCTGCACCTTAGGGTCCAGACCGGCTGCTGCACTTCAGGCTCCGCCTCGCCACCACCAAGCCGTGGTGAGACCAGTCGTCACTGGCCCCTTCCTCGTCATCGTCGCCATCACCCATTTTCAGGAGCTCTATCCCCTTCCTTGTCCTGCACTCTGCTTCTGTTTCTCTCCTCTGCCACACCTGTTGCTCCTTTAAAGAGTCTGCCCAGCCACTCACAGGTGTTCCCACTTAAAAATTAAGGGCGAGGTCGATAGGCCTCCAGGGGGGGGTTAGTAACCAAACAACAGTTAAAAACACATGCAGTAAAACTATTTCAATTAAAACCCATGCTTTTGACCCTGTCACACGGAAGCAGTTTGAGATGGTGAGAAGAGGAAGAAATAAGGAAAGATGGAAGTGTTTTCTGAACTGAAACCAGATTTTTATGCAGTGTTCCAGGACTGCGTTGGTGGCCCGGGGACGTGACGTTCCAGGAACTAAGGAAGCAGGCAGACTGTGGGATTACCAGCAATCCCATCTTGGACCAGACAGGACCGTGGTCCTCAGTGTGGAAACCCAATATGATATGTTTGCCGCCCAGTAGAATCTGCATTTATATCTTTAATGACAACTATTATAATCTGAATCTCCGTGTGAAGTTGGTCTTTGCCTTCATCCATCACGTCTTAAATCATCAGTTCATTTAGCAGACCGAAGCTTTTTCCTCCTCCACGAGAAGCTTCATGTAGCGGGGTGGGGATCACTGCAGGGGCTGCCGGTGCTTTTATCTGCAGTAAACCCGGTGATTTCAGATTTAACGCGGAACTTTGTCCGTGGCGACGGCTTGTGCACATGCCTGGTTCTCCGTCTTTAAATGTAAATATTTCTACTTTCTCACCTGATCAGCTGTTTTATTGAAACAATCCATTTAACCTGTATGAGCAAAAATGCTGAAGCATCAATTTTCTGCTTTCTGCTTTTCCGCGTTACCACGCCCAGTCCAATATCCGACCAATCACAAGACGTCTCGGTGTGCTGCAGGCCTAACGAAACCGCTGCAAATGCTTGAGCTGCACAGTTAACATCACAGAAGATTTAAACAGTGGCTGGAAGAATGCAGCGCCTGCTGCAAAGCCAGCGTGAGGACTTCATCAGCTTATCAATGGGGTCAACTTATAATGGTCATATGTGCAGAAAACGGTGGCGCAGTGGTTAGCACAGCAAGAAGGTCACTGGTTCGATCCTTGGCTGGTTTGGTCAGTGGCCTTTCTGTGTGGGGTTTGCATGTTTTCCCCGTGTATGCGTGGGTTCTCTCCGGGTACTCCGGCTTCCTCCCACCATCCAAAGACATGCATGATAGGTTAATTGGTTACTCTAAATTGCCCCTAGGAGTGAGTGTGAGCGTGAGTGTGGTTGTTCGTCTCTCTGTGTGGCCCTGCGATGGACTGGCGAGCTGTCCAGGGTGTACCCTGCCTGTCGCCCAAAGCCAGCTGGGATAGGCTCCAGCTTCCCCGCGACCCTGAATTGGAATAAGTGGTTCGGAAAATGAATGAATGAATGTGCAGAAAACGGAAATAAGTGGTAAAAACATCTGATGACATCACACTACTTATACAGCTTTATGCATAAGCAATAACGTCCTGAGAATCATCAAGTTATTCAGCAAACTCATCATGACTGCTGCTCAGTTTCTTCTGTTTCTCTTTGAGGCGACAGATTTTCATACCTTTTCTGAGTAAAGACTTCTTTTTGACTTTAAAGTGCAGCCTTGTTGTGTGGACTGAGCTGTGCAGCTGCAAGAGCAGCCGGGAGGAGAGTGATGCGTTCACAGGCTGTCATGGAAAATTGGGCTTTGCATAGGTGCCGAATGGAGCTGAAACACTTGTCATTAAAAATATGTAAAGTTTTATGTCTCTTGATGAAATAATGTGATGTGGCTGAACTTTGGAGACAAATAATATAATAAAAGTACGAAGCACTGACCGAGCAGTAAGACACCACTCAGCCCTGCCGGCTCAGACACTCATGTGGGCGTATGAGTGTAGAAACGAGCAGATTGCACCGACTAACAGCCTGACGGCTTCTCCTCTGAGGAAGATTCTTTCTGGAAAACCGGATGTGACATCAGGTTCAGTTTGTCCCATTCTTCACTTCTTCTCACACTGCAGGGCAGTTTTCACTGTGTGTGTGTGTGTGCGTGTGTGTGTGTGTGTGTGTGTGTGTGTGTGTGTGTGTGTGCATGCGTGTGCATGTGTGTATGTGCATGTGCATGTGTGTGTGCGTGTGTGTGTGTGTGTGCGTTTGTGAGTGTGTGTGTGTCTGTGTGTGTGTGTGTGTGTGTGTCTATGTTTGTGTGTGCGTGTGTGTGCATGTGTGTGCATGTGTGTATGTGCGTGTGCATGTGTGTGTGCGTGTGTGTGTGTGTGTGCGTGTGTGTGTGTGCATGTGTGTGTGCCTGTGTGTGTGTGTCAGTGTGTGTGCGTGTGTCTCTGTGTGTGTGCGTGTGTGCGAGTGTTCGTGTGTGTGCATGCGTGTGTGTATGTGTGTGCATGCGTGTGTGTGTGTGTGTGTGCGTTTGTGTGTGCGTGTGTGTGTGTGTGTGTGTGCACGTGTGTGTGCATGCGTGTGTGTGTGTGTGTGTGTGTGAGCTTGCTTCTTTTTCAGCAGTGTCTTACACACATGTCCATGTGTCAGAACGGTCCAGATCAAAATCCCGTCGAGAATCTGAGGCCAGATCTAAAAACGTTCACGCCGCTCTCCATCTGGCTGGAGCTGTGTTGCAAAGCAGAATATGTCCGTCTGTAGATGTGCAAAGCTGGTAGAGACGTTCCCTAGAAGACTTGCAGCTGGAACTGCAGTAAAAAGCTGTTCCACAAAGTACTGACTCGAGGGGGGCGAAGACTTTTGCACACTGCGAAGCTTCTTATTTGTGAAAATAAAACCATGTGTACAACGGTGTGACACTTTGTGTTGGTCTTTCACATAAATACCAATGAAATATATTTATGTTTGAGGCATGTGATGTGTCAGACTGTGGAAAAGTTCAAGCGGTATGAATACTATTGGAAGACGCCTGTTGGAGGAAGTGAGAGGAAAGTTTCTCTTCTATGCACAAACATTTAGAAATAAAGCTAATCAAATGTCTAATAACTGCAAAAGATGATTATATATGTTCTTGCAATTTTATATTACACACAACAAATAGTAACTTGGCTGCAGTAATTTGATACAAGAGCAATTGAATTACATGTAAATACAAAACTTTACCATCTACACATTTCTGCATGTGACTTTTGACTGTAAAATTTAAAACTGAAGTAAAAAAAAAAAACTAATTAAAACACAAAGTCTTTATTAGTGTACGGAAATAAAATCAATGCTCATTTTTAATGTAATAAAATAAATAATGAGGTGGAATTGAAGGCAGGTGGTTTTTTCCCCACGGCACGAACCTCTCTGCTGGGGTGGCCTCTCTTTTCTCCGGGGTTGGATGTTACGTCTACCTTGGAGTTGGTGGTGGGCCCTGGTTGTTGGGGATGAAATATGTCTGTTTCTGTTTCCTCAATCTTTATGCTCCTAACTTTGGGCTCAAATAGGCTGGGGGTGGGGAGGGGGGGGACTGGAACTGCTCTGGATAAGTCTGGACAGGAGCCTCATGTTCATATCCAGATCCTATCCAGGTCCTGTCCAGATCCTGTCCAGATCCTACCCAGATCCAATCCAGAACCTATCCAAATCCTGTCCAGATTCTATCCAGAACCTATCCAGATCCTGTCCAGATATTGTCCAGATCCTGTCCAGATCCTACCCAGATCCAATCCAGAACCTATCCAAATCCTGTCCAGATTCTATCCAGAACCTATCCAGATCCTGTCCAGATCCTACCCAGATCCTTTCCAGATCCTATCCAGACCCTATGCAGACCCTATCCAGATCCTGTCCAGATCCTGTCCAGATCCTGTCCAGATCCTGTCCAGATCCTGTCCAAATCCTGTCCAGATTCTATCCAGAACCTATCCAGATCCTGTCCAGATCCTGTCCAGATCCTGTCCAGATCCTATCCAGATCCTGTCCAGATCCTGTCCAGATCCTATCCAGATCCTGTCCAGATCCTATCCAGATCCTGTCCAGATCCTGTCCAGATCCTATCCAGATGCTGTCCAGATCCTGTCCAGATCCTACCCAGATCCAATCCAGAACCTATCCAAATCCTGTCCAGATTCTATCCAGAACCTATCCAGATCCTGTCCAGATCCTACCCAGATCCTTTCCAGATCCTATCCAGACCCTATGCAGACCCTATCCAGATCCTGTCCAGATCCTGTCCAGATCCTATCCAGATCCTGTCCAGATCCTATCCAGATCCTATCCAGATCCTGTCCAGATCCTGTCCAGATATTGTCCAGATCCTGTCCAGATCCTACCCAGATCCTTTCCAGATCCTATCCAGACCCTATGCAGACCCTATCCAGATCCTGTCCAGATCCTGTCCAGATCCTGTCCAGATCCTATCCAGATCCTGTCCAGATCCTGTCCAGATCCTATCCAGATCCTATCCAGATCCTATCCAGATCCTGTCCAGATCCTGTCCAGATATTGTCCAGATCCTATCCAGATCCTGTCCAGATCCTGTCCAGATCCTGTCCAGATATTGTCCAGATCCTATCCAGATCCTGTCCAGATCCTGTCCAGATCCTGTCCAGATCCTATCCAGATCCTATCCAGATCCTGTCCAGATCCTGTCCAGATCCTATCCAGATCCTGTCCAGATCCTATCCAGATGCTGTCCAGATCCTATCCAGATCCTGTCCAGATCCTGTCCAGATCCTGTCCAGATCCTATCCAGATCCTATCCAGATCCTGTCCAGATCCTGTCCAGATCCTATCCAGATCCTGTCCAGATCCTATCCAGATCCTGTCCAGATCCTATCCAGATGCTGTCCAGATCCTGTCCAGATCCTACCCAGATCCAATCCAGAACCTATCCAAATCCTGTCCAGATTCTATCCAGAACCTATCCAGATCCTGTCCAGATCCTACCCAGATCCTTTCCAGATCCTATCCAGACCCTATGCAGACCCTATCCAGATCCTGTCCAGATCCTGTCCAGATCCTGTCCAGATCCTATCCAGATCCTGTCCAGATCCTATCCAGAACCTATCCAGATCCTGTCCAGATCCTACCCAGATCCTTTCCAGATCCTATCCAGACCCTATGCAGACCCTATCCAGATCCTGTCCAGATCCTGTCCAGATCCTGTCCAGATCCTATCCAGATCCTGTCCAGATCCTATCCAGATCCTGTCCAGATCCTATCCAGATCCTGTCCAGATCCTATCCAGAACCTATCCAGATGCTGTCCAGATCCTATCCCGATCCTGTCCAGATCCTGTCCAGATCCTATCCAGATCCTGTCCAGATCCTATCCAGAACCTATCCAGATATTGTCCAGATCCTATCCGGATCCTAACCAGATCCTATCCAGATCCTGTCCAGATCCTTTGTCTTCCTGATGTTTCTCTGATGACTGAAATAATCAAAATGAGACGACACGCTGTGGAGTTTTAGGGTGACCTCTTCGTGGACTGTAAACCAGCAGAGTGTGGAAGAGGTGCTTCGGGGTCTTCCTCAGCTGAGCCCTTCGGACAGGGACATGCGCAATGCTGCCGTCTCTTTGGAGGAACTCACTACTGCTCTTGGTCAGATGGCGCCTGGTCGTGCTCCTGGACGGGTTACCAGTGGATTTCTACAAGCACTTTTGGACGAGCATTGGGAGATACTTGTGGGAGGTGCTGCAGGAATGTCCAGGTTTAGGACTGCTGCCAGTCTCCAGTAGAAATGCAGCTTTAGCTGTCCAGTGCAGTTTCAGGAGGGAATTAGACATGGCTGCCCCACCTCTGGGCTTTTGTACACTTTAGCCGTTGAGCCTCTTCTAACTGTAGTTAGAGCCAGATTATCTGGTCTTCTGCTGCCGAGGATGCCACAGCAGCCTCCACTGATTGTGTCTGCCTACGCAGATCAGGCATGATCAGGGAGATGTGGAGCAATTGGTTGCTTGTTTAGACCTGTGTCAGAAGGCCTCTTCAACTGTGGTTAACTGTGGGGAGGGTGAGGCCTTACAGGTGGGGACGTGGGCACACCAGGTTGTTCCACGGTTACCTGGGAGCCTTTGTTGTGGGAGGGAGGGGCTGAAGGTTTGGGGTGTTTTTGGGAATAGAAGCGTTTCAGTAGAAGAATTGAGAGGGTGTTATGACAGAGTGTGTGCCAGATTATCCGGGTGGAAATGGCTGCTGCCTCAGCTCTCCGATAGGGGGCGGACTCCTGTTATTAATAACCTTGCAGTCTCGTGGGACAGGTTGATGGTTTTAACCTCACCAAGGGGCCAGGTTGAGAACCTTCAGAGGGTTTTTGTCGATTTGTTCTGGTCTGGGCATCACTGGCTGAGGGCAGCAGGAAGGAGGACAGGGACTGGTGGACATTGCAACTGATATAAAGGCCTTCAGCTGTGGACTGCCATGGACTGATGCTGCATGTGTCCTGTTGCAGAAAGCAGGAGGCTAGGCATACAATAAACGTCTTTTTCTGCTTCAACCTGGATCTGTGGATTTGTCTGGTTTGTCCTCCTTCTACAAGTCTGTCCTGCAGGCCTGGAAGGTTTTTATTTTCCATCAGAAGGAATCTTTGGTTGGTAACCGGTTCTTTTAATCTCGGGCTCTAGTCTCTGACAGCCTGAGATCCAGACTGAGGGAGGGGGGCTGTGTGAAGCTGGGTGATCTGCTGTCAACTCCTGTTGCCCGATTGTCTGAACCGCTCCATGTCAGGTCCAGGAGAGTGCTGTTTTGGCCGGTGGAGGAGGTCCAGCATCTCTGCCTGGACCTCTCAGAGTGTTTGCTGTTCTGGACCAGTGGATGGATGGTGTGGAATATCGTTTTCCCTCTCTGACTGTCTCTCCCACCATCGGTTAGTGTCTCTCTCACTCTCTCTCGCTCTCTCTCTCTCTCTCTCTCTCTCTCTCTCAGGCCTCACCCTCCCCACAGTCTCTCTCTCTCTCTTTCTCTCTCTCTCTCTCTCTGCCTTTACTTTTGAGCTGCCTTCCTTTTCTCGCCCGTGTCCGCCCGTCCCTCTCTTTGCGGTTGCATCAGCTCTTCTTGAGTCATCTTCTGTCTCTGGCAGGAATAATTCATGCTGCAGAAACAGACATTGCATATTATCCTTCTGTTGTGCACGTGTGTTGTGCACATCTCTGTTTGACCTCTGGCCTCATCCAGAACTAACACCAGCCGCCAGAGTCTGCTCGTCAGAGAGAACAAGCTTCTCTCTTCCTGTCTGCATCATCTCCAGGCATCTTAGGGTCATTAATGTGTCCAAACAACATGAGATCCATATCAGTTGGAGCCAACTGGTCAAACCAGAATAGATAGACAGGAACTGGTCTGAACCTGGGATGTTACCTTATAGTGTCCCTTTCTGATGTTGCTGTTGTTCTTTGTCTTGAAACTTAGAGGCCTTGGGGCCTGATTTACTAAGACCCCTAATAAAGAGTGCCAGTCTGCATGCAGGTAGATTGCACGTGTTGTTTGTCCATGAGGTTTGTCTTCCGGTATTCCTCGTGCAGCGGGGCTTTGCCCTGGCCGGTCTAAATGCCACCGGCAGGGATTCAGTGTGGAAGTGCACCAGTTACACCTCGCCAGTGCCATCAGTCTCGTGGTTGGCAAATCACAGCGTATGCGCTCCACCGATCTATTTGCACATACACTGACTGTAAACATGCTAAATGAGCCGCACATTATTTTTCCCATTTAACAGACACAATACGTGTGCACCTGTAAATCGAACTCAACATATAATTACATTTGCACATTATCGAGTTTGCACATGTTTTTGCACACACAATCCTTTAGTGCATGGGCCCTTTGAGTCTTATTGCAGGAAAATCACCTCTGAGGAGGAGTATGGGTGACGAAGAGGAAATGTAGTTCAGGAGCTGAGAACCGAAAAGGAAAAGGAGAGAAAAGACTTGAAATGCTTCGTTTCCCAACTACTGTTTGATTTCAGCTCAGTGAAATATGCTAAGGCTGTCAGAGTCAGTTGTGAAGGGAGGAAGAGGAAGGAGTGAAGGGGGAGATTAACGTAGAGAAAAGGAAAGGAAGAAGGAGCTGGTGAAGAGGACGTGAGGTGAGGAAGACTGATTTGAGTTTTTTAGTTCCCATGCTTTTAGATTGTGGGAAAAGGCTTTGTGGAAATCTGCCATTATACACACACACTCACACACACACACACACACACACACACACACACACATGCACACACACACACAAACATGTACACACACACACACACATGCCATGAGCTCAGGTATTGGAAGCATATGGAAAAGAGGAGAAGTGTGTTTCTTATATCTCATGTTGTGACTCTCTGCCTCCTGCTGCCTGCTCTTCATCTCTGCTGCTTCTGAAGGCGAACGCGGCCCCGTCCCAGTCCACCCAACGTCTGGTGGGAAACGTTTTGTCCATAAGGCGAACACGCCCACGTCCCAGTCCGCCCAACGTCTGGTGGGAAACGTTTTGTCCATAAGGCGAACACGCCCACGTCCCAGTCCGCCCAACGTCTGGTGGGAAACGTTTTGTCCATAAGGCGAACACGCCCACGTCCCAGTCCGCCCAACGTCTGGTGGGAAACGTTTTGTCCATAAGGCGAACACGCCCACGTCCCAGTCCGCCCAACGTCTGGTGGGAAACGTTTTGTCCATAAGGCGAACACGCCCACGTCCCAGTCCGCCCAACGTCTGGTGGGAAACGTTTTGTCCATAAGGCGAACACGCCCACGTCCCAGTCCACCCAACGTCTGGTGGGAAACGTTTTGTCCATAAGGCGAACACGCCCACGTCCCAGTCCGCCCAACGTCTGGTGGGAAACGTTTTGTCCATAAGGCGAACACGCCCACGTCCCAGTCCGCCCAACGTCTGGTGGGAAACGTTTTGTCCATAAGGCGAACACGCCCACGTCCCAGTCCGCCCAACGCCTGGTGGGAAACGTTTTGTCCATAAGGCGAACACGCCCACGTCCCAGTCTGCCCAACGTCTGGTGGGAAAAGCTTTGTCTATAAGGCGAACACGCCTGGGTACCAGTCCGCCCAACGCCTGGTGGGAAACCTTTTGTCCATACGGCAAACGCGCCCACGTCCCAGTCCGCCCAACGCCTGGTGGGAAACGTTTTGTCCATACGGCGAACGCGCCCGGGTCCCAGTCCGCCCAACGCCTGGTGGGAAACGTTTTGTCCATACGGCGAACGCGCCCGCGTCCCAGTCCGCCCAACGCCTGGTGGGAAACCTTTTGTCCATAAGGCAAACGCGCCCGGGTCCCAGTCCGCCCAACGCCTGGTGGGAAACCTTTTGTCCTCCTGGAGGAGCAGCAGTTCCACTCTGAGCTTCTGTCTCTAAGGGACAGTCCAGAGGAGGAAACTCAGGTCCATCTTCATGTCCCTATCTGCAGCTGGTGACAATAGGTGAAGGTAGGAAAGTTGATCAGTAAATCTGGAGCTTCGCCCGTCTACACCATTTACAACATCTAATCGTTCCCCATTAGTGAACAAGAAACCTTCCACATCTGTAGAGCTCGCTTCTGCAGCTCAGATCAGACCGGTTGGGTCACCGCCCTCGGCCACCACGTACATGACCTCATCTAGAGAGCCGTTTGCCTTGCGTCACCTTCCCAGGGACATGAACTCCCCCAACAGCTCCTTGAACCACCGGATATGCGAACTCCTCCTTCGCGGTGAGGTGGTGGCTCAGGGAGGGAACGGTTGTAGTGCAAACAGTGTGAGGAGAGAAGTTTTCCTGTTTACCGTCATGCCCTTCAGGTGTTTCCTTCTGTCCTCCTCAGTTTGCTTTCAGACACTTAGATTTAGTAAATGACTCATTAAAACGCTGCATGTGTCTGGCTTCTCTGTTGCATTACATCCCTCTTGTTAAACCAATTAGATGTCTTTTCCCTGCTCTGCCTTTAGTTTGTTGAAGTGAGTTCTGTCCCAGCAGAAGATCCTGGAGGTCGCGGTGACCTTGCTGTAGCTGTCTTTGTCTCACGACACGTTCCTCTGTCACGTCAGCTCGTTAGTTATCAGTCAGACACAACCGTCTCCCTGAACTAGGCAGCGTTATTAGACTGTCTGACAATGATACACCGTCCCATTGAGACATCCCCCACAATCACACACACACATATGCAAAGAAACTCTCGGCGCTGGGTATTGTCCACAGATCAGAGGCGTAGGTGAGTTGTTCTTTTTAATTAATCATTTGTCCTTCAAACAAGGAAAAGTTTCAGTGCCATAGATAATTAAGTCCCAGAGATGGGCAGCGCAGGAGCCGGCAGCCACCTGCTGCCTTTGTAACACTAATCTTTGTCTTGTAGGAGCGTCGTCCCCGAAGACGCCACAGAAACGCAAGACGAACGAGCAGAATGAGAAACACCTCTGAATCCCCACATGATCCTCAGCCTCCCTTTTCTAACTCTGCCTTCCTCTTCGTGTTTTTAATCTTCTCCTTTCACTCCAGTAGGAATACCTTCCTTCCTCTCTTTGTCTTCTTCTTCATGTCGGCTTCCCTCTTCATTATTCCTCCTCCAGTCTCAGTTTTTCTGTCTTTCATACGGAAATTTAGTTGTATATGAAACACGTGTAGGGTGTGTGTTGAGTTGTGTATTGTGTCTACGTGTTCATTCACAGAGAAAGAGAAAGGTCTCCCTTCCCTCCATCTGTGGCATTAGTCCATCAGATCTGACTCAGGGACCGCTCACTGAGAGGTGGTCCAGAAGGGATGAGAGTTCCCCTCAAACAAAGCACACTGGATGTCACGTGATCCCGGTCGAGCATGTAGCTTCCAACTTCAATAACAGAATCATCCAATGTTGGCATGTAGTCTAAGCAGAACATGCAATCTACCAGGATAACTCATGTAAACACATCATCCCACTGGGCTCAGTTTGCAAATCCCTTCCTTCCACTTGCAGCTCCAGAACAGCGGGGGCAGTAATGAGTTAACTCCTCTCTGTGGTCAGACATGGGTCCCTCTGCTAAGAGCGCTTTTACATGTTTATCCTCAACATTTTCCGTACTGTCAGCTTCTAGGAGGACATTCTGCACACGACGCTGCATCCAGCCAGGATTTGGGTTTTGGTGACCAGAAAGTTTCACATTTAGACACGTGGTTGGTTCACTGTTAAATCAGGATCCAGTCCTTCAGAAGGAAGAAGCCGGCAATGGCCCGGGGACCTGTCCACACTCCAGCTTCCCACAAACACTGAGAGAAGTTATGGTTGGACTAAAGAGTTAGTTAATGAGTTAAATTAACCTGAAGTTGGCCATAACCACCAGGGCTGTGATGCTCTCGTCCTAATTAGTCTGATTATTTTAGGTGCTGATTCGATTTAAATTGCGATTCTCACAATTCTTTGATATTGCTGATTTTTGTAGATTAAAAACAGAAAAAAATAAATATAAAACTTGTTTTTTTTGCTCCTCCATTTTCTTAACTTTCAGTGAGGAAAAACCAGCCCAGTAGCCAGATCTTCATTTTGCTGCTATGATGTCCGAGAAGACGAGTAAAATAATCAATAAAAACATTAAAAATAACCAAAATTTTTATAGTGGAGCAATTTAATTTATTTGAAAAAAATTTTTAAAAGAATTTTAAAAAATCAATTTTTAAATTGTGAAGCGAAAACTCCCGATTTGTTAATTTGACTTTCCCTCCCCTAATAACCATGGTTCTTATCCAACAGCAACCCAAACTTATCATGTCTTACTTATTTATGTCAGCGTGGAGGTGAAGATGTCTCACTTTTTCCTTTTCTTCCTCATTCACCGTAGTTTTCACCGCTCCCTTCCTCTTTCTTTCTACCTTTTCATTCCCTCATTCAGTCACTTGTCTTCTCTTCATGTTCTTTCCATTTTTCCCCTCATCGCTCAGTTTTTCTGTTTAACTCTCCATCTTCTCGCGTGACCTCTCTGCTTTTGCCTCGTTTTTTACACCACACCATTTTCTTCCTTTCTTTTCTGGTTTGTCTCCTGCACTGGGATTTTCCCTCCTTGCCCCTCCAGCCACCACCCCATCCGTTTTCAAGGACATTTATATTATAAAGGATGAATTTGCATATTAATTCATTTCTTTCAATTTTTCAGATTAGACGTTGTCAACATGTATCAGCCCTGATCAAACCTCTGCATCCACAAGAGACCTGACTCTGTGTGTGTGTGTGTATGTTTGTGTGCGTGTGTGTGTGTGTGTATATGTGTGTGTGTGTGTGTGTGTGTGTGTGTGTGTGTGTGTGTGTGTGTGTGTGTGTGTGTGTGTGTGTGTGTGTGCGCGTGCAGGAACAAGCTGTAGCAGAGGAAAAACCACCAGGCCGACAGTTTGAGACTTGATACTTGTTGACTTATAGAACATAAAAATGGAATATTGCAGGATCTTCTGTCCTTCATTCAGTAAACATGATTTCTGCAGGATTTGATTGAGTTTTGAAGGATTCCTTCAGAGGGTTGATGTTTCAGCACCGCGTGAAAGATGCTGTTACTTGTGCCACAGCGGGGAAATTCATGGCACAAGAGCAGCAAACGCAGAGAAAAGCCGTCAGAAGGGAAAGCTGTTGGATAAAATGAGACATAATTAGAATATATAAATAGATAAAGAATGTGAAAAACAATCCAGATATGGACAACAGTTCTAAAATACATTTTGGTCCAAAGCAGCTGTGAGAATGGTGCCTCCTCTGTGTTCTATTCAGTTCAATTCAACTTTATTTATACTGCGCCAAATCACAGCGATGCCATCTCAAGACGCTTTACAGACAGAGAAGAAAACATAATGAAAGCCAATTCATAACAGCCTACATAAGGAAACCAACAGATTGAGTTGGAGGTCCAACTCAATCTCCCATCCTGAGCAAGCACACTGGCGACAGTGGGAAGGGAAAAACTCCCTTTTAACAGGAAGGAAACCTCCGGCAGAACCCAGCTCAGGACAGGCAGCCATCTGCCTCTGCTGTGTGGGGGGAAGAGAGACAACAGACAACAGGAACTGCTACTCCCGGCCAGGGAGACCTGCTGAGACAGGAGACATACATGTTAATGATGCAATACTGTTATTTGGGGGGGGGGGGGGATAAAAGAGAGAGATAAAGAGAAAGAAGCTCAGTGTATCAGAAAATGTCCCTCAGCAGTCTAAACCTATAGCAGCATAACTAAGGGATGCTAAACATCCCTAGCTATTGGACTTATCAAAAAGATAAGTCTTCAGCCTAGTCTTAAAGGTGGGGAGGGTGTCTGCTTCCCTAACACTAACTGGGAGCTTATTCCATAAGAGAGGGGCCTGATAACCAAAGGCTCTGCCTCCTGCTCGGCTCTTTGAGACTCTAGGAACCACAAGTAAGCCTGCAGTCTGCGAACGAAGTACTCTGCTTGGTATATAAGGAACTATGAGGTCTTTGATATATAGTGGTGCCGGGTTGTGGAGGGCTTTATATGTAAGGAGAGTTCGGTGGAGCTGGAGGAGATTCTGTGGGAGGCGCAGCAGAAGTACCTTCATGACCAGCTCATCCTCGGTACATCGTCTTCTGCCTTCTGTCATCGATCCTGGTCTTCACGGACAGAATTTGACGGTGTATTGGGGAAAGGAGAGGTTGAGTTTTTGGACCTCAGGGTTTCATCTGAGTTTTCTGTGGACGGTGTGGTTCTGTTGGCCTCTTCAGACGTCGACCTTTCACCTGCTCTGAGTGAGTGTGAAGCAGCTGAGGTGAAATGACATCCTTTAAATCTGGGAACACGGTTCTGGTATAAAGCTGGGTCTGGTTGAGAACACGGACGGTGTTGGATTCTTGTAACAAGTAAAGGGAGGATGCACCCATATGGTGATGAGGTGGTCACCAGGGGTTGACGTGAGTTTCCTCCAGGTTTCCCGGCGGGACTCGGCGATGGGGACGGACATGAAGCTGAGTGGCTGGAGCATCAGACAGAAGCAGCAGAGGCGATTTGACGTCTCCGAGTCACCTGCAGTCTGAAAGGACATCGTTAGTGCTGTTCTGTGGAATCAGAGGAATGTTCGGTTGCTTGACAACATACAGAAAAGTCTTGTTCAGAGTTCAAACTGCTCTCGGAGGATAAAGCAGGAATCAGTGATGTTTCTGGCTTCCACTGACATATCGAGGAGGAGGCAGTTCCAACAAGTCTGACAAACATTTGCTGTGTCCAGAAGCAAACATCCGATGCGAGCTGACAGAGGAAGCGGCCTGATACCCCTCTAAGTGTAGCCGCTCTGTGAAGTTATGCTTTCATACGTCTGGCATGGACAGAATCATTGGGAAGTCGTGAAATGAGTATCGGGTACGTTTGTTCAGATGGAGCTCAGCAGGTTGGGAGTGAAGTTTAAACCACCGAGTGAACGCTTGGAAAACAACCTCTGGGCTGGCTGAGAAGAGCAGAACTGGTCCTGAGGGATGAAAGTCCAAAATACGGTTTCAGAAAAACATTGTGCCACACAGAGTTGTCTTTTTTTCTTCTTTTATTTCTATAGTTAGATATATTTCATCTTCTAAAGATACAACACACCATGGCGAACAGACAGACATGTTTAATCATAATTTCTTTTTTCTTTGTGTTTGTGCCACAGTGGAGTCCAGCAGTCCCAGTCTTCTGGCCCCTGACAACACTCTGGAGCGATCCTTCTTCATCCGGATGAAGTCCACGCTCACAAAGAGAGGCGTGCACATCAAGTCCTCAGGATATAAAGTGAGATTAATGCATCATTACACTTCAGCGCACATGACGCCGACACAAACCGCTGCTACTGCAGAGTTCAGCTGCCAGGCTGCAGGCCAAGACACAGACCAGCAAACATCCTTCCAGTCTTCCCTTCCTGACATGATCATCCCAAACTGGTTCAGAATCCAGTTCAAAATGTCACGTTCAAAGCCTTCATGGTGGGTCCGTATTTCTCAGTGCTGCAGCTTCTTCATGGCAGCAGGACTCTGACGTTCTGATCAGACAGCAGCTCAAATCACATGTTGTTTATAGAGAAGACATGGAAAAATAATCTGGACATCAATCAATCATTTCATTTATTTAGCCTTTATTTTTACCAGGTAGGTCCGACTTAGGCGATCGTTTTCAGGAGAGCCTCGGCCCCCCACACAGCAGCAACCCAGTTGCCCTGAGAGGCACTGGTCATTAAAACAAGCGGTCATATAAACAGCGTAAAGCTACTGTACAGAAGAAATCACATGTTAATCTCAGAGCAGGAAAGCAAAGCTGGAGGCGCTGAGTCCGGCTCCTTGAAGGCGCCACCTGAGATCACCTCCTGCAGTTTTACATCCGCCTGGAAGATCCTGCAGTTTTACATCCGCCTGGAAGATCCTGCAGTTTTAAGTCTGACTGGAAGATCCTGCAGTTTTAAGTCTGACTGGAAGATCCTGCAGTTTTACGTCTGACTGGAAGATCCTGCAATTTTACGTCTGACTGGAAGATCCTGCAATTTTACGTCCGACTGGAAGATCCTGCAGTTTTACGTCTGACTGGAAGATCCTGCAGTTTTACGTCTGACTGGAAGATCCTGCAGTTTTACGTCTGACTGGAAGATCCTGCAGTTTTATGTCCGACTGGAAGATCCTGCAGTTTTATGTCTGACTGGAAGATCCTGCAGTTTTATGTCCGCCTGGAAGATCCTGCAGTTTTACGTCGCCTGGAAGATCCTGCAGTTTTACGTCTTACTGGGAGATCCTGCAGTTTTACATCCGCCTGGAAGATCCTGCAGTTTTACATCCGCCTGGAAGATCCTGCAGTTTTAAGTCTGACTGGAAGATCCTGCAGTTTTACGTCTGACTGGAAGATCCTGCAATTTTACGTCCGACTGGAAGATCCTGCAGTTTTACGTCTGACTGGAAGATCCTGCAATTTTACGTCCGACTGGAAGATCCTGCAGTTTTACGTCTGACTGGAAGATCCTGCAGTTTTACGTCCGACTGGAAGATCCTGCAGTTTTACGTCTGACTGGAAGATCCTGCAGTTTTACGTCTGACTGGAAGATCCTGCAGTTTTACGTCTGACTGGAAGATCCTGCAGTTTTATGTCCGACTGGAAGATCCTGCAGTTTTACATCCGCCTGGAAGATCCTGCAGTTTTACGTCTGACTGGAAGATCCTGCAGTTTTACGTCTGACTGGAAGATCCTGCAGTTTTACGTCTGACTGGAAGATCCTGCAGTTTTACGTCCGCCTGGAAGATCCTGCAGTTTTACGTCTGACTGGAAGATCCTGCAGTTTAAGTCCGACTGGAAGATCCTGCAGTTTTACGTCTGACTGGAAGATCCTGCAGTTTTAAGTCTGACTGGAAGATCCTGCAGTTTTACGTCTGACTGGAAGATCCTGCAATTTTACGTCCGACTGGAAGATCCTGCAGTTTTACGTCTGACTGGAAGATCCTGCAATTTTACGTCCGACTGGAAGATCCTGCAGTTTTACGTCTGACTGGAAGATCCTGCAGTTTTACGTCTGACTGGAAGATCCTGCAGTTTTATGTCCGACTGGAAGATCCTGCAGTTTTATGTCTGACTGGAAGATCCTGCAGTTTTATGTCCGCCTGGAAGATCCTGCAGTTTTACGTCGCCTGGAAGATCCTGCAGTTTTACGTCTTACTGGGAGATCCTGCAGTTTTACATCCGCCTGGAAGATCCTGCAGTTTTACATCCGCCTGGAAGATCCTGCAGTTTTAAGTCTGACTGGAAGATCCTGCAGTTTTACGTCTGACTGGAAGATCCTGCAATTTTACGTCCGACTGGAAGATCCTGCAGTTTTACGTCTGACTGGAAGATCCTGCAATTTTACGTCCGACTGGAAGATCCTGCAGTTTTACGTCTGACTGGAAGATCCTGCAGTTTTACGTCCGACTGGAAGATCCTGCAGTTTTACGTCTGACTGGAAGATCCTGCAGTTTTACGTCTGACTGGAAGATCCTGCAGTTTTACGTCTGACTGGAAGATCCTGCAGTTTTATGTCCGACTGGAAGATCCTGCAGTTTTACATCCGCCTGGAAGATCCTGCAGTTTTACGTCTGACTGGAAGATCCTGCAGTTTTACGTCTGACTGGAAGATCCTGCAGTTTTACGTCTGACTGGAAGATCCTGCAGTTTTACGTCCGCCTGGAAGATCCTGCAGTTTTACGTCTGACTGGAAGATCCTGCAGTTTTACGTCTGACTGGAAGATCCTGCAGTTTTACGTCTGAGTGGAAGATCCTGCAGTTTTACGTCGCCTGGAAGATCCTGCAGTTTTACGTCTGACTGGAAGATCCTGCAGTTTTACGTCTAACTGGAAGATCCTGCAGTTTAAGTCCGCCTGGAAGATCCTGCAGTTTTACGTCTGACTGGAAGATCCTGCAGTTTTACGTCTGACTGGAAGATCCTGCAGTTTAAGTCCGCCTGGAAGATCCTGCAGTTTTACGTCTGACTGGAAGATCCTGCAGTTTTACGTCTGAGTGGAAGATCCTGCAGTTTTACGTCGCCTGGAAGATCCTGCAGTTTTACGTCTGACTGGAAGATCCTGCAGTTTTACGTCTAACTGGAAGATCCTGCAGTTTTACGTCTGACTGGAAGATCCTGCAGTTTTACGTCTAACTGGAAGATCCTGCAGTTTTACGTCTGACTGGAAGATCCTGCAGTTTTACGTCGCCTGGAAGATCCTGCAGTTTTACGTCCAACTGGGAGATCCTGCAGTTTTACGTCGCCTGGAAGATCCTGCAGTTTTACGTCGCCTGGAAGATCCTGCAGTTTTACGTCGCCTGGAAGATCCTGCAGTTTTACGTCGCCTGGAAGATCCTGCAGTTTTACGTCCAACTGGGAGATCCTGCAGTTTTACGTCGCCTGGAACATCCTGCAGTTTTACGTCGCCTGGAAGATCCTGCAGTTTTACATCCGACTGGAAGATCCTGCAGTTTTACATCCAACTGGAAGATCCTGCAGTTTTACGTCCGACTGGAAGATCCTGCAGTTTTACGTCGCCTGGAAGATCCTGCAGTTTTACGTCTGACTGGAAGATCCTGCAGTTTTACGTCCAACTGGAAGATCCTGCAGTTTTACGTCCGACTGGAAGATCCTGCAGTTTTACGTCCGACTGGAAGATCCTGCAGTTTTACGTCTGACTGGAAGATCCTGCAGTTTTACGTCCAACTGGAAGATCCTGCAGTTTTACATCCGACTGGAAGATCCTGCAGTTTTACATCCAACTGGAAGATCCTGCAGTTTTACATCCGACTGGACGATCCTGCAGTTTTACATCTCACTGGAAGATCCTGCAGTTTTACGTCCAACTGGAAGATCCTGCAGTTTTACATCCGACTGGACGATCCTGCAGTTTTACATCTCACTGGAAGATCCTGCAGTTTTACGTCCGACTGGAAGATCCTGCAGTTTTACGTCCGACTGGAAGATCCTGCAGTTTTACGTCCGACTGGAAGATCCTGCAGTTTTACGTCTGACTGGAAGATCCTGCAGGTCGGTAACATGACTGGTTTAACTGGGAACAGGTCGGTAATGTGACTGGTTTAACTGGGAACAGGTCAATAACATGACTGGTTTAACTTGGAACAGGTCGATAACATGACTGGTTTAACTTGAAGCAGGTCGGTAACGTGACTGGTTTAACTGGGAACAGGTCGTTAACATGACTGGTTTAACTGGGAACAGGTCGGTAACGTGACTGGTTTAACTGGGAAAAGGTCGGTAACGTGACTGGTTTAACTGGGGTCAGGTCGGTAACATGACTGGTTAAACTGTGAACAGGTTGGTAACAAGACTGGTTTAACTGGGAACAAGTCGGTAACGTGACTGGTTTTACTAGGAACAGGTCGGTAACGTGACTGGTTTAACTGGGAACAGGTTGGTAACGTGACTGGTTTAACTGGGGTCAGGTCGGTAACGTGACTGGTTTAACTGTGAACAGGTTGGTAACAAGACTGGTTTAACTTGGAACAGGTCGGTAACGTGACTGGTTTAACTGGGAAAAGGTCAATAACATGACTGGTTTAACTGGGAACAAGTCGATAACATGATTGGTGTAACTGGGAACAGGTTGGTAACATGACTGGTTTAACTGTGAACAGGTTGGTGACAAGACTGGTTTAACTGGGATCAGGTCAGTAACGTGACTGGTTTAACTGGAAGCAGGTTGGTAACGTGACTGGTTTAACTGTGACCAGGTCGGTAACATGACTGGTTTAACTGGGAACAGGTTGGTAACGTGACTGGTTTAACTGGGAACAGGTCGGTAACGTGACTGGTTTAACTGTGACCAGGTCGGTAACATGACTGGTTTAACTGGAAACAGGTCGGTAACGTGACTGGTTTAACTGGGAACAGGTTGTTAACAAGACTGGTTTAACTGGGAACAGGTCGGTGACGTGACTGGTTTAACTGGGGAAAACGTCAATAACATGAATGGTTTAACTGGGAACAGGTCAGTAACATGGCTGGTTTAAATGGGAACAGGTCGGTAACATTATTGGTTTAACTGGGAACATGTTGTTAACATGAGTGGTTTAACTGGGAAAAGGTCAGTAACATGGCTGGTTTAACTGGGAAGAGGTTTGTAACATGACTGGTTTAACTGGGAACAGGTCGGTAATGTGACTGGTTTAACTGGGAACAGGTCAATAACATGACTGGTTTAACTGGGAACAGGTCAGTAACATGACTGCATTCACTGGGAACAGGTTGGTGACGTGACTGGTTTAACTGGGAACAGGACGGTACCGTGACTGGTTTAACTGGGGTCAGGTCGGTAACGTGACTGGTTTAACTGTGAACAGGTTGGTAACAAGACTGGTTTAACTTGGAACAGGTCGGTAACGTGACTGGTTTAACTGGGAAAAGGTCAATAACATGACTGGTTTAACTGGGAACAAGTCGATAACATGATTGGTGTAACTGGGAACAGGTTGGTAACATGACTGGTTTAACTGTGAACAGGTTGGTGACAAGACTGGTTTAACTGGGATCAGGTCAGTAACGTGACTGGTTTAACTGGGGAAAAGGTCAATAACATGAATGGTTTAACTGGGAACAAGTCAGTAACGTGACTGGTTTAACTGTGACCAGGTCGGTAACATGACTGGTTTAACTGGGAACAGGTTGGTAACGTGACTGGTTTAACTGGGAACAGGTCGGTAACGTGACTGGTTTAACTGTGACCAGGTCGGTAACATGACTGGTTTAACTGGAAACAGGTCGGTAACGTGACTGGTTTAACTGGGAACAGGTTGTTAACAAGACTGGTTTAACTGGGAACAGGTCGGTAACGTGACTGGTTTAACTGTGAACAGGTTGGTAACAAGACTGGTTTAACTTGGAACAGGTCGGTAACGTGACTGGTTTAACTGGGAAAAGGTCAATAACATGACTGGTTTAACTGGGAACAAGTCGATAACATGATTGGTGTAACTGGGAACAGGTTGGTAACATGACTGGTTTAACTGTGAACAGGTTGGTGACAAGACTGGTTTAACTGGGATCAGGTCAGTAACGTGACTGGTTTAACTGGAAGCAGGTTGGTAACGTGACTGGTTTAACTGTGACCAGGTCGGTAACATGACTGGTTTAACTGGGAACAGGTTGGTAACGTGACTGGTTTAACTGGGAACAGGTCGGTAACGTGACTGGTTTAACTGTGACCAGGTCGGTAACATGACTGGTTTAACTGGAAACAGGTCGGTAACGTGACTGGTTTAACTGGGAACAGGTTGTTAACAAGACTGGTTTAACTGGGAACAGGTCGGTGACGTGACTGGTTTAACTGGGGAAAACGTCAATAACATGAATGGTTTAACTGGGAACAGGTCAGTAACATGGCTGGTTTAAATGGGAACAGGTCGGTAACATTATTGGTTTAACTGGGAACATGTTGTTAACATGAGTGGTTTAACTGGGAAAAGGTCAGTAACATGGCTGGTTTAACTGGGAAGAGGTTTGTAACATGACTGGTTTAACTGGGAACAGGTCGGTAATGTGACTGGTTTAACTGGGAACAGGTCAATAACATGACTGGTTTAACTGGGAACAGGTCAGTAACATGACTGCATTCACTGGGAACAGGTTGGTGACGTGACTGGTTTAACTGGGAACAGGACGGTACCGTGACTGGTTTAACTGGGGTCAGGTCGGTAACGTGACTGGTTTAACTGTGAACAGGTTGGTAACAAGACTGGTTTAACTTGGAACAGGTCGGTAACGTGACTGGTTTAACTGGGAAAAGGTCAATAACATGACTGGTTTAACTGGGAACAAGTCGATAACATGATTGGTGTAACTGGGAACAGGTTGGTAACATGACTGGTTTAACTGTGAACAGGTTGGTGACAAGACTGGTTTAACTGGGATCAGGTCAGTAACGTGACTGGTTTAACTGGAAGCAGGTTGGTAACGTGACTGGTTTAACTGTGACCAGGTCGGTAACATGACTGGTTTAACTGGGAACAGGTTGGTAACGTGACTGGTTTAACTGGGAACAGGTCGGTAACGTGACTGGTTTAACTGTGACCAGGTCGGTAACATGACTGGTTTAACTGGAAACAGGTCGGTAACGTGACTGGTTTAACTGGGAACAGGTTGTTAACAAGACTGGTTTAACTGGGAACAGGTCGGTGACGTGACTGGTTTAACTGGGGAAAACGTCAATAACATGAATGGTTTAACTGGGAACAGGTCAGTAACATGGCTGGTTTAAATGGGAACAGGTCGGTAACATTATTGGTTTAACTGGGAACATGTTGTTAACATGAGTGGTTTAACTGGGAAAAGGTCAGTAACATGGCTGGTTTAACTGGGAAGAGGTTTGTAACATGACTGGTTTAACTGGGAACAGGTCGGTAATGTGACTGGTTTAACTGGGAACAGGTCAATAACATGACTGGTTTAACTGGGAACAGGTCAGTAACATGACTGCATTCACTGGGAACAGGTTGGTGACGTGACTGGTTTAACTGGGAACAGGACGGTAACGTGACTGGTTTAACTGGGAACAGGTCGGTAACGTGATTGGTTTAACTGGTAAAAGGTCGATAACATGACTGGTTTAACTGGGAACAGGTAGATAACGTGACTGGTTTAACTGTGAACAGGTTGGTAACATGACTGGTTTAACTGGGAACAGGTTGGTAACAAGACTGGTTTAACTGGGAACAGGTCGGTAACGTGACTGGTTTAACTGGAAGCAGGTCAGTAACGTGACTGGTTTAACTGTGACCAGGTCAGTAACATGACTGGTTTAACTGGAAGCAGGTCAGTAACGTGACTGGTTTAACTGTGAACAGGTCGCTAACGTGACTGGTTTAACTGGGAACAGGTCGGTAACATGACTGGTTTAACTGGGAACAGGTCGGTAACGTGACTGGTTTAACTGTGAACAGGTTGGTAACAAGACTGGTTTAACTGGGAACAGGTCAGTAACGTGACTGGTTTAACTGGAAACAGGTCGGTAACGTGACTGGTTTAACTGGGAACAGGTTGGTAACAAGACTGGTTTAACTGGGAACAGGTCGGTGACATGACTGGTTTAACTGGGGAAAAGGTCAATAACATGAATGGTTTAACTGGGAACAAGTCAGTAACATGACTGGTTTAAATGGGAACAGGTTGGTAACGTGACTGGTTTAACTGGGAACAGGTCGGTAACGTGACTGGTTTAACTGTGACCAGGTCGGTAACATGACTGGTTTAACTGGAAACAGGTCGGTAACGTGACTGGTTTAACTGGGAACAGGTTGTTAACAAGACTGGTTTAACTGGGAACAGGTCGGTAACGTGACTGGTTTAACTGTGAACAGGTTGGTAACAAGACTGGTTTAACTTGGAACAGGTCGGTAACGTGACTGGTTTAACTGGGAAAAGGTCAATAACATGACTGGTTTAACTGGGAACAAGTCGATAACATGATTGGTGTAACTGGGAACAGGTTGGTAACATGACTGGTTTAACTGTGAACAGGTTGGTGACAAGACTGGTTTAACTGGGATCAGGTCAGTAACGTGACTGGTTTAACTGGAAGCAGGTTGGTAACGTGACTGGTTTAACTGTGACCAGGTCGGTAACATGACTGGTTTAACTGGGAACAGGTTGGTAACGTGACTGGTTTAACTGGGAACAGGTCGGTAACGTGACTGGTTTAACTGTGACCAGGTCGGTAACATGACTGGTTTAACTGGAAACAGGTCGGTAACGTGACTGGTTTAACTGGGAACAGGTTGTTAACAAGACTGGTTTAACTGGGAACAGGTCGGTGACGTGACTGGTTTAACTGGGGAAAACGTCAATAACATGAATGGTTTAACTGGGAACAGGTCAGTAACATGGCTGGTTTAAATGGGAACAGGTCGGTAACATTATTGGTTTAACTGGGAACATGTTGTTAACATGAGTGGTTTAACTGGGAAAAGGTCAGTAACATGGCTGGTTTAACTGGGAAGAGGTTTGTAACATGACTGGTTTAACTGGGAACAGGTCGGTAATGTGACTGGTTTAACTGGGAACAGGTCAATAACATGACTGGTTTAACTGGGAACAGGTCAGTAACATGACTGCATTCACTGGGAACAGGTTGGTGACGTGACTGGTTTAACTGGGAACAGGACGGTACCGTGACTGGTTTAACTGGGGTCAGGTCGGTAACGTGACTGGTTTAACTGTGAACAGGTTGGTAACAAGACTGGTTTAACTTGGAACAGGTCGGTAACGTGACTGGTTTAACTGGGAAAAGGTCAATAACATGACTGGTTTAACTGGGAACAAGTCGATAACATGATTGGTGTAACTGGGAACAGGTTGGTAACATGACTGGTTTAACTGTGAACAGGTTGGTGACAAGACTGGTTTAACTGCGATCAGGTCAGTAACGTGACTGGTTTAACTGGAAGCAGGTTGGTAACGTGACTGGTTTAACTGTGACCAGGTCGGTAACATGACTGGTTTAACTGGGAACAGGTTGGTAACGTGACTGGTTTAACTGGGAACAGGTCGGTAACGTGACTGGTTTAACTGTGACCAGGTCGGTAACATGACTGGTTTAACTGGAAACAGGTCGGTAACGTGACTGGTTTAACTGGGAACAGGTTGTTAACAAGACTGGTTTAACTGGGAACAGGTCGGTGACGTGACTGGTTTAACTGGGGAAAACGTCAATAACATGAATGGTTTAACTGGGAACAGGTCAGTAACATGGCTGGTTTAAATGGGAACAGGTCGGTAACATTATTGGTTTAACTGGGAACATGTTGTTAACATGAGTGGTTTAACTGGGAAAAGGTCAGTAACATGGCTGGTTTAACTGGGAAGAGGTTTGTAACATGACTGGTTTAACTGGGAACAGGTCGGTAATGTGACTGGTTTAACTGGGAACAGGTCAATAACATGACTGGTTTAACTGGGAACAGGTCAGTAACATGACTGCATTCACTGGGAACAGGTTGGTGACGTGACTGGTTTAACTGGGAACAGGACGGTAACGTGACTGGTTTAACTGGGAACAGGTCGGTAACGTGATTGGTTTAACTGGTAAAAGGTCGATAACATGACTGGTTTAACTGGGAACAGGTAGATAACGTGACTGGTTTAACTGTGAACAGGTTGGTAACATGACTGGTTTAACTGGGAACAGGTTGGTAACAAGACTGGTTTAACTGGGAACAGGTCGGTAACGTGACTGGTTTAACTGGAAGCAGGTCAGTAACGTGACTGGTTTAACTGTGACCAGGTCAGTAACATGACTGGTTTAACTGGAAGCAGGTCAGTAACGTGACTGGTTTAACTGTGAACAGGTCGCTAACGTGACTGGTTTAACTGGGAACAGGTCGGTAACATGACTGGTTTAACTGGGAACAGGTCGGTAACGTGACTGGTTTAACTGTGAACAGGTTGGTAACAAGACTGGTTTAACTGGGAACAGGTCAGTAACGTGACTGGTTTAACTGGAAGCAGGTCGGTAATGTGACTGGTTTAACTGTGACCAGGTCAGTAACATGACTGGTTTAACTGGAAACAGGTCGGTAACGTGACTGGTTTAACTGGGAACAGGTCGGTAACGTGACTGGTTTAACTGGGAACAGGTTGGTAACGTGACTGGTTTAACTGGGGTCAGGTCGGTAACGTGACTGGTTTAACTGGGAACAGGTTGGTAACAAGACTGGTTTAACTGGGAACAGGTCGGTGACATGACTGGTTTAACTGGGGAAAAGGTCAATAACATGAATGGTTTAACTGGGAACAAGTCAGTAACATGACTGGTTTAAATGGGAACAGGTCGGTAACATTATTGGTTTAACTGGGAACATGTTGTTAACATGAATGGTTTAACTGGGAAAAAGTCAGTAACATGGCTGGTTTAACTGGGAAGAGGTTTGTAACATGACTGGTTTAACTGGAAACAGGTCGGTAATGTGACTGGTTTAACTGGGAACAGGTCAATAACATGACTGGTTTAACTTGGAACAGGTCGATAACATGACTGGTTTAACTTGAAGCAGGTCGGTAACGTGACTGGTTTAACTGGGAACAGGTCGTTAACATGACTGGTTTAACTGGGAACAGGTCGGTAACGTGACGGGTTTAATTGGGAAAAGGTCGGTAACGTGACTGGTTTAACTGGGGTCAGGTCGGTAACATGACTGGTTTAACTGTGAACAGGTTGGTAACAAGACTGGTTTAACTGGGAACAGGTCAGTAACGTGACTGGTTTAACTGGGGTCAGGTCGGTAACATGACTGGTTTAACTGTGAACAGGTTGGTAACAAGACTGGTTTAACTGGGAACAGGTCGGTAACGTGACTGGTTTTACTGGGAACAGGTCGCTAACGTGACTGGTTTAACTGGGAACAGGTCGGTAACGTGACTGGTTTAACTGTGAACAGGTTGGTAACAAGACTGGTTTAACTGGGAACAGGTCAGTAACGTGACTGGTTTAACTGGGAACAGGTCGGTAACGTGACTGGTTTAACTGTGAACAGGTCCGTAACGTGACTGGTTTTACTAGGAACAGGTCGGTAACGTGACTGGTTTAACTGGGAACAGGTCGGTAACGTGACTGGTTTAACTGGGGTCAGGTCAGTAACGTGACTGGTTTAACTGTGAACAGGTTGGTAACAAGACTGGTTTAACTGGGAACAGGTCAGTAACGTGACTGGTTTAACTGGGGTCAGGTCGGTAACATGACTGGTTTAACTGTGAACAGGTTGGTAACAAGACTGGTTTAACTGGGAACAGGTCGGTAACGTGACTGGTTTTACTGGGAACAGGTCGCTAACGTGACTGGTTTAACTGGGAACAGGTCGGTAACGTGACTGGTTTAACTGGGAACAGGTCGATAACATGACTGGTTTTACTGGGAACAGGTCGCTAACGTGACTGGTTTAACTGGGAACAGGTCGGTAACGTGACTGGTTTAACTGGGGTCAGGTCGGTAACGTGACTGGTTTAGCTGTGAACAGGTTGGTAACAAGACTGGTTTAGCTGTGAACAGGTTGGTAACAAGACTGGTTTAACTGGGAACAGGTCGGTAACGTGACTGCTTTAACTGGGAACAGGTCGGTAACGTGACTGGGTACAAACCAACATTTTGGAGAAGCATTGTTTGCCAGATGGAAAGACGGGCAGAGCTTTATTAATCATACAGGAATCTCTGTATGCTGGGACAACCCTGAATGCTGGTGATTAGGCGTGATGATCTTCTTGAAATTGCTCACTCAGGCTCAGGAAGACTTCCAGAGCTCACACTTTGTGTCATGTTGTGATTACAAAATCATGCAGCAAGAGTAAAACTTCATCAACCAACATCCAGGCCCGTCGAGCAGCTAGAAAAAGTTTTTTCTTTTTGTTTCATAGGGTTGCAATATTTTTTATTCCTTGTTTTCATTGAGCTCTTCCTCTCTGGTCTCTGCTGTCTTCTGAAGCTCCTGGCGTCCAGACCTTCTTCCACACCTCCTGACCATATCTCTTCTCACACAGGTGATCCACATCACGGGGCGTCTCCGGATCAGGATGGCTCTGACACACAGCCGCTCGGTGCCTAATCAGATCATGGGGATGGTGGTGGTGGCTCATGCCCTCCCCCCACCCACCATCAATGAGGTTCGCATCGACTGTCAAATGTTTGTGACCAGAGTCAACATGGACCTCAAGATTGTCTACTGCGAGAACAGGTAGAGGACCTTTCTGTGGAAATGTTCTTTCTGTGGGAGAGGATGGCTGGGCTCTTTAAGTTCAGAAAGGTGATGGCAGGAATGTTGCAGAGGGCTGAAGAAGCCTCTGACTGAACACACTCTGTTGTGTAGAGGATGTGAAGTTCATCTCTAATGTTCATTAGCTTGTGCAGCATTCTGCCCTCGACAATCAGATCTAGATCAGTCTCAGAGAGAACAAACAGAGGACTCTGCATCCTCATTCCAGCTGTTAGGATTCCCTTCATCTCACTGCCTCGCTACAGGGGAACCGTCATGTCGTACACCAGGAGAACAGCTTCATTCTGAGCTCTTGGATTCTTTTAATGAGATTTTGCTCAACAATCCACACCAACAATGAGTCATTTTGTTATTTGTTAATAAAAAGAAAGAAAAATAAAGAGGATGAGGAGGAAGCTAATGAGACAAAGAAGGGAGGTCAGGACTCAGTGGGATGGAAGGGAGCAGATGCATGATAAAGAAGACAGTAAAACATTGGTGGAGAAGACGGTAAAGTCTGTGACATGGAGATGGTTTCTGAAGATTACAAAGCTGAAGCCTGTGGTTGAGTCCTGGCTTGTACTAGTTAACTTCCCAGTTTAACATTACCTTGTAACTAGTTTTACCAATTTTCTTGATTATATCAGGAATAATTCATGTAATGGAAGGAGGAACTCCTCAGAGAAGGGAAGCCTCATCATTTCCTTTGGCTCCGTCCAGTCCTGTCATCTGCAGAAACACACGCAGTGGTTGGGTTAGTATGACGGACAAGGAGACGACCAAGGAACTGCTGATGAGATGAAGGATGAACAAGGCCAATGGCGTTGGTCCACCCTCCCAAGGGTGGAGACGTGACGGGACTCCGTTTACTCCAACCTCAGCTATTTATCTTCTGTTATTTTAGCTGAATTTGCAGTTCACCATTAAAAAGACGGTGGGAAGTAACTACACTATAGTCTGAATGATGTGCAGTTGGAAGGAACTTCCACAGCCACAGTCAGCTTGCTGCGTGCGAACCCGGCCATGTGTGGAGGCTTTTCACCTGGACCCGGCTTCAGAGGTGTGTGCTAGTCTGAGCCACGCTGTCTGATGGGAGCTGGACCAGCGGCTGAAGGCGCAACGTGGTGGACTAACTGGGAGCTGAGGCTGGTGAACTGGCTCAGCTGGTGCTTCAGAAAGACTGTCTGTGTGTAACTATGTTGCTACATCTCTGTGTTACGCTGTCACCATGTTTGGAACCAAACCAGGCTGCTACCAGCATGATTTCTACCAGATCATCTACAATAGATACTTATTTCAAGTTACTGCTGCTAAACGGCTTTCTATAAACTCGTCATGTTATGTTCATTTGATGAAAATCTGATTTCTTAGCAAGACTCTGTGCCAAGAATCCCAAAAAAGATTTAACTAACCTCTTCCACGGTCATGTTTCACAGCAGCTATTCAAAACAAAAAGCTGTCTCCCTTGTTGCAGTTTCTTATTCATGAGGAATCTGACCCAAAGCTCCCTGGTTTAACAGTGAAATGTGTCTCTGATGGTTCCATCTCCTTTCCTCTGTCCAGATAAGGCAGATAACCATCAGGATCCTGTGCAGGAGTTAACTAGCTGACTGGGGAAGTTCACATCAGGGAAGATAAAAAATAACCCCTTCATGTTTTATAATAAAAAGAGAAGGGGAAATGATAGGAGACAGATTGCTTTTTGTGGCTGGAAAAATGGAAACAATGCAAGACAGATAATATTCAGCTGCAGAAATGAAAATCTCTGCCATGAAGAGACAACCATCACTCCAATTACAGACCTATTCTGGAGATATGTTTGCAAGAGAAGGATAAAATGGAGGATTTTTTCCTTCCTTAAAGAACAATGTGCTGTTATCTGCATACCCAGCTTTGGTCTCTCATCCTTCCTGAAACAGGATGAATGAAACGTTCATCTCTGTCCGTCCAACCTCTGGAAAGGTCTTTTAAAGCATGAACCTGTCTGACCTGCATGACCAGTGTTTTAACTTTAGTTTGAGCTGACAAACAGCTTACAGAGTGCAGAATGGAATGAGATGTAAGCACGTGCAGAGAGACAGGACCAGTAACACCTGCTCTTTTATCCTCCGTCTGACTTTTTCTCAGGATTTCATTCTGCTTTTCTTAGAAAGGCTGCTGGGGAGGGCGCGCTTTGTGAGAAATCAATTGTCAGCAATTCAAGTTAAACACTGAAGCTCTATTATTTCTTTGATTTTGTGACTAAAGTCTTGACTTCTCCCTCATTCATTCATTTACTTTCCCATTTAGTCCAGTTAAGGGTTGCAGGGAAGCTGGAGTCTGTCCCAGAATACACACCCAACCACCCAACGTTCCAACCTCCCCCAGTCCAGGCTCAAACAAGCAAACTTCTTGCTGTGAGGCCACCATGCTAACCACTACGCCACCGTGCAGCATAGTGGTTAGCACTGGTTTATACTGGTTAGCACCGTGTTTCCAATGAAATGGGAAACATATCCAGCAGTTTATTGTGATTATGGAAGTATTGAAGAGAAAAACAGCAAACTTTTTTGGATCCTCATCTCTCTTCCTCTGGCTGGGTTGTGGAACAGATCAGCCCCCCACCAGACCTGTCGAGGTACGGGTTCTGGGGAGGATCCGTTCCTTCATCAAACCTGTTTCTACTGATCTTCAGTCCAGTTGTTGCGTCAGGTGACCTCAGCCTTTTCTGGCATCTTGACTTAGTTTCCATGGAGACCAACAGTATATGGATGAGCGAACAGTCCAGATGCATCTCTCAGGTCCTGGTTCGGGTCTTCTCTGTTCCCATTTCTTCAGGACATCCCTTTCAGGTCTTGGTCATCTGCTGGAGATATTCTTCTTCTTTTGTCCTTTTTTGTCCAGTTTCCTCAAATAGTTTTAATGAAATCAGCTGAGATTTGTTACATTCTCCAGTCTGACAGCTCTGTGGCTTCTTGGTCTGTTTCATCTTAACTTTTCATTTTTATCTAGTTTCAACTAAAGAGATTAGAACAAACTACATTCTGCCCGGGATTAAAAGTGGTTAAAAATGGGTTCTTGTCTGTTATGGTAGAGACTACATCTCTACATGGCTTGATCTGGTTTGCATGGTTGAATCGGTCGTAAGTCAGTGATAAGTAATTTGATAAGTAAAAAAACACATTCCTATGATTATGGTCGGGTTTTAGAACTGAAATGAAAAGTGAAGAAAACTTTGATGACGGAAAAGATTTGCACAGGACTGAGTGTGATTATAGGCTTTGTTTATTACTGAATCTGCTGCTTGGTTCTGTTTGGTTCTGCTTGGTTCTGTTTGATTCTGTTTGGTTCTGCTTGGTTCTGTTTGGTTCTCCTTGGCTCTGCTTGGTTCTGCTTGGTTCTGTTTGGTTCTGCTTGACTCTGCTTGGTTCTGCTTGGTTCTGCTTGGTTCTGCTTGGCTCTGCTTGGTTCTGCTTGGTTCTGTTTGGTTCTGCTTGGTTCTCTTTGGTTCTGTTTGGTTCTGCTTGGCTCTGCTTGGTTCTGCTTGGTTCTGCTTGGCTCGGCTGAACCAAACGGAGACAATCCAGGGTTGTTGTGGTCTAGAGTGAGACTTCAAATGTCACCAGTCATAACACAGAGTGGTAGTTTCCACCATGTCCCAGGACCACGACTTCCATTTATCATTTACGGTGCTTCCATGAGCCATCTTATCGGTGTTCTTCCTGCTTTAGTGTGGAGGAAGCTGTGAGTCAAGACAGCATAAATCATAGCACCCTGAAATTCCCATTTTCTGTGAGCATTTGACCTGGAAGTGTGTCTGTTTGTGTTTCCACACTGTGATGCTTTTATGCTGTTTCAGGGTCAGTGACTACATGGACCTGACACCAGTAGACATCGTGGGGAAGAGGTGCTACCAGTTCATCCATGCTGAAGACGTAGAGGGGATCAGACAGAGTCACCTGGACTGTGAGTATGATGACATGCCTATGCTCCGCTCTGATTGGGTGATTAACTTGGAGAGTTTCCTGTTAACCGAGGAAACTTGTTCATGTATCTTCACATTTATATGCACACTTACATATTTTAAAGGCAGCTAAAAACTACTGGACGTCGGTTCTTTCCATTCAGTTGTTGGTGTCTGATGACAGAAATTCTCTGGTTTTTCTGTTGGTTTGTTCAGTGCTGCAGCGAAGAGGTCTAACAACCAGAGTTTTTCAGTCTTTGCAGTCACGTTTTAATGGTGTGGCAATGTTATTGATCAGCTTCTTGCTTTTATTGAATTTATTATTTAATAAAATCTGTTTTAAAACTTTTCTTCCTGCTTTGGTTGCAGAATCTGTGTTGCTGTCATGGCTTGCTGGGAATACTCAGTCACGATTGGCTGCATGTAAACTGAAAGCCAGATCCCTTAAACATTTGCTGGATATGTTGAACCCGCTCAGTGGTGGAAGCCTCAGGTTTACCACTTTGTAGCAGTTCATCTTCTGACAACACTGCAAAGCCCTGAAAACTAAGGAAAGCTCTTAGGTCTTGGGAGGGATGATTCTTCAAAGTTCGGGTTTCTTCTTCATTGTATTTGTGTGTTTTATGAAGCACAAACTGTTTTCTGTTGCTGAAGGTTGGAGAAGGTTCTGGACGGCAGGCAGACTCAGCCAGCCTGATGTAATGAAACAGTTTAAATGAAAGACGCCATCTGGGTGGGAACACATGTTGACGAACATACTTCTGAAATGGCTCCACAACGTATAGATCCAGTGTTTGGAGACTGTTGAACCTCTGCCCGTCTTTACTTCCGAGAGACTCTGCCTCTTCAAGGTGCTCATTTTATGACTGACCTGTTGATGATCATCTTGATTATCTAAAACATCCTCCTCCAACTGTTTTTTCAGTCTTTTGTCCCCAATTAAAGATGCAGCCAATAAAACAAGAGAGACTTTACAACCCCAGAAGGCCGTCCATGCTGTCCACAAACAATTCCACATCTTCATCCAGGCTTCCACTCAGAACATTTTAAATGAGCTTTGGTCCAGAGAAGACGGCGTGTTTCTGGATCCTCTTCACATATGATGGAGCTTTAACCTGCATGTGTGGATTTCAGCCTAAATTGGGTTCACACTGGTTTCTGGAATCTTCCTGAGTCCATGCACTGGTTTCCAGTAAAGAATCATGTCTGCTGTTAATGCAGAAGATCACCAGCATCAGCATGACACTGGTATTGTTTGGCCTGCTTTAAACAAGCCCTGGTCCATTTCCAGTCTGGTTTGATTGGACCAGTGTGAATAAGCATTCAAACTCTGATGCAGATCAAAGCTCTGGTCTGCCTGAAAACCCTTAGTCCAGGTTCACTTGCAGGTGAACTCTGGTGTACTGGCAGTGTGGAAGCAAACATAGCATCCAGGGAACCAAAGAGAGGAAGTAATGTGCACTCGGTAGCTCATGTCTCCTGTTGCTCATACTCGATGGATTCTGCTTTGTCTTATTTTTGAACACCAATTTAAAAGCCGAAACTCCAAGACTCCGTCAACCTGGTGTTGCTCCAATATAAAGTGAATGAGCCGTTTCTTTGGTCCTGGCCAATCAAAGAAGCAGATTTGCTTCGTCTTTCTTCTTGGTTAGTGGCCATTTAGGCAAATATCACTCTGATCAGGCAATTGTAATGGCATGATGTGGTCCAGGCTCTTTGGTCTGCTTTATTGAAGTGCAGTGTGAAAGCAAGTTGTTCCACTGTGTTTAGGTCGTCTCAGCTTAGTGAAGTTCTGTCCATCCCATAGACTGTATATAAAAGATGGGCGGAGCCTCCGTGACGTCACCCGTAGGTTTCTGAAGAGCTGAATTGAAGCTTGGTGGGTGGTTCCTACCATCGCCATCTTGGCAGGGGCATGCGTGTCGTCTCACCCAGAAAATACATATAAGGGCAAAGAGGTGGAGCTGAGAGTGGTCTGTGAGCGTCATGGTGGATGATTGATGTCTAGTGAACTCCGAGCTTTCTGAAGCTAAGAGCTAACCGAGCTAACAGGAGCTAACCAGCTAACGGAGGTAAGCGGGCTAAAGCTAAGCCATGTTGTTAACCGGCTAAAAACTGCAGTTGTTCTATGTTCTTCTGACTTGAAGCAAGAGATCGAGTACCTATCAATCAAAAGGACACGCCCCTAAATATGCCGAACTTCGAGATCACGTTTAAAGAGTTAAAAAAAAATTCACTCCCTCCACAGTTGTCATGATGGTAAACCTGACCTATTAAACCGAATTTTTTTTTTTTTTTTTTTTTTTTTTTGCCAGGCTGTAAACATGTTTATTTCTGCCATGAAGTTGTTCTTAACATGGGAGTCTATGGGGATGCTTGTTTTGCAGCCCTTAGATGAAGGGGGAAGTGGAGTTTTATGCACCTCCGCATTGACTTCACTATTAACCGCCGAAGGCTCCGTCCATCTTTCATATAGGGTCTGTGGTCCATCCTTGCATCTGAGACTGAAATGCCACTCTTATATGCAATTATGTTAGTGACCCATTTTCAGTAGTCAGTTTCTTACCAGTTATTGTGCTGCTGTTCCGTCTGTTCGTACTGCTGTTCCAGTTGTTCGTTCTGCTGTTCCAGCTGTTCGTACTGCTGTTCCGGCTGTTCACACTGCTGTTCTGGCTGTTCCAGCTATTCGTGCTGCTGTTCGTACTGCTGTTCCAGTTGTTTGTACAGCTGTTCCAGCTGTTCCAGCTGCTCGTATTGCTGTTCCAGCTGTTCGTAGTGCTGTTCCAGCTGTTCGTACTGCTGTTCCGGCTGTTCACACTGCTGTTCTGGCTGTTCCAGCTATTCGTGCTGCTGTTCGTACTGCTGTTCCAGTTGTTTGTACAGCTGTTCCAGCTGTTCCAGCTGTTCGTACTGCTGTTCCAGTTGTTCATACTGCTGTTCCAGCTGTTCCAACTGTTCGTCCTGCTTTTCGTACTGCTGTTCCAGTTGTTCGTACTGCTGTTCCAGTTGTTCGTACTGCTGTTCCAGTTGTTCGTACTGCTGTTCCAGCTGTTCGTACTGCTGTTCCGGCTGTTCCAGCCGTTCGTACTGCTTTTCCGGCTGTTCCAGCTGTGCCAGCTGTTCGTACTGCTGTTCCAGCTGTGCCAGCTGTTCGTACTGCTGTTCCAGCTGTTTGCACTGCTGTTCCGGCTGTTTGTACTTCTGTTCCAGCTATTCGCACTGCTGTTCCAGCTGTTCGTGCTGCTGTTCGAGCAGTTCGTACTGCTGTTCCAGCTGTTTGTACTGCTGTTCCAGCTGTTTGCACTGCTGTTTCGGCTTTTCGTACTGCTGTTCCAGCTGTTCGTCCTGCTGTTCCAGCTGTTCGTACTGCTGTTCCAGCTGTTCCAGCTTTTCGTACTGCTGTTCCATCTGTACCAGCTTTTCCGGCTGTTCGTACTGCTGTTCCAGCTGTTCGTACTGCTTTTGCAGTTGTTTGTATTGCTGTTCCAGCTGTTCCAGCTTTTCGTACTGCTGTCGTAGCTGTTCCAGCTGTTAGTACTTCTGTTCCAGTTGTTCCAGCTGTTTGTACTGCTGTTACAGGTGTTCCAGTTGTTCCTACTGCTGTTCCAACTGTTCGTACTGCTGTTCCAACTGTTCCGGCTTTCCATACTGCTTTTCCAGCTGTTGCAGCTGTTCGTACTGCTGTTCCAGCAGTTCGCACTGCTGTTCCAGCTGTTCCAGCTGTTCGTGCTTCTTTTCCGGCTGTTCGTACTGCTGTACCAGCTGTTCTGGCTGTTCGTACTGCTGTTCCAGCTGTTCGTACTGCTGCTCCGGCTGTTTGTACTGCTGTTCCAGCTGTGCCAGCTGTTCGTACTGCTGTTCCAGCTGTACCAGCTTTTCCGGCTGTTCGTACTGCTGTTCCAGCTTTTCGTACTGCTGTTCCAGCTTTTCGTACTGCTGTTCCAGCTGTTCCAGCTGTTTTTACTGCTGTTCCAGCTGTTCATACTGCTGTTCCTGCTTTTCGTACTGCTTTTCTAGCTGTTTCAGCTGTTCGTACAGCTGTTCCAGGTATTCATGCTGCTGTTCCAGCTGTTCCTACTGTTGTTCCAGCTTTTCGTACTGCTTTTTGAGCTGTTCCAGCTGTTCCAGCTGTTTTTACTGCTGTTCCAGCTGTTCATACTGCTGTTCCTGCTTTTCGTACTGCTTTTCTAGCTGTTTCAGCTGTTCGTACAGCTGTTCCAGGTATTCATGCTGCTGTTCCAGCTTTTCATACTGCTGTTCCAGCTGTTCGTACTGCTGTTCCAGCTGTTTGTACTGCTGTTCCGGCTGTTTGTACTTCTGTTCCAGCCTTTCCCGCTGTTCCAGCTGTTTGTACTGCTTTTCCAGCTGTTGAAGCTGTTCCAGCTGTTCGTACTGCTGTTCCGGCTGTTTGCACTTCTGTTCCAGCCTTTCCAGCTGTTCCAGCTGTTTGTACTGCTTTTCCAGATGTTTGTACTGCTGTTACAGCTGTTACAGCTTTTCGTACTGTTGTTCCAGCTTTTCGTACTGCTTTTCGAGCTGTTTCAGCTGTTCATACAGCTGTTCCAGCTGTTCGTACTGCTGTTCCGGCTGTTTGTACTTCTGTTCCAGCCTTTCCATCTGTTCCAGCTGTTTGTACTGCTTTTCCAGTTGTTTGTACTGCTGTTCCAGCTGTTTGTACTGCTTTTCCAGTTGTTTGTACTGCTGTTACAGCTTTTCGTACTGCTGTTACTGCGGTTCGTACTGCTGTTCCGGCTGTTTGTACTTCTGTTCCAGCCTTTCCCGCTGTTCCAGCTGTTTGTACTGCTTTTCCAGCTGTTGAAGCTGTTCCAGCTGTTCGTACTGCTGTTCCAGCTGTTCGTACTGCTGTTCCGGCTGTTTGCACTTCTGTTCCAGCTGTTCGTACTGCTGTTCCGGCTGTTTGTACTTCTGTTCCAGCCTTTCCGGCTGTTCCAGCTGTTTGTACTGCTGTTCCAGCTGTTCCAGCTGTTCATTCTGCTGTTCCAGCTGTTCCAGCTGTTAATACTTCTGTTCCAGTTGTTCCAACTGTTCGTACTGCTGTTTGAGCTGTTCTTACTGCTGTTCCAGCTTTTCGTACTGCATTTCCAGCTGTTCGTACAGCTGTTCCAGCTGGTTTCTGTCTGGCTGTGATTGTGTTCATCATGCGATCATGTCCCAACGCTGTAATTGTCTGTAAGACATAACTGTGTGTATCAGCGCTCCCTTCTGCCTAAAGATGCTGCAGCACATTAAACCACCAACAGGAATATGGAAGGCTGTTTCATTTCTGTGCAATGATCAGCACTGCCAGTTTTTTTTTTTGTCAAACCTGTCCAATGAGATGTTCAGCCACACTTTTAATGCTTGTTGGACAATGTTTTGTTCTGCAGAAGACTCCATGCTCATATTTCACTTTTCAAAGTTTAAGGCCACTTAGAGAATCTCTGTTCTGGTATCTCTGAAAAGCTCTCTCACAGCAGCTCTACAGTCTTATTACCCCTGTCAGGAGGTATAATAATACTCTCATTGAGCTGCACACATCACACACACACACACACACACTTAGGTTTGGTGTGTTTTTTTAGTGGTTGTCAGGATGATTTGCAGCAGGCTGTTTGTTGCAGCAGTAAGATCTTTAAAGTGGCGGTAAAAGCTGAGGAGGCATTCAGAGCTGCACAGCTTTTCATGGTTTGTCTGAAGCACTGAGGGAGTTTAGGGAGAATGCCAAATAATAAAATCACACAGCAAGGACAGCAAGCCTGATGGAAGTCAAATGCAGATGGCTCCAGTTAGACGTGATCAAACACTCTTCACACATTTCCAGTTTAAGGTTTTGTTCCCAGCTGAATGCACGGGTGGCGTGCTCACACCCGGCAGGTGTCTTCTGTGTCAGAACAGAGTGATGCTGTTTCCGCTACGAGAGGAGGGCTCCTCGTCCAGCTGGCCTGACTCAGGTGACAAGAATTATTACAAAGTAGATGATGTGTGATAATCAGAGCTGATGTGGCCAATACTTTACCTCAAACTCTGAAATTCTTGTGTTACAGCATAAAAAGTTACATTTCATAACAAGCCTACAACACAGGGACGATTTTGAACACTTCTACAGCTTTGACACCTTGTGTCCAACTTTATATGCAGAATAAATTCAGCAAAAAGAGTCAGAAAATGAGTTTTTGGTAGATTCCATCTGTGTCGGAACAAAGCTTCTTCATAATAAATCTGATACTGTTGAAATGTCTGTTCATGTCCCTGTTGCATGGAGCAATGTTTGTGAGGAAAGTGCAGGTGTGGGGCAAGCAGGGTTGGGGTTAGGCTCCACATATTCTCCAGCAAACAGCTCATTCTGCTGTTGACTGTTTAATGTTGTTTACCTGGATAACAGCCAGTATGGTTTTGTTTCTCTCGCTGGTACCAACAGCAGCCCAGATGATCCCACCAGTGTTCATTGGACCGCAGCAGGTCTTCCATCCTCTGCAGGTGATAAACCTGTTCTGTGGGGACCGGCATTGTCATCATGGAGGACAGCACTCAGTCTCAGACTGGGATCAGCCAACAGACAACATGTCTAAACACGACCCGAATTTTAATGGATCTGATTGATCCATAAAGACATCGTCCCTGGACGTCTGGTGGGTCGCTGGAAGCTGGGTTGGTCAACTACTGTAGCTGTATTACAGTAATGGCTATTTTTACTTTCAACAACAAGAAAAATAATCCTGCAAACATAAATATAAATCTGTTTTACATGGACTTTATATGTCATTAAACAAATAAGCAAAGAAATGTGGATAATTGATAAATAATTCAAGAAAGAAGAGAAAAACTTTGCAGACTCTGCTGTCCGAATCTGGATCTGAAGAGTTTAGTAAAACAGATAATAACAGAATAGAGACTTTAAGAATTAGAAGCAATATTTACAGAATTTACTGTATTATTATTATTATGTATCATTATTCTAACTGCTTTGCATCTGATTGTTCATGTCTTTATTTCAGTATTTTTATATTTTCAAATAATTTAGTCCCTTTTTCATTTTATTATTAAAATCCTCCTGAATCCCAGTGGAAGGGTTTTTATCTGAGCGTTTACTGTTTTGGATGAGTAGAATATTCTGCTTGTGATTCAGACTCGGTTTGACATGTAAAAAGCTTCTGCAGCTCCTGAACAAATCTCTGTTTCACAAATACATTCAGCACTTATGAAACATTCATGAATGGGATTTTCCTGATGTCATGCGCATAAATGTGTGTATCTGTCTTTCTTTGGACGTCAGCTGAGTAAAATGTGGACAAACAAACCTGGTGTTCATCATTTAAACGTGATTAATGATAAGTCAATAAGTCCGTCCTTTTTGGAAAAAAACATCCTTAAATGGAGTAAATGTGACTTCAGGTCAGTCCAGACTCTTGATGATGATAATAAAGTTTCTCTTCAGGATCTTCAGGATGAAAACGTGTGTTGCGCTGCTTCAGGGCTGACTGTAAAACCTGTCTCATGTAGACAAGTAGAAAACAGGTTGTTTCAGGCCACGCCTCCAATAGACCACACCTCCGACTGGCCACGCCCCTGACAGACCACCCCCTAGACAGGCCACGCCTTCGATGGGCCACGCCTTTGACTTGCCACGCTTCCGATTGGCCACACCCCAGGCAGGCCACGCCTCAGGCAGGTCACGCCCCCGACTGGCCACGCCTCCACATGTAAACGCCTGATAAATTTTCATCACCTACTCAGAGCTGTTTGTCTCAGTCTTTCAACCCCACTAAGTTCATCCTCGTTCTTCATCCATCCATCATTCCTCCTGTCCCACCACCCATCTTTTCTTCCCTTCTTCATCCACCTCCTCTGGTCCTTTCATCCTTTCTCCACCCCCTCACCATCCATCCTCATCCATCTCTCCTTCATCATCCTCATCTTATTCATCCTTTCCATCATCCATCTCCCTCACCCATTCATCCTCAGCTCTTCTCACCCATCTATCCTCTCACCCATCCATCCTCCCTCTCCATCCATCCCCTCCACCCTTCCTCCATCCTCCCTCTCCATCCATTCTGTTGTCCTCCATCCAGCTTCCTTCTCCCTCATTCCTCCATACTTCTCTCCCTTCACCATGTATCTTCTATCCATCATCCCTCTTTTTCCCTCACCAACGCTCCTTCATCCATCTTGACCCTGCATTATTTCCCCTCCCTCTCCCTTTCACCTTCCTCTTTCTGCCTTCATCAATTCATCCTCCTCCATTATTCCTTCATCCTCTCATGGCCATCCCACCCCCCCCCCCCAACACACACACACACACACACAAACACACACACACATCTTCATCACAGCCATTAAAAGACTCCCAGCTGGACCAATCAGAGAACTCGCTCCATCCCGTCGTCCTGTCATGAAGCCAGTAAGCTCGTATTGATATTACTGGTGAAAACTGCATGTTCAGGTCATTTATTATCATATTTACTTCCACGTCACTACGTGTGACTCACAGCTGATAGGCTACGTTCCGAGGACCTGTGTGTGTGTGTGTGTGTGTGTGTGTGTGTGTGTGTGTGTGTGTGCGTGCGTGTGTGCGTGTGTTTGCAATCACTGTCATTATTTATTCTGTCATATAAACAAAACAATGTCACAGTCAAGGTGACACATTGCCAGCGTTTCTGCCTCTCCATGCAGACAAGTTCTTTTCCCTCCAATCTTTCAGTCATCTCTGTCCATGAAGCAGCAGCCGTCGTCTTAAACAATGCTATTAGTTCCTAATAGGTTTTAATTACTGGCCTTCCTTTGTATGAATCCGCCCTGCCTTCGCCCCTCCGCTCCGACGTGGAAACCCCGTTTTTGTCTGTAATTAAACGGAGGAGAGAATATGAATCTAGTGACCCTCGCCTCCCGTCTGACTCTCAGTGTTTGAGCAGCTCCTGATTAATGCCAATATATATTGCTTGAGATAACATTTAGTGGTTCATTTAGCCAGATTAATTACCAGCATCCCGCCGCAGGGCAGAGCAGGGTGGAGGACGTCTGCAGACTCTGGCGGTCAGCAGCGTGTACGCCATCGTCCAATTCAAACCGGTTCTGTCTTCAAGACTTGGATTTGGACCAGTTTTCTGCTCGTCTGCTGACAGCAAGGAGCGTTCGCGTCTCTCCACCGGATTCCTGTTATTAACACAGTTCAGTTAAAATTTTACCTTTTGTTTTTAAGTGTTGCACATTTAAACACAAAGAGACTCACTAGTGCGAAAAGCACAATATCTGTTCCCTTTGAGAAACTCCGAAACGACGGGAGCATTGGCAGGTGGTTGCGAGTGGCGTGGCGCTGACTGACAACCGGCATCGCCTCAGCCATTCACACAACAGTCCTGAATAAACTACACTAAATTACACTACACTAAACTAAACTAAACTAAACTACACTAAATTACACTACACTAAACTAAACTACACTACACTACACTAAATTACACTACACTAAACTAAACTAAACTACACTACACTACACTACACACTGTTGAACACCTGCCACGTCACCATTTTCACGCTCTGTCGTTACCTGAAACACAGGCGCTAACACACATTAGCACGTGGCTGTACACCACATCTACATGGCAAATGTCTGGGGAAGAGGGAAAGTTGAAAAACGTTGATGATGTTGTTCAGCTTTTCATAAAAAGCATGAAGAAAATATTATTTAAAGAGAGACGTATAATTACATACATCCCTTCAGCCATGTTCGGCTGCTGTAGCAGAAAAATACGGCTTGTTCTGATTGGCTGCTCGCTTCAGGAATCAAGCAGAATATTAGCTGCTGATCAGAAATATTGATGTGTTCCTGCCCAGAATGCCTGAGAGTGTTTGTTCTTCTCCATGATGGACTGTGTCCGCGGTGAAGCCTGCCTCTCACCTGAGAGCTGCAGGTGCTTCGTGCTGGCCTCACGGCCGAACTGGGATCACACGGTCCCTGCTGACCGATGCATGGAGACATGAAAAAGTCTATTCTACTCTACTCTACTCTACTCTGTTCTATTCCATTATGTTCTCTTCAGTTCTGTTCTGTTCTATTCTGCTCTATTTTGTTCTATTCTGTTCTATTCTAATCTACTCTATTCTAATCTACTCTATTCTATTCTATTATGTTCTGTTCTACTCTACTGTATTCTATTCTGTTCTATTCTATTCTATTCTATTCTGCTACACTCTACTCTATTCTACTCACTCTATTCTATTCTATTCTATTCTACTCTGCTACACTCTACTCTATTCTACTCACTCTATTCTATTCTATTCTACTCTGCTACACTCTACTCTATTCTATTCTATTCTACTCTGCTACATTCTATTCTATTCTATTCTATTCTACTCTGTTCTATTCTATTCTATTCTATTCTATTCTATTTTACTCTACTCTACTCTATTCTATTCTATTCTATTCAATTACAGTCATGTAGGAGGACACGTTTCTCAAGAGCGACGTACATGTGAGAGTGAGAACAACACCAGCATGAAATCAGACAGTAGGACCATCATGAATTGGTTCTGGTCAGACTGGTGGGAGTCCAGGTGGACCCAGGTGTTGCCAGATAGAGCTGGAGGCTGAGGTTTGTTCCCTTCCCTCCCTGCAAGAGTCCCTTTGTGAAAATAAAACCAACTGATCCCACCACATCGTCTTGGCTGCAGCTTATTCAGAGCTGGTTTGTTGTGAAGAACTGGACCAGGTTCTCCAGCTCCTCTGATAAACGGTTAAACTAAGAACGGACAGCAGAGCCTGCAGCTTAGAGCAGATCAGGACTCTGCAGGTCGGACAGAGGTCGGCAGGTCGTTCCACCATCGTGGAACAACAGAGGAAAAGAGTCTGGTGGTGGTTCAGTCCCATGTCGTCATGGTAACGCTAGGCGTCCTCCACTGATGGAGTGTAGCTGTGGAAAAGCAGAGTAGCTCTGGATGGAGGAGTGAAGGTAGATGGGAGACGTTTAACTTGTTTTGTAAACCAGAAGCGGAGCTCTGAATCTGAAGCTCTGCAACTGGAAACCAGTGAAGGGTGATTTGCAGCGGAGTGACATCATTTTAGGATGAGATGAAATTGTTCATCGAGCAAATAAACTCCACTGCTTGTTGTTACGCTGCAGCAGGAAAACAGGTTCAGACTTTAACAAGTCAGTCTTGCCCCGTCAGCCAATCCCTGCAGGGTTTGGAGACATGGACAGTGGAAGCATGAAAACCGTTCCAAATAGTCTGAACTAATTCTCCCCTGAATAAAACGGCCCCATGCTGAAGCAGGGTCCCAGCCTGCAGGCCTGGACCCCTCAGAGGGTCCGCCAGGACCAGACGGGACTCTGACCGTATAGTCTGATTGTTGGAATTAAGGCCAGAGGGGACCAGCGTTTCAGGAGCACAACATCTTCACACCTGTCCATAAAAATATTTCTCAGGATGTGATGAAGAATAAAAAAACCACATGTTGATCATCTGATCAGTTCTGGCCCAGAACCAGTCTGACTCCAGCTGAGTCAGACTGGTCCTGCAGTCCTCACAAACACGAGATGTGAGTGTGGTCTGTCTGGCTCTGCTCCACCGTGGAAGGAACAGTTTCAGCGATGTTGCTGTCTTCGCCAGCATGTCCTGCTGCTCGTCCAGGTTGGAGATGTTTGGCCGCTGTTTGGATGGAAAGGAACGATTATTTTACATGCATTAGCATTCATTAGCTTCACAAATCAAGGAAACATATTCATGACCTGATTACTTCACAGTGTGAATGGCACACATATAGCACACACACACACACAGAGACACACACACACACTGGCCGAGGGTGTGATTAATAATGGCGGCAGCAGAGGAACACTCGGCCAGATGTCACATGACATGGGACGATGCTTCTGGCTCTCCGTTCCTCAGTCTACATGTCGGCTCGTTGCCTCGGTAACGTCTCTACTGAGTGTTTCGGCGAGATCTACTCGTCACCGTTCGGAAAGAGACGAAAACAGAACCTGAACGCATACGTCTCACTCCTCTTCCTGTTTCTGCTTCTCCTCCAGTGATGAACAAAGGTCAGTGTGTGACTAAGTATTACCGCTGGATCCAGAAGAACACCGGCTACATCTGGATCCAGTCCAGCGCCACCATCGCCATCAATGCCAAGAATTCCAGTGAGAAGAACATCATCTGGGTCAACTACGTTCTCAGGTTAGAGATAAACAAGATGTTTACCTGAACAGCAACATTTCAGCATTTTCTGGACAATGTTGTTTTACTTGTTTCATGTTTCACCACCAACTATTTTGTTACTTCACAGTAATCCAGAGTATAAAGACACCCCCATGGACATCGCTCAGCTGCCAAATCTGCCAGAGAAAACTTCAGAGTCCTCAGAAACCTCTGACTCTGAGTCGGAGTCGAAGGAAAACTCAGGTACGTTTGGAAGGAAGGATGGAGGAGTAGGTGGATGTCCCTAACAGAAAACAATGAATCAGGACGTTTGCAAGAAACAAAGATGGCATCCTTAGCAGCTGGTAGCACGTGTAAAACTGATCACATGACCCCACCCCCCCATATATATATATATATATATATATATATATATATATATATATATATATATATATATATATATATATATATATAGTAGAGAATCATGTTTTTAGAGCAGAAGATCACCAGCATCCAGCCTTGCCCTGGCATACAGAGATTCCCCTCCATTCTCTTCATCACTGCAGGTGGAGGATAACATTTTCTGATCTTTTAGACCCAGTTTGTCTCAGATTGGGAAAGTTCTGTCCATCTTTCCATGTGAGAGACTCTGCCTCTCAGAAATTTTATACCCAGTTACTTTACTGATCTGTTCCCAGTTAAACCAGTGACATTACTGATCCGATGCTAATGAACCTAATTAGATGTCTGATTCTGCTCCAGTTATTTCTGATTTGTACCAGTGGCTTTTCCAGCTTTTGTTGCTCCTGTTCCATGTTTTTACCAATGTGTTGCTGCATCAGATTCACAATCGGGTCATCTCCATCAAACAGGAAAACGTCTCTCATCTTCCCATGTCTTGTTTATCCTGTACTGGGAAGAACTGGTGGATTCATGAGATAGGGAATTATGACATTCTGTTTTTATTTACCTATTATGCAGTCCAAACGTTTTTTGGAGTTGTGGTTATAAAATCTGCAGGATTCTTTGCAAGTACCGGCTCTGATGTTGTTGTGAAATACTGGCAGCAGATAAAAGACGTTTTATCGACTGGTGCCAGAGTGCGGTCTGTGCCAGGATGGTCATGAATGCCAACAGCTGCAGGACGAGGCGTTCGCTGGCAGAGCCGCCGGCTGCCAGGAAGCGACAAAATGATCAAATGTGGTAGAACAACACAACGCCACAAAAAGACCCCAAAATACCTCTAAACCTCACAAAACGGACTTCTGCAGTGTATATTTGTCAAAAGTAAGCAAGTAAACAAATTTACACTCAGTGTGTTAAAAATGCACCAAAACAGTAGGAAGAGAAGCTAAATGTGGCGCGACGTGTTGCTCTGCTGCAGATTGTGAAGAATGTTGGAAACATGAATATTTTCATCATTTCTACGTCAGATTGTTGTTTAAAATAGAAAACATGCAAAGTATTTATTTTTACAGTGTAATCCCAGCAAAGCGTTCAGGACTGTTTACTAGATTTTATACTTAACTTTAATCGTAATTCTCATTAAAACAGTCAATTTTCCAGAAAAATCATTAGAGGCTGTATTGTGTTGTAGCCACAAGATGGCAGAAGTCCTCCAGACTCGTCATTAATTACCTCTGCCAAGGAGGTTGTCTTTTTATCAGTTTGTCTGTCTGTTTGTCTGTTTGTTTGTTTGTTTCTTTGTGTATCTGTTTGTCTGTTTATTTATTTGTTTGTTTCTTTGTTTATCTGTTTATTTATTTGTTTGTTTATCTGTTTGTTTGTTTATCTGTTTATCTATTTGTTTTTAACATAACTCAAAAAGGTCTGGACGGATTTTAATGAAATTTTCAGGACTTGTTTGAAATGTGAAAAAGAAGAACTGATTTTATTTTGGTGCTGATCCGGATCACCGTTTGGATCCAGGAACTTTTTAAAGGTTTGCGCTCTCCGAGTGTTTTTCCAGTTTACAAACGAAACACCAAACCTCCGTGTGATTGGTCAATTTGTTGAGAAAAGCATTGGTCTTGTGCCGGTCTGACACTATGCTGGAAACATGCCTTTACCAAACGTGCTTTGCTTTCCCAACATCGCTGATGTTACAGATTATCAGAACCATTACCAGAAGCTGAAAAATGATTCTAACTTCCACATTCGCGTTCAGTACAATCTAGAAATCCTGCAGCCTCTGTTGGCAGGATGAGAATCCCTGCCAGCTGCTGGAGGACGGTTATCCTGGCACAGTGCTGGTTGTAAACTCCTGCCAGCCTCTGCGAGTGCAACCAGCTTCCCCCACATGCTCTACGATGAGATGACTGTCTCTGATGGCATCCATCAACCAGGAGATGCGTGCAGAGAGAAAAGGTTCTCAGGAGCCTCTTTGGAAACTGGCTCGTTTTAACATGTTTTATTAGTTTTACAGCTAAAAGCATCATCTTATACTTGCTTCTGTTGAGCTTTGGTTGTGTTTATTTGTTCCTGTTTCTTGCATTTTGTATTGTTTATCTTGTTAGATGCGATTTAATAAAATGTGCTGCCGTGATGTGGGAGGAAAAGCCATGTCTGGCCTGCAGGATTCTGTCTGTGCTTCTCCAAAAGTCAAGAAGATCTTTGTGTTTCAGAGCAAATGTTACATAAATGAGCAGAAACAGAAAGAAAGTTAGAGTGTGGTGTGGCATTGTAACATGCTGAAACTGCTGGAAAGTCGCTTCGTTTCCCTTTTAAACGGAGCCACAGCTCCTCCCTCGCTGGACAAACAAGGAACTCCCAGACGTGCAGCTGAGATCCTGTAACCAGTGGTGCTCCCATTTCTCCCAGTCTGGGACTGCACTCTGTCCTCCAGCACCGCACTGCTGGACCACTTCCACAAGGGCAGGTTTGTCAGATCCATGATCTGGTAGCAGAGAGGATGGTCGTCCAGTCCAAGTGTCCCAGTGGACAGGGGGACGCCGACGGCGTCTTCCTCCTTCTAAAGGGAAACAAAACGACTTTCCAGCGAACTTTTCTTGTTTGCTTTTTAACCAGCTGAACTCTTTCTCCTTGCAGACAATGAGAACGCCATGTCTGAGGGAAAGCCGGGTCACCAAGCAGAACATAGCGAGAACCCGGAGAAAGAAAGCAAACGTCAGCAGCAACCGGGCCAATCGCATTGCTCCTCCAAACAGGAAATGAAGCGCCAGGAGGAGGAGGACAGTTCCAGTAACCCGGAGAGTCAGGACAGCGACGACAGCCTGGACCCATCAGACGGGGAGCAGGAACGTGATCCGGAGACAGAGGGCGGGGGAGGGCCAGGGGAGGGGGGGAGGTTAGCTGCACTGGGGGGGTTGGAGGGTCTGAGCAGCATCAGTGGACTGGCTCATTTAGGCGGACTCCAAATAAAAGTCGAGCACTACGGTGAAGGAGAAGAAGTGCAGCTGCACAACTCCCAGACTTCCTCGTCCGAGGAGGAGGAGGAGGAGGAGGAGGTGGAGGGTGAGGAAGAGGAGGAAGGAGTGCCGACCGGTTCTGCTGTCGGCAGCAGGTTCCAGAAGAGGCGGAAAAGGAGGAAAGTGCAGAAATGGGACGCGTCCAGAAGCAGGAGGCTGTGTGTGTCCACCAGTCCGCCCAGTCCCGCCGCGCCAGGAGAGTCCACCCCCCACGGTGATCCGTCAGGGACCACCTCAGTCACGCCCCCCCACCTCCTGACCGCCGCCGGCTCCCCGAACAGCACAAGTGCATCATCCTCGGTTCTTAAGATCAAGACGGAGATGGCGGAACCCATCAACTTTGACAACGACAGCAGCATCTGGAACTACCCTCCCAACAGAGAGATCTCCAGGAACGAGTCTCCGTACAGCATGACCTCCAAGCCGGCGGCTCCGGGGAGTCACGAGGCCTTCCCGTCGCCGCAGGGGGGCTCCCTCCAGGTTGTCATTCCTGACTCTGTCCTCACCCCTCCTGGAACGGAGGGAGGAGTCGGGGTGAGGAAGGCCCCTTACAACGGAGGCTCCGCCCCGTCGTCTGCGTCCAGCGCTCCCAGTTTGGCTCCTCCTTCCAACACCTCCTCTGCTGACCCCCTGTCTCCTCCTCTCTCTGCATCCCCGCGGGACAAACAACAAGGCACTCCCACCACCTCCTCTTCCTCCTCATCAAGCTCTTCCTCCTCGCTGCTGTATTCTGGTGACATTGAAGCACTTCAGCGTTTGCAGGCTGGCAACGTGGTCCTCCCGCTGGTGCACCGTGTCACAGGGACTTTAACCTCCACCAACACCACTGCTCCGCGTGTCTACACCACGGGGACCATCAGGTACGCCCCAGCAGACGTCACCTTGGCCATGGCACAAGGTAATCTCCTCCCCAGCGCTGCCATGAACTTTGTGGATGGCCCGGGTTTTGGTCTGGACCCCAAAACGCCCATGGAGATGCTGTACCATCACGTCCACAGGCTCAACATGTCCGCCGCAGCAGCTGCCGGGCCGTTTGTGGGCTCGGCAGCACCAGCGGGTGGGACCACCGCCTTGGGAGGCCAGATGCCAGCCACAGCCAACGTCTTCACCACGGCAGAGGGACTTTTCTCGACGCTGCCGTTCCCAGTGTACAGCAACGGGATCCACACCTCGCAGGCGGCTCTGGAGCGGAAGGAAGACTAGCGCGACGCGTCTCAGACCGCCTTACTGTGTTTCAAGAATCAACTGCACCAGTCAGACTCCTTAGTAAATGTAAAGAACTGTGTAGGTTGTTTGTCGACACGGTGTAGCGCTGTGTTTACAGGAATGGAGGACGGACAGGAACTGATGACAGAGGTACTCTAGCACTTTGAATTTGAGCAACTGAGCTTGTGTTACATGAATGACCCTCAAACATGCCCCTCTTTTCTATCTGTTTTCCTTTTTATCCGCTCCTCCTCTCCCAGTCTCCCTCTTTGCTTCCATTTCTTGTGATCAGCAACTTTTTTCACTTGAACAGATGAAAAAAACAAACTTTACTGTAAAGAATTGCTTTTTGCCTACAGAGAATTCATATTGCCTACGGATTCCACCGGAGCCTGAAGGGATCATTTTTATTGTACGACTTGTTTCTGTTGCATCTTTGGGAAGACGCTGATTGTGTCTATTCAAGGAGGACGGTACTGGGATTTCTATCTAAAAGAAAATTCTGTTTGCCACTCAGCTTCATCCGTCTGGATGCAATCACAGCTTGAAAAGAACATCTCTAAGTGGAGAGGAGGGGGCTGCTACGTCTCACTGTGGTCTCAGAGATAATCTTTTGGGACGAAAAAAAAAAAAAAGGTTTTTGAGAATGTTTCTTGATTGAGGGAATTGTAAAGAGAATTAGTGTTCTTTTTTTTTCAATGTCTTCTCTTTTATATAAAATAATGTAGCTCAGATTTAACTTCCAAATCAAGCATTAAGAAGAAGAAGAAAAAAAGCAATTCCAGCCGGGTAATGACCTGTGAATAATCGAATGTTACTACAAGTTTCCTCTTTTATCGGAGGGGTTTACATACAGGTCTCACACCAACATAACCTCTTGTGCATCTTTCCCATCTTGTCCATCGATTGCTCTTATCGTTCATGCTGTTTAACTGACTTGTAATCTTTCAGGCCACATTTCCGTCAGTTGGACAGATTCATGGTGCTAGCGACTTTCCAGTAACCCTGACTCAGCTGGCTGACGCGGGTGCTGTAAACCGAGCCCCCAGCTTTCCCATTCACTCTGCAGTGTTGCTTTCTGGGAGGAGAAATTTTGTTTGTTTATTGATATTTTCTGGTGATTTTCTGACCAGAAGACGGCCAAACCTCTAAATCACCGCTGTCATTTCTGTGTGGACCAATCTGATTGGAGCATGGAGACGACGCCTTGGTTTTGTTGTTGGGTTATATTTTCTTTGTTGTTTTTACTGGTTTTCCTAATTATTAATGAATGATTCTCAGTAAGACTGAGTCGGAACAACTAGTGTTGCTAACTTGACAAATCAATGATGGGAACCTCACCAGATCACTGTACCTCACCTGTCCTGCTTTCTTTTTCTTCCTTCTCCTCCTTCGTTCATCCTGAAACCAGAATCTGAAACTTTCCTCCACAACTCTTCTGTCTCATCACCAGACCCTGCCATACGAACCACATATCAACAAGGAGATTGTAATAAAGACATGCATTTTCAATCAATCAATCAATCAATCAATCAAATGCCTACAAGGAAAAATGTGTGACTTTTCTAAGGAACAAAAAAGGGGAAATCCTTTCCTGAAAACTGCATCGTCCTTTGTTTTTTGTTTTCAATTGTCTCCTTTGCCAAAAAACTGTGGTAATCTTCTCAGTTTTAAAAGCACTGTGATTTCACTCTTTTTTTATGCTTTTTTTCTATTTTTCAGAAAAAGATAATTAGAAATAATCAGAACTGTATGAAACTATCAAAACACCCATCTTTTGAAATCTGACAGCCCCATCTCTGCCATCACATCCTCCTTATTACCCAGCGTGATTAAGCCGTAAAAACGTATTACCGATGTGTTTAGTGTCAATGGCTGTCAATAAGTCTTTCATGGCAACTTCTGTGTGTGTGTGTGTGTTGACTATATGCAGTATATACTGAGCTACTGTAGCTGTTTTTGTCCTTTGTCTTCTCTGTGGTCTCTCTAGTGTGGGGAAGAAGAGGAAGTGGAGTTAGAGGAAGGGGTGGAGTATATTAGATGATTGACATCCCAGAAAAATGATAACTCTTTGCCTCTCCTTCTCCTTCTTTGTCGCCCTCTATCTGCAGTCTTAGTGAAACCAGTGGAGGTTGTGGAGTTACGTGTTCGGTGGCCTTTGCAAACAAAAAAAGAAGAGAAAAAGAGAAAAGTGTTTGTAGAGTCCACCAGTTTTTCGCTGCTTCCTTTTTGTCCTGTAAAACGGCTTTTTTCTTTCCCTCTCTGTCTCTCCTTCACTCTGCTGTTGCTTTTCGCTGTTGTGTAGTTTTATTCCAGACTTTGTTATCTTGCTGTCTTTTCTCTCAGAGATGAAAAGATTATTTAACTAGCTCAAAGCTTATGGAGCCATGTTTTTCCCACTAAGGAATTCTGGGACTTGGAGTTTCCAGCTCTTGCATAGAAAATATTAAATAACAAGTGACTCTATGTAGAAATAAATGATGAAGTCTCATGAAGCTTTTAGATGTAATCCTCCGTCTTGGAAAAAAAACCAGGAAAGCCTCGCTTGTGAAACGTTTTCCCAGAGTTCCTTTGGGCTTCTTGTGTGCATTGGGTGTATTTCGATGGTTCCCACCAATACTTGTTGACTTCCTGCGCAAATTTCTCTCAAAAAAGTTAAACAAGTGGCTCAAGGGAGAGAAAGAAATCACTGTAGTCTTTCAGGATACATAATAAAAACAATTTTAACAGTTTGTAAAGAAATTAAAAGAAGAAAAAATATTTCTCACTATAAATCTATTTTTCTAGGTGTTTTGGAAAACTGAACTGCATGTTTAGTAAGTTTGTCTGATGTGTTTCATGTGATTGATCCCTCCGTTCTATTCTGTTGTATTTTCTGTCCAGCTGTGTTTTTTTTTAAGGTCTGTCCAGCAAACCGGGGAGGGGGGCGCTTATGGAGGGATGACGGGGTCGCCAGCCGTCCAGGCCTCTAATCTTCCCTTCTCATCAGGAAAAACCATCCGTAACGTCTGTGCTTTCTGTGAAGAATCAGTGTCTTGTTACTGCAAAGAATTCATCTATAAAAAGAAAAAATAGGGGAGGTGGGGGGTGTGGTGTGGGGTGGGGTGGGGGGGTTCAGGTTCTCAGTCTGGTGGATTACCTGTGATTGAATGTTAAATTTGTCATTTCAGGAGCATTTTGCTCCTCCAGGTTTCAGCATTTTCTACCTACGTTTGATGGTTTCTGCTGGAAAGCAAATGAGCCGCGGGCGAGTCCGCTAAATGGGGGGGCTGGGTGGGGGGGTAACCAGGAAATACACCCACATGTTACTAAAACCAAACAGCCGGTTCAAGCTGTTTCAATGTTTTTTCTGTGTTTTATGTCAAAATGAAAAACTTTGCTGGTGATTTTAAAAATTTAAAAAACCCTAATCACAGCTGCTGTCAAATACATAGTGTTTAAGAATTACAAATATTGAAATATCATTTACCTGTGAAGAAACTGTGTCTGTGTTTTTAACTATTTCTTGTACAATTAAACAGATTCTTTTATGAGGAACTTGGTGCCAAGTAGCTGAAATATGGGAGAGAGGGAATCTCTTATTATTGATGTTAACAGTGTTATAAAATTCTAAATCCAAACAAATTAAAATATTTAAAAAAAGAAAAAGATGGTACATTTCAATTTTTTTTCTTCTTTTTTTATGCTTGGTTTTTCCTCCCTTGATGCTGAATAACATTTATTGCCTGGTTTTTTATTATGTTCAAACAGCATTTTAATTCATTTACCATTAATGATGCTGCAAACTCAGAAATATACATACATCATGTTTATAGCTATTTTCTTTCATAAGTTTACTTGGAACTCATCCATCCAGAGGAACATGTCATTTACACAGTTGCCTTTCTGTAACCCAGTTTTGGCCATATTCATAATAAAAAGTTCTTTCACATTTATTACCAGATGCATCGTTTCTTCTGTTTGACACATTCACCCATCCGAAGCACGATATGTTTTCACATCTCAAGAACGCACACTTTTCCGTCATTTGCTCTTCTTATTGGTTCCCGTCTGTGTTTTTATTGGCCAGCTGTTTCCCACCTTCCTCCGACCATGCTAGGTGTCCTTAAGCAGGATACTGAGCGCAGGATACTGAGCGCAGGATACTGAGCGCAGGACACTGAGCGCAGGACACTGAGCGCAGGACACTGAGCGCAGGACACTGAGCGCAGGACACTGAGCGCAGGACACTGAGCGCAGGACACTGAGCGCAGGACACTGAGCGCAGGATACTGAGCGCAGGATACTGCTGCCAACAGCTGTTTTGGAATTCCTCTCTGACCCATGAGAAGATGGGACAGTACTGGATGAGTCATGGGGCTGGGCAAACTCAACTCCACCCATGGTCAGACAGAAGCCGAACTCTGCATGAAGTTTAGAACATGGTGAGTGTGACTGTGTGTGAACTGCCAGCCTGTCTCAGGTGAACCCTGCCTTTTCCCAGCAGCAGCTGGAACACGCTCCAGTGACCCTAAACTGGATTAAGCTGGTGTAGATAACAGATGGATGGCAAAAAGCTCATTTATGATCTATGTTAAATATGCTTATGCAATCCAAAGCTTTCTATCTGTGCTCTCCATTCATTACCAGTTGGTCCATTTTCAGTCAGCTTGCAGATGCATTGCCCAGAGAAGCACACAGAGAAGTGGAACTAGGGCAGTACTGTGCAGTATCACTCACGTCCAATTAGAATGGACATACAGACCACCACTGTCCTCCACGCTGCCTCTTTCATCCTGACCTCCTCCACCAGGTGAACTGTGAACTCCACACTGTCCTCGAGTGGATGTATGACCTGAAAACCATGCCAGTGAAAATGATACATGGAAGTGTGTTAGCAAAGATGTGTGACATTTGGCACGTGTACATAAGGGGAGCCTAAATTATCTTTCAAGGGCCAAGTTGAAATGTTGCCCTAGATTCATGATGATCCAGGACCTGCTGGAATGAAGGTAATGGAGCACAGATGGATCAGAAGTGACGTAGTCCTGTTGAGTTTGGAGGCATCCTGCTGCAGCGTTTCCTGACCGTCTCCATGGGCTGCAATATTATTATAGATGTAAAAAGTCAGGTGATGGTTTCACCTGGAGTTGTTTTCACATCCTCTTTATTAGAGATTTTTTTTCCAGTGGCGCTAAGATGGAGGGAAGGTGGTTTGCAATGTTCTGATGATGGGTCTGACAGGAAGGAGTCCCACATTATGGACTTTCTTCCTGTGGCTGCCTGCGTTCCTCATCCTTCACCATCGCCTTGGATTGGTTCCTCTTGATTGCAGACAGTGGCCATGATTAAGTCCAGAACATTTGTTGACTGGGCAGCTGTTTTTTTAATTAGCTGCTTCTAAGAACCTGACAGAAACACTAACTTGCACTAGGAACCATAGTTTGCATTGACCAACCCAACAAAAGGTTACCACTTTGAGCCTTTGCTCTCTCAAGACTTGTTATAATGAGTCTCCATGGCAACAAAATATTTGTTTACAATCGGGATCAACTAATTAACCTCTACCAAATCAGGATTATCAGCAAAACAACACATCAAATCCTGATGGAGTTGAAAAGAAAGAGAAGAGGATGCCAAGCGGGAGTCAGAGAGCGAAGAAAGCGATGGAGATTTAAACCATATCTACCAATCTCTGTCGTCATGGCAAATGTGAGATCGCTAACTAACAAAACGGACGAGCTCGAGATGCTAACAAGGTCTTGGATAGAATACAGAGAGTGCAGTATTATGTGCTTCACTGAGACATGGCTGCATGAACACATCCCTGACGGTAATGTGTCTGTACCGGGCTTTAAAACGGTCCGTGCAGACCGCAGTAGACAACACAGCGGAAAGCTAAAGGGTGGTGGAATTGCAGTGCTGGTTAACCAGCGTTGGTGTCATCCTGGACATGTTACTGTCAAGGAGAAGATATGCACAAGGGACATCAACTGTTAGCTGTGAGCTTCCATCCATATCATTTACCCAGAGAGTTTACCTGTGTTATTCTGGTAGCGGTTTATATAATACCTGGTACCGCACCAGACACAGCCTGTGACGTCATCAGCTCCGTCGTTGCTCGGCTACAAACACAGCATCCAAACTCATTCATGGCGATCTCTGGAGACTTCAACAACGTCTCCCTCTCTGCAACTCTACCAACATTCCAGCAGTTTGTCAGCTGCTCCACCAGAGAAAATAAGATCTGGGACTTATTTTATGCAAATATGAATAATGGATACAGTTGTTCTGCCCTGCCTCCTTTAGGAAGATCTGACCATAATCTGGTTCTTCTCACCTCCACCTACAAGCCCATCGTTCAGCAGCAACCACTCATCACAAAGACTATCAAAATCTTGTCTGCTGAAGCTGAAGATGGTCTTAGAGGAGGCTTTGAGGCTACAGACTGGAATGTCCTCTGTGAACCTCATGGAGACGACATCAACACCATGACTGAGTGTGAGACAGATTACATAAACTTCTGTGTGGACAGCATCGTCCCAACAAGAACAGTGAGGTTCTTCCCATTCTCATCTGGACCATTCAGGCAGCACTCTGAGGGTCATGTTCTTTGATTTCTCAAGTGCTTTTAATACCATTCAGCCTGCTTTGTTATGTGAGAAACTCCATAAATTCCAGGTGGATACCTCCACAACCACCTGGATCTATGACTACCTCACAAACAGACCCCAGTTTGTGAGACTGAAAGGTTGTGTGTCTCAGATGGAGGTCAGCAGCACTGGTGCACCACAAGGAACTGTACTCTGGCCATTCCTCTTCACTCTGTACACCTCAGACTTCCAGTACAACTCTGAGTCCTGTCATCTGCAGAAATACTCTGATGACTCTGCAGTTGTGGGGTGTATCAGGGATGGACAAGAAGCAGAGTACAGAGAACTGGTCAGTCAGTTTGTTAAATGGTGCGGTGACAATCATCTCATATTAAATAGCAGCAAAACAAAAGAGATGATTGTTGACTTCAGGAGGAACAAGAATAAACAAAGCACTGTTTCCATCCTGGGAGAGGAGGTGGAGGTGGTGGAGGAATACCAGTATCTTGGAGTTCAGCTGGACGACAAACTGGACTGGAAATGCAACACTGACTACATCTACAAGAAAGGTCAGAGCAGACTGTACTTCTTAAGGAAGCTGAGATGGTTTAACGTCTGCACCAAGATGTTGCATATCTTCTATAAGTCTGTTGTGGAGAGTGCAGTCAGCTTTGCAGCATCTGCTGGGGTAGTAGCATCAGAACCAGAGACTTGAAGAGAATCAACAAACTGATCCAGAAAGCTGCTTCTGTGCTTGGAGTAACTCTGGAGGCGCTGGAGCTGATTGTCCAAAGAAGAATGCTGCACAAGCTGATGAAGATGATGGAGGATTCTTCACACCCTCTCCACAACACAGTGAGGAAACAACAAAGTGTGTTCAGTGAGAGGCTTCTTCAAGTCCGATGTAAGACTGAAAGATACAGAAGATCATTCCTGCCAGCAGCCATCAGTTTCGCTAGACCAACTTCTCAGACAGAACAGTCACTGGTTTTTTTCTGTCCAACTTGACCTGCATCAGCATGGATGAGATGCATCCTGGAGCACTGATCAGACAAAGGAAGCCAAACTCTTTTCTGCAAAAACACCAAGGAACATTTCCAACAAGTTCAGGGTGAATCTGAACCTCATTCAAACTGAAGCTTGGACCGCCAGATGAAGAAGGTGACCTGGGAACACTGAGGATCATCAGCTGATGACACAAGCTTTACTGCTTCAATCTAAATAAACTTGATGGGTAACTTTCCTCTAAGTTTGAAATGATCTTCATTATCTTTATCAATCCATCATTTTCTCATGTCAAAACTTTCATCAAAACTTTCATCCATTTCATCCATTTCATTTTCACTGCCGCGAAATTCCCCACATTTCTCTTCATCTTATTCTTTGCTCCGATTATCTGCATAGTCTGTAATAATGTCTATTTTAAAGCACATACAACCCCAAAGTTGGGATGTTGTGTAAAACATTAGGAAAAGTAGAGCACAATGATTTGCAAATCATTCCAACATGTATTCATACACACAATATTTAATGTGTTTGAACACATTAAATATTGATAATTGATTGATAACCTTTATTGGGGTTTTTTTTTTTTGCAAATTTTCTTTTTCATTCGTCAGAAATGACGACATTTCTGCAAGACATTCCAGTAAAGCTGGGACGGGGTTAGCAACAGACTGGGAAGGCTAAAAAAAACCTCCTGTTTGGATCATTCCACAGGTTCCCAGGAAACAGGAAACTGCAAGGGCAGCCAAGTCACATCCACAATGACTCCGCATCAGCAGACTATAAAGTTCTTACGTTTCAACAAGAAATATCTTGTCAGTGGAATGACGGATAAAAGGATTTCCAGTCACTGTTCATGTTTTACACAACGTCCCAGCTTCGTTGGAACTTCATGATGACACTTGGCGCCGCTACGCTCAGCCCAGCCGACGGCTCCGAGAGCACCCTGAGGTCCTTATGAAGCACAACACACATGTACTCTGTTCCTGTCAATCTACTCCGTCTGCAGGAACACAGCGCTTTCACTTGGTACACCTGGCATCAGGCATGTCACGTGATCATGGTTTCCATGGCAAAGAAAGAGAAATGTCAGGAGGAGAGCACATCTCAACATGGATGAAAATTCCAAATAAAATCTAAATTCAGTTTTAAACATTAAGGGACAGATTGTGACCGCGGGAACGAAACCTGGCATCACGTCGTGAAGGTGTGTCTCCAGACTGTTTTCTGGTGTTTGACCTCCACTGCGGGTTGAACTGAGAGAAGATCCACCGTGAAAGAGAAGAAGAGTTTTGTTTTATCATCTCTCCATCCCCGATGATGAAAGGCTTCTCATTACGCCGCTGGGGAACCACCGGCGCTGTCAGACTCAGCATCAGGCCTTCATACTGAGACGGGCAGCCAGAGGTTATTAAAGGGAGCTTCAGGTCCACACACACACACACACACACAGACCAGGGCTGCCTGTGATCTATGATTCATATGCACTCATTTAAAATAGTGTGAATTATTTAAACTTAGCTGGTCAGCTCTCAGAGGGTCAAATGACTGACCTCTCTGCTCTTATTACTGCACAGAGGATGATGAGAAGGAAGAGGAGGTGTTACAGGCTGGAAGGAAATGAAGATAACGTCAGAGGGAGGTGGACTGCATGCAGGCGGAAAGAAACCGACCCTGGTGGACTCTGTGACTTTCTAACCAGCTCATCAGTCGGTTCCTGTTGGAACGGAGCAGATCAGGGCAGGAAGAGCTTCCTTCCAGACAACTGAAGGAATTTCTCTTCACCTGTCTCAGTTTTCACCAAATTTTCAGTCTCTTTTCTGGACTTTCTCCTGTCCGTGGCCACACAGGCTCGGTGATGTTGTGTAGGAAGAGTCCCGGCAGAATCAGACTGGAAGGAGGTCTGGAAGTCCGCACCTTGACCTGCCACGTTTTGCAGTGTGTTTCACACATCCAGACATCTCAAAGCAAAGCTGCTGCCCTTCCAGTCAGATGGCTTCTACTGGGGATCGCCACACGCTGAGCATACAGGGTGCTGTGTCATCACATCTCCCTCCTGAAATATTAATATCAGTTAAAGTTCCAGGAAATACTAAAGCACACCTTGTTTCCATAGCAACAGAGTGAAACAATGGCGGCAGCTGTGTTGACCCCAGTCGCTCAGGCTAAACTTCATCAGAGTCACACACACCGTTCCTGAGCTGATGCTCTACAACCAGCATGCATGGAGCCACAGAGCCCCCCAGTGGTTCCACTTCCAACTGCCACCCAGCACAACGCCAACTTTAACATGCTGTACATGTCACATTTTTACACACACACGCACGCCTCACAGTAACAAATTTTACCATAAGATTAATGGTCTCAGAAATTATTGCGATAAATGATAATGAGGCACGAAGCGGATATTGTTGTCACAGACTATTTTCAACTAAAATAACAATAATAAAGCAAGTTCACCTTTCCAAAGATCAACATACTTTAGTTTCTACAGAACATTTATCTGGATGTGCAGACTGGACCCATCCAGTCCCCAGTCGGCTGAAACACATCAGGATCTCCTGGGGTTTTGGCAACGTGGTTATCTGGAACATACAGTCTCTAAACACCAGGTAACACACTTACACAGTCTGTGGTCGTATAAGTCGTACGTTTGGACTGGACCACAGGTGGAATGGTAAAACTGATCGTCTTTGATCGTCATTTTTCATGTTGTAAAGTTGTGGAATAGCCGTTTGTAACATGAATGTTCATCCAGGCGATTCATACTGGCTGTGAAATGTTCGCAACTTTTACCAAAATGTCGCCTTTTTAACAATATTAAAGGACAGCTTTAGCAACCAGAGTGCGCACCATGTTGTCCTGTTGGTAGTTAATCTGTTTAACACCTCAGTGACGGTGGACTGTTGGGAAGATGGAGCCTGTTTGTTAAGATCTTTTTTCCGGCAAACTTATTGCGTGATTAATTGACTTATTGCGACGGCCTACGCACATACATACATAGTTGGATGTGCTTCATCCTCCTGCTCAAGCCGACCTCCATTGACTGGATCAGATTTATATGAGCTGTTAAACGTACAGTGGCAAGAATGAAAAACTGGTTTTAATATCAGCTTGTATTGAAAAAAGGACAGAAAATCTCAAATCATTATGGATTTTAATTTTCCATAACTGATACAATCAACTCAGATTCACAAACTGAAAGTGCAGATTATTTACCGACTAGAGTGGAGAGCGACTAACAGGTGTTTCTGATCAACTTCTTCCAGAAAACTTAGGTCACGTAAACTTCTCTAAACCCAGCAACAAAAACCAGCTTTAGCCTGGTTGAACTGGGCTCTAAAGGACGCCACGTCCTTGCAGCTACAGGGGCCACGCTGCAAAAAGTCTGACCTGCTGTGGCCCAGCACTGAAATGTTAGTTGTTCTTAAAAACAGGTTTGACCTCAGTCAGACAGTCGAAAGCGTCCTTCTGTGTGAAAATGACAGAATGCCGAGGAAACAGAACAACCGGCAACATCTTCAGTTAAAAACGGCAACCCAGGCGCCACGTAACGCTCTTTACCCAACGAGCAGGCCGAGTGTTTTCCTCAGAAACTTCTCTCCACCTGGCTGTTCCGGCTAATCCTGCCCAGCCGGAGGGCAGGATCAGGAAGCATCACTGTTAACTTAAACAGTATACATTTATTAAAGCACATTTAGAATTACAAAGGCTCAATAAAGATGAAAGTTAAAATAATTCTTTACTTTCCAGTATTTAATGTTTCCGTTGTCTGCAGCTGAAGCATCTTTATCAGCTTAGAAACAGCGCGAGAACATTTCATGTCTGCAGTGAAGACTTTGCTCACATAGTGGACGCGGCGTCTTCTGCCCCCTGGTGGATACGCTGTGCAACCGTCACATTTGTCAGCATCATGTCTCTGGGAGAACTTCTGAGGCTTTTGCCACTGATCCTGTTTTGTTTTTAGTTTGCCGTTCATCAGGAGCCAGTTCAAGGCAAAGCTAAGAGACACCTGCCTCAGAAGATGTGAGTTCCACAAAGATCCTGAACCAGTCTGCTTCTCAAGGACATAAACAGGTCGTCCCATGAAGGACTGGGAAATTGTTTTATGGAGAGTGGAAATCCATTCTGGTCTTTCTGAGCTTGAAGAATCCAAGTCGTCCTTTTCCACTTTTCTTTCTGTTGCAGCAGCTCTGAATCCTGCTGTCATCTCTGCTGGCCAGCAGATGGCGATGTTTCCCGGCGATCAGCCGGAGCTGCTGCTCTGCTGACCACTGGATGCTGAAACACATTAAAGGTAACAAACCAGTCAATTTAAGCTGATGACACCGTTATTCCCATCTGCAGGCCCGAGCAAGCAGGTGGACTGATGGATGAACTGAGATAGAGAATAAATATCAATAATGTTTGGTGTCAACTGTTATTTCCACAATTATCACTAAAATATAACTAGTGGTTGTTTGGACGGATTATTTCCATCCACCATGGGTTTGTGTGAAAGTGAACGGCAGCATTTCACCTTTCTGAAGGGGCTGAACCCATGTTTGGTCGCACTAAACGTTGTGATGAGGATAAGTAGCAGCTCAAGAGGAAAACTTGATGAAATTTAAAAAAATATTCTAAAATTTATCACGTTATAAAACATAACATAAAATACCAAACAAAATGCATTTTACTGAGTAGTTTTCATTCTAATCACAGAAAACCCATCTGTTGTCATGGAAACAACAACTGGACTACATGAAGAAACGTACCTGTCAGGTCTCTGAAGCGTCTTTTGGCCTCGGCTCGTTCCTTGGAGTCAAAATACCAGACTGTGATGGCATACCTGAAACATGAACAGTAGTTATAAACGTTGCCTGTAGAACAAAAATTAATTTAAACTTATGTTTTTGATTATTTAAATAAAGCTGGATAACAATCAGCTGTGAAGTCAGGCATATTGGAAACAAACGTTGCCATGCTGGTGAAGCTTGGTGAAGAGACTCTGCTAGGTCACCTTACCGTTCTGTTCCCAGTTAAACCAGTCCGATTTATGACATGTTCCCAGTTAAACCAGTCCGATTAATGACATGTTCCCAGTTAAACCAGTCACCTGCTGCTAATTAACTTTCCAGCTACTTTTCCAGCCTTTTGCTGCTGCTGTTTTATTTGAGTCAGGTGCGTTGCAGCAGGGAAACATCTACTGCAGGTGCAGCAATGACTCTTCATGTTAGGAGTTTCCCTGCTGCAACACATCAGCCGTAACCAGAGATCTGTCCAGAGCTTGACATTAAACGCTGCACCAGTCTGCTGCTGAGCTAAGGTTCAGTGTCAGGTGTGTTGAAGCAGGGAAACTCTGAACATCTGCAAGACTGCAGCCCTCGCTGCCCACCCCTGATCTGAAGCCTGCAGGGTTGTGGATCCCTGGATCAGCGTGTGTGTTCGGGAGTAGAAGAGCGGAAGAGACACCTGTAGAACCGTTGGAGCGGAACCCACCTGGTGGCGAAGGAGGGCTGCACCTCGTGTGGGTTCCTTCGGTCAGACCAGAAGACCAGCAGCCTGTCGAATACGGGACTGACGTCGGCCACGTAGGGTTTTCCTTCTGGGAAGATCCGGAGGACACCACCATGTTCCTACCAGGAACACACAGATTATATGTCGCGGGGCGGCCGAGCATCTGACCTGACGCGGCGCCATTTCCCTCAACACACCTTGGGGTTCCACTGCTTGTTGAGGTAGTAAATGCAGGTGATGCAGCGTCCGTCTCTGTTGGGGTTGTCCACGTGTTTGACGTAACCCGCCCCGTTTCCTGGGTAACACGCCACCATGGCCTACAAACCCAGACAGAGACAACGGTCAGGAACAGGAAGCTGCTTGGAGAGCGTCGCCATGTAAACAAACTAATTCTTTCTGGAACCGGATCCCGCGGGGGCCACCGCGGGCTGCACGCTCTCTGCCGCCATGCGGCATGCAGAGGCGTTTCCTGTGCACATCAGACGGCCGCTGTGGTCGTGTCCCTGACTTAAACTGCACATACACAACTGTATCCAAAGGTTTTCTGTGTGTGTGTGTGTGTGTGTGTGTGTCCAGTGAGCTCATTAACTTTTAACTATTTTCACATTAAACAATAAAATGAACGAGGTGCTCAGATTTGTCTTCCTCCCGTCTCCGTGCAGACATCATGGCTCTCCTCCATTCTCGGACGCTAGACCAGAACAAGGCTTCTGGTTTACTCTGCTGACAGCTTGAACCGCTTCAACACAAACTGGCCGGTCAGATCGGTCCAGATACGGATGCCGTTGATACCAAGAATTCGTGTGCATCAACTGATACGAGCGCGAGGACATGGACATTTTCCTTGCTTTGGGGTCAGACTGCTGAGGAATGTGAATGAGTCCCTCCACAGCAGGTGTAGCTTTTATTGTGATGTGATAAAATGGAGAAACGGGAGACTTTTTGTTGCATTAAAGTGGAACTATTTTGTGCATTTCAGGCTAATTTATTTTTATTTCTGAGACCAGAAGGGCAGATTGAGACTCTTCCATATTAAGCCCCGCCTTCCGCCACTGCACTACATGGGGAGCGCGCACCGCACCTGCTTTCGCCGTCATTGTAACATCTTATAAACAGAAGGATTAGGCTAATATGAACTCAATAAAAAAAACAAAATACCATGTCAACACATAGCATACAGCCCTACATGTTGGAACCTGAATCAGACCCTGAAAACGAAGTGGAAAACAGCAACCCACAGTAACGAATGCAGCAGGATGTCTCTCTTTGGTAAACTCACCAGCGATAGCTGGAAATAACTTTATCCCACGTTTTCCACCCGCCTGATGTATTTGTACATGCCCTTGTTAACCAGTAGAAGGTAACCAATAACCGAACTGTATCCCCCGGGACGTCACAAGGATTTCCAAGTAGAAAAAACTCTCTAAAATGAGGCGTTTTTCGTCGCCATGGAAACCGAACGGAGAGCATGCTGGAACTCAAACTCAAACATGTGTTGAGGTGAAAAAAAAAAGTGTCGTTCACATGTCTGATGAGGATTCAACACTGTAGAAAGCTCAGAAAACTCCAAATACCATCATAGGAACCCTTTAACGTAAATTTCTCAGGTCTGTCATTCAGAACGCTATGAAATCTTTTCTTTGATAGAAATCATTGTAAATGTTTCATTAATGATCATAATCAATAATGGAAGGAAATCCATTAAATCCTCATGTCGGTGACACTTATTGGGCCAAAGCCAGTATGTGTCGGAACCCGGCTAGGTGGTGACGGATCGGTGAGCCCAGCAGGCACCATGATGCCAGTCTACTGTTCTGAGCCTTCTGCCCGCTTTATGCCCGCTTCACATTCTGGAACAGCTCATCGCAACAAGCCAAACCAGGCAGCTGCCAGGGGCTGTCTCCATCTAACGGGCGATGGCCCGTCAGATGGAGACAAGAACTCAAGATGCAGAACAAAGAAGGGAAAAGTCCTTCAGGCAGATGCAGCAAAATGTGTTCAAACACCACAAACGTTTGCTGGTAGCAATGGTGCCGTTTCCTCAGCAGCCGCAGGTGATGGAGGTGGAGGGTGGAGGAGGAGGGTACGGGGAGGCAGGAGCAGAGACCAGTGGCGCCCACTGGTGCCAGTAATGGAGAATCTGAACATCTGGTATAAAGTGATGAACTGTAGTACACTGGGTCAGATACATATGTGTGTAGTTTATTCTGATTTGGTTGCGAACTCTTAAAACAGTCAGGTCACGAGTTTAACAAGTTAGCTAGCTACGCATGCTAGTTAGCATGACTGGTTTCTGTCATAAACATACATGTAGACGCACATTGGATCCTGCTTCGTATATCAACTAGCATATTGATCCTGGGAATTCTTTTAAATACCTGTCAGATCATATACTTTACATATTTTGATTACTTATTTTACTGTGTATCATCTTTTTGATGTCACCTGCATGCCTCTACTTCTACACCTGCACTTTTCTCCACAATGGACTTTTAAAAGTTTCCTAATCTTATTATTGGTTTATTTTAGATGGTGACTTTAAAGTTATATTTTTAATAATCTACAAACATGCTGGAAATTGTGGGAGTTTTATTGATGAATTTTCTAAATTATTGTCAGTTATCTGAATGGATCTCAACAAAATCATTTTAACTGGGATTTGAAGACATACATACAGTAGATGATATGATGGATGGTAATGCCAGGGAACGTCCCACTTTTGGTTTCCGCTAAGTTATAGAATATGACACCTATATGTCAGAATAATGGGATCTTAGTTGTATTTTATTAGACAAGTACATCAACAAGGCAGTGCAGAAGCACTCTCATTAGAAAAGTTTGTTTTTATTCATAGTTTTTATTGCCTTTCCACCAATACCTGGTGGACCGGTCTTGGCCAGGTTTTGTCCCAGTTCAGCCCTGAGCCCATAGTGAATGCCCAATTTCTGACCTGTAACCAGTTAAACCAGTCATGTTGCTGACCTGTAACCAGTTAAACCAGTCACTCGGCTGACCTGTAACCAGTTAAACCAGTCACGCTGCTGACCTGTAAACAGTTAAACCAGTCACGCTGCTGACCTGTAACCAGTTAAACCAGTCAGTCACGCTGCTGACCTGTAACCAGTTAAACCAGTCACACTGCTGACCTGTAATCAGTTAAACCAGTGGAAGCTCCTCCAGCTGTTTGCAGGCGTGTTTCTGCATCAGATTAATTCTTTACATGAAATAAAAAAAACACGTGTGAAATTTGTGCGCGTGGCTGCGTGTCTCTTTCCACGGACTTCGTAGTGAAAATGTCTGCGTGCGCGTGAAGAAAGTTTCTCGTGACATTAAACGTGAAAAAGATCCCGCGTGCACACATTTAGATGATCAGAAACGAAGTGGCCGAGCGCGTGCAGGTGCTCCCTCTTACCTGGGACCTCTCCCGGATCGCTTTGTTGTCCAGCTGGCTCGCGCACGCAGAGACCAGCCTGTCCACCAGACTGAGCAGGTAGCCGATGGCCTCGCAGCCCCGTTCCGACCCGCTCACCCAGGCGATCTTGTCCCCGCGGATCCGCGTCCCGCTGGCGGCCGGGACGGACCCGACCAGCCGGCCGTTCTGCAGCTTCTCAGACAGGTGCATGTCCTTCACCTGGTCCAACACGGTGCTCCCGACCAGATCCCCGAGGAACCCGTCCACGTAGAAGAACCCGTGGCTCCGCAGGGCCGGGACCACCCGGTCCAAAGCCATCCGTTCCACGTCTGCGTAAGAAACGTGCTCAATAAAAGGCATTTTAATGGTGACGTTCAGCTCAAAGCTCTGAGAGGAAAGGTGGTGATTTCAGCAGAAAAGGTTCGGTCCAGTCTGTGTTCTGGGCCAGATACCGGTGGGCCACTGCTCCAGAGCAACTACAGGACCTGGACTGGTTTCCAACAGCTGTGGTCTGATTCCCTCCTTGCTATCAGCCGGTTTATCAGACCGCAAGGCCGTCAAGTCAGCTGACGTGCTCACGCGCTGCTTCCGGTCTAAAGCAGAAAGCTGCAGCAGGTATGTTAAAAAATACATGAAATCATCACAGCTAAGTGAGAAAGGAATACATGACTCAACAGCGCTCCGACTCCTAGTAAGCCTGGCTACAGTGCTGAAAAGAAACCGAGGGTTGTTTTTGTTTTCCTCTATCAATGATGAATAATAAGCTGTTCTAGCCATACGTAAGGCTTTTTTGTATACAATTAAACTTTCTTTCCAGGTTAAGCAAGACTCCTCTAATCCTGATAATTGCCATCTGTTTTCCAAACGCCTTGACGCCTGTTTTAGAGCTCGAAGCTGGGAATTAAACCGGGGAGCCTTCATAATCTTACCCAATTTCTTCTTCTTTAGGGGAGCAACATTATCCAAGGTTGTACGCATTGAAGCTGTTATATAGTATCAGCATGTTGATCAATCTGAGCAGGAGTAAAGCTTAAAGGGGGACTCTCAGTCATGCTAACACATGGTAGAGGGGAAAAATTGATTCAATTGGTTGTTTAAATTTTGTAATATTATTGTCTGATAAACATCTACTATAGTAGAATTTTTGGTCAGTGAGTAATCAAATAAAGTGAATTCAAAGGTTAATAAGAAGTGATCAGAAGAGACCGGGTTTTGAGGAAAAACTTTGAGCTTATCAGTCTCAATACCATATGTTAGAACCAGATCAAGAGTGTGACCATGAGAGTGAGTGGCTCCATGGACATTTTGTGAAAACCCAATTGAGTTTAGAATAGAGCTAAAGGAAATGTTTAAACTGTCATTTTCATTGTCAACATGAATATTAAAATCACCTAGTACAATGACTTTATCAGTTATCAGCACTAACTCAGACAAGAGATCAGAGAATTCGGTCAGAAACTCGGAGTAAGGTCCAGGTGGGCGATACACTAATGCTAAAAGGAGCGGCTACTCAGAATTCCATTTTGGATGAGATAAATTTAATGTCAGGAATTCAAAGGAGTTATAGTTAGTTTTGAGCTTAGGACTAATTAATAATTCTGACTGAAAAATAGCTGCAACACCTCCTCCTCTGCCTGTAGTTCTAGGAATGTGAAAGTTTAAATAGTTAGCTGGCGTAGCTTCATTAATACTAACATAATCCTCTTGCTGTAACCAGGGGTCCGTAAGACAGAATAAATCAATGTGGTGATCACCTATCAAGTCATTGACTAATAAAGACTTATTTGGGAGGGATCTGATATCCAGTAGGCCACACTTTGTCTTATTTTCAGATTTTATTCGATCTATTGTTTTTATTTTATGAGGTTTTCACGATTAACCCCAAAAGTGTTTATGTGTTGTTTAATTCTTACTGCTGGGGAGTTGTATAAGGTCGGAATGGGGTTTTGGGTGGGCGGCGGCAGGTGGGAAGCTGCAGAAAAGTGTGTAGGACTACAATTCTGCCTCCTGGTCCCAACCCTGAGTTGTCAATTTAGCTGACTAATAAAAGAGTCTATATTGCTAGATAAGAGAGCGGCTCCATCCAACGTGGGATGGATGCCATCTCTCCTAATAAGACCAGGCTTTCCCCAAAGCGCTCCAATTATCTATAAAAACCACGTTGTTATCGGGACACCACCTAAACAGCCAGCGGTTGAAAGATGACATGCAGCTAAACATGTCATCGCTGATTAGACGCCTCTGAATGGGTTTTATTTTAAAAGGATGGGTACGTACTTCCGGTTACACGCACAGCTACTTGCCAGGAGGCTGCGCGCATGCGAGAGGTGTGCGACGTGCTGAATGTGATGTTCACATAGTGAGGGGTGGCAGAGGGGGGCGGAGCGGGGGAGGGGGGTCTCTGATGAAACAAACTGAGACTTTTCAGCTTTTTATCCCAGGAAAACATGACTGCTGACGTCATGCTTCTCCTCACGTCACTGGCTGGATGTTTCGCTCTCTTCGCCATTTTGTCCAAACTTTAAAACACGGTGACGAGCTGTACGTGTTCGCGCACTGGGCGAGTCCGTGGGTCGCGTATCTCCCTCCCACGTTCTCTCTGTTCCTTCCCAGCTGAGGTGAACAGTGTACGTGTACTTCCTCACGCGCAGCAGGGGAGACGCTGAACAGAACGCGCACACACACACACACACACACACAGTTTGTGTGTCTTAGTTGGTTTGATTACTGGATGACGTCGTTACTGTGAATATTTGTCTGAACTGAATAAATCATTATAAAAAATCGTATTCAGTGAGATAAATTCACACAAAACGTGTTTTTCTGAAACGATTCAATCATTTTTTAGAAAAAAAAAAAACTTTGGTATGATCAATGACACAATTTACCAAATGAAATAATTACACAAAAACTTGAGTTAAATCATTTTCAAAGTTTAGCTCAATTTAGATCATTATTAAAATGTTTCAGTGTACGTTTTATATTGATGCACATGAAATGGTTCCATTTTTCAGCGAATTTGCCTTTTTAAAAACTAAAATAAAAAAATGGTTGATGAAATTTGCAAATTGTTGCATTTCTTTTCCACAGCATTCCATCTTATTGTGCTCGTGTAAAGGTTCTGTAGTACTGCTGACTGACTTTGCTGCCTTTTAGTACAACATGGAGGCTTTAACGTGCCCCGTTAGAAAATAAAAGCCTTCAGGCTGCCTGTTGCTGTGGCTGCAGGCAGAGCGCTGGAAGAACGCCTTCTTCAGCTTGAAAATGTGGGAAGCCATTTTGTTTCTCAACACTCCAGTCCATGCAGGGGAAGGGTTTTCTGGGACGACGGGGAGGAGGACACGAGTCAGACTGGAAACGGTGAAGGCATCAGGCTGATCATGTGATGACATGTAAAGCAACTAAACATCCGAAATCAGGTTTAAAAACTTTGTTCTTACACACACACACACACCCAAGCACACACACACACATGCACACACACACAGCATAATTATGTGGAATACAGTTGAGTTAGTGTTTTTTTTTTTAATAAAGCAGAAAGAAATCAATATCAACTGATAAAAACCTACAAAACAAAACTGATCGATTGCAAAAAAAATCTACAACTGAGTTTAGTGTTGTGGTGAATTCACATGTTCATTTAACCTCCTCCATCCATTCATCCATCAATCCATCCATCCATCCATCCAACATCCATCCATTCATCCATCCATCCATCCAACATCCATCCATCCATCCAAAATCCATCCATCCATCCATCCAACATCCATCCATCCATCCAAAATCCATCCATTCATCCATCCATCCATCCATCCAAAATCCATCCATCCAGCCATCCATCCAAAATCCATCCATCCATCCATCCATCCATCCATCCAACATCCATCCATCCATCCATCCATCCATCCATCCATCCATCCATCCAACATCCATCCATCCATCCAAAATCCATCCATTCATCCATCCATCCATCCATCCAACATCCATCCATCCATCCAAAATCCATCCATTCATCCATCCATCCATCCAAAATCCATCCATCCATCCATCCAAAATCCATCCATCCAAAATCCATCCATCCATCCATCCAACATCCATCCATCCATCCATTCATCCATCCAACATCCATCCATCCATCCATCCATCCATCCATCCATCCATCCAACATCCATCCATCCATCCAAAAGCCATCCATCCATCCAAAATCCATCCATCCAACATCCATCCATCTATCCATCCATCCATCCATCCAAAATCCATCCATCCATCCATCCAACATCCATCCATCCATCCATCCAACATCCATCCATCTATCCATCCATCCATCCATTCATCCATCCAACATCCACCCATCTATCCATCCATCCAACATCCATTCATCCATCCATCCATCCATCCAACATCCATCCACCCAACCATCCGTCCATCCATCCATCCATCCATCCGTCCGTCCATCCAAAAGCCATCCATCCATCCATTCATCTGTCCATCCAACAGCCATCCATCCATCCATCCGTCCGTCTGTCCATCCAACATTCATGCATGCATCCATCCGTCCATCCAACATACATACATACATACATACATAAATCCATCCATTCGTCCGTCCGTCCAACATACATCCATCCATCCATAATACATCCATCCATCCGTCCGTCCATCCATCCATCCATCCATCCAACCAACATACATACATACATTCGTCTGTCCATTCATCCGTCCGTCCATCCATCCATCCATCCATCCATCCATCCATCCATCCATCCATCCATCCATTCATCCGTCCGTCCGTCCGTCCGTCCGTCCGTCCGTCCATCCATCCATCCATGCATCCATCCATGCATCCATTCATCCATGCATCCATCCGTCTGTCCATCCATCCATCCATCCATCTATCCAACATACATACATACATCAGCTTTTCTAAGCTTTGCCTAAGTCACGTATGTCACCATAAATAGCCTCTTTACAGATAAAACCAGTTTTTTCTACTAATTTCTATTTGATTTAATTATATCAACACATTTATTTATAAAATATATCCAAATAGAAGCTGCAAGCTAAAACAAGTAATTTGTATAGTTATTGGGTTGTATTTTACCATCGTGGGGGCTCTACTGTCCTTTACTGTCCATCAGCAGACGAGAAAGTGGTTCAGGGAGACGTGGGAATTGAACCTAGCTGCTTGTAATGAGCAGCAGCTTACCAGGTGAACTAAACATCCACGCGAGCATTCAGCTCCAAAAAAAACCCTTTTCCTTATTTACCTCCTCTTTCTTTTGGTCCTGAAGTGTGACTTTATTTACCAGTTTAGTAACCTGCTGCTCTACTGTGTTGCCTCGGCTGTCTGCAGACTCAGACAGAAGCAGTGATTAAACCTTCCACCTCCAAACAGAACAAAGCAGGCTGAGAGGAAAGCCTGTTACATACTCCACGAGAAGCAAGAACTTTTTTCTTGTTCTCGAGGCTCCGAGAAGAAAATGACGTCATTTTGTTCTCGCGGACGTGTTTGAGGACAGTTCTTGACACACCGGGCTGGCAGAACTTTTTTCTTGAAGGGCTGCGGGAAGTATCGTGTGATTGGTCGGACATTGGAGGTGGGCGTCGTTAACACGGAGAAAGCATGAAGCAGAGTTGCTGCTTCCGCGTTTTTACTGTTGCCGGTAAAACGGATTGTTTTGATAAAACAGCTGATCGAGGTGGTGAGAAAGTACAAACATTTTTACATGTAGCATTAAAACACTCGGACCCAGCCGCGTGCACGACCCCCCTGCTGCGTGCACGACCCGCCCTGCCGCGACGAAATTGCTCGTTAAATATGAAACTAGAAAAACAGAGCAGAGAGCGGAAACCTCCGCCAAGCACAATGTTAAAGAATCCTTTTAAAAAAATACTGGATCCAAACGGTGATCCGGATCACCACCAAAATTTAATCAGTTCTTCATTTTTACATTTGCAACAACTCTTGAAATATTTATAAAAATCCATCCGTAACCTTTTAAGTTATCTTGAGCAAAAAGACGCCGGGGAAAACAACCTCCTCGGCAGAGGTAACAACCGGGTTCATCACGCATAAAAGCAGACATCGCCCCCCGCAGTGATCCCTCCCCGCTGCAGATGTGCTTCTCGTGGAGTATGTATGGACCTGACGAACAAGACGTTTTCTTGTTCTTGCAGCCTCGAGAACAAGAACTCAGTTCTTGTGTCTCGTGGAGTATGTAACAGGCTGAAGAGTCGCTGCGTCTAGCGCCGCGTTAAAGTCCCTTCACTTCAACCAGTAGCAGCAAGCTGCATCTAGCTCCGCGGTAAACTCTCTTCTATTAACCCAGCAGCAGCTAGCTGCGTCTAGCTCCGCAGTAAACTCTCTTCTCTTAACCCAGCAGCAGCTAGCTGCGTCTAGCTCCCCAGTAAACTCTCTTCTGTTAACCCAGCAGCAGCTAGCTGCGTCCAGCTCCGTGTTAAAGTCCCTTCACTTCAACCAGCAGCAGCTAGCTGCATCTAGCTCCGCCGTAAACTCTCTTCTCTTAACCCAGCTGCAGCTAGCGGCGTCTAGCTCCGCGGTAAACTCTCTTCTCTTTACCCAGCAGTACCTAGCTGCGTCTAGCTACGTGGTAAACTCTCTTCTCTTTACCCAGCAGCAGCTAGCTGCGTCTAGCTCCAGTGCGGTGAGGGAGACACAGGACCCTGCTGGAACTAGATGAGCTGTGTTGTATTCATTGCTAAAGCATTTACTGCTGAACAGGCAGTGTTTCACAGCTACGTCTGTATTTATATTTATACAAACTATACAAGCAAGATAAAACTTTCAGTACTGGAGGTCACCAGTAGAGGGCAGTACACAGCAGCAGGACTCTGAACCAGTTAAAAGGTCAATACGCCCATAACGTACTTGCGTGGCATTTTGGAAAACAATAGTTTTCGAGTCTGTTGCTGTTAACGGTTTAAAGAAGTGGAAGCAGGCAACACGATAACCTCCGGCGATTAAAGCTTGTTCTGTCCTCCACGAGAGGCGACAACTTTTTTCTTCCCAAGAAGAAAATGACGTCATTTTGTTCTCACGGACATATTTAAAGACCGTCCTCAACACGTCAGGCTGGCAGGAGTTCTTGCAGGGCTCCTATCATGTGATTGGTCAGACATTTGAGGTGGGTGGAGTTAACATGAAAATTGAGTTGCTGCTTCCTGTTCCAGAAAAAACATTGTTTTGATAAAACAGCTGATCGAGGTGTGCAATGTGCACGCCCAGCTGAGCCACGTCCACGCCCCGCCAAGCCACGTGCACGCCCCAGCCTGCAATGTGCACGCCCCGCCAAGCCACGTGCACGCCCCAGCCTGCAATGTTCACGCCCCGCCCTGCAACGATTGAAGTTGCTTGTTAAATATTAAATAACGGGGTTAATTGTGTGAAAGCAGTGTTCCCCTACTGACTGGGAACAGGTCGGTAACATGACTGGTTTAACTGGGAACATGTCAGTAACATGAATGGTTTAATTGGGAACAGGTCAGTAACATGACTGGTTTAACTGGGAATAGGTTGGTAAGACGACCAATTTAACTGGGAACAGGTTGGTAAAACGACCAGTTTAATTGGGAACAGGTCGGTAATATGACTGGTATAACTGGGAACAGGTCGGTAACATGACTGGTTTAACTGGGAACAGGTCGATAACGTGACTGGTTTAACTGGGAACAGATCGGTAACGTGACTGGTTTAACTGGGAACACGTCGGTAACATGACTAGTATAACAGGATCATTTCAGATTCTTTAAGATGAAAAGAAACAGAGCTTCACCAATATGGGAATGGATTCTAATGGATCTAAACATTGAGAAAAATGTTCCTAAAGTTTCTAAAAAGACCCACCATCATCCACAGATGAATAGAATCAGAAGGAATCTCTGAATGCATGGGACAAGGCTGGACCCTGGTAATCGTTTGCAGCTATAGCTTGATAGGATTCCATTTTTCTACATCCACATCCTGACTCGACAGAATCAGTGGTTCACCAAGTTCGGTGGGTCAGCTATCTTACAGATGTGTTGTGTGACCATTAGCAAAATGGAGGGAATTTGTTCAGAATTTGTTTAGTTTTAGGGGCTTATAAAGTTTTTCTGAGATTGCTGTTTACAGTTTACAATATGCAGACTGTTAAACATATTTCATGCGGTTTTGTTGGATACTGACTGACACAGTAACCTGTCTTCTTTCTCCTCTGCCATCCCCATCTTCTCGTAGGAATAAAATGTCAACACTATTCAACAGCTTACTGTATTGCCACAGTGCAGTCTGGTTTCCATGACAACAGTATCTTACATTTACACTTTAACCACAGTACATGATAAAAATTTGATTTCAACTGTCAACGATATTTAATAACAAAGCTGATGAGTCTGCCGTTCTGAATAATACTGGCTCCAAATAAAGGCACAGTCGTATCAGTTTATTGGTTCCAGCTGGTCAGTTTTACAATCATCTTGCAATGACATTTGTTGATGCAGATTTATAAAAAATGATATATATATAGATATCTATATATATCTATATATATATATCTATATATATATATATCTATATCTATATATATCTATATCTATATCTATATATATATATATATCTATATCTATATATATAGACACACAAGAGAAAAACTTCAAAGAAAAAACTCATGAGATGCACATCTGCAGTGAAATTCTTTAACATTTCATTACAAAAGAAAGACTCTTCGATGACACTGTTCCACCAATATAAAAAAAAAAAACTAACGAAACCCCAACCTATTAACTGTTTTCGACCCAATTTAGAAGAACAATCTGCAGTTTCCAGCTTCAGAAAACCAGTCTCAAGGAAGTTTACTGGTTGTACGGACACCGTTGAGCTGCAACCAGTGACTGTGAACGCGCTCGGTAACAACGCCGATGGTTTACTTCTGCTTCATCTTCGCAGTTAGGCCCTTTAACTGGTTTGGGACCAGAACCGGCACCATTTTCTGATAAAGAAACCTGGGAAGGTGAACAGAAGAAGCGTTTGTGTGGCTTCGATGCTGCTTCAGCACCGTCCCAGAGGACTTTTCAGCCAGTCAGCAGAACTTTCATTTCCTGTTTTCTCTCTGTTTAAACTACCGGTACTGGGATTTGTTTTGAGACATCATGGAAGTCTGAAAGAAGCTTCCAGTTTCAATAAACAGTTGTTTCCAGGTTGAACTGACCCTGTATGTGCCTCATATCAGAATATATAATACACACATTACCAGTCCAGTGTGGACACACGTAGCATTCAACCCAGTGGGAGTCCAGAACTGTGACTGGTACCGTCTTTATTTAGAGTACATACATACATACATACATATACACATATATATATATATATATATTTATTCCATTTTTTATTAATAGTTATTTTATTAATAGTTGCTTAATGCTTAATGTATATATATATATATATATATATATATATATATATATATATATATATATAAATCTGCAGTGCTTTGTAAATATTCAACAGTACTTAGAAGTGATGATGGAGAGAAGAATGTTGCAACAGTGGTTGACAAATTGCTGTAAAATAGAGCTATACTGGGAGCCACACTGGGAGCCATGACATATCCATATCCGGCTCTCTAATCGGAGTGACAGGACTGAAACGACGCCACCTGGACCTTCAGACAGTTTGTCCATCACACAGTTTAGAGTGTAAAAGAAAAACATTCACAGCTTTCATCTTTGGAAAGGACATAAGTTCAGTTATACGGCGACCCCCCCCCGCCCCCTCCCCCAGCTTCGGGGGCTGGTGTGGAGGGGGCGTCACTTTTCACTGGACGACTTCGAAATAGTGCAAGATGGCCATGATGTGCTGCGGCATGAAGACGTAGCCGGTGTAAACCGCCATGCCAGCCACGGAGATCAGCAGCGAATCTGGAAGCAAACGTTAAGGACAGACTCCTGAACTGGAAATACTGGACCAGAACCAGAACCCAAACCAAGACCACATACAGAACCCAATCCAGGACCACATGCAAAACCAGGACCAGATCCAGTATCAGAACCAGGACCAGAACCAGATCCAGTATAAGAACCAGGACCAGAGGCTTTAAGAAACTGAAGAAACGGATCCAGATGTTCTGCTCCTGTTCTGGGGACTGATGTGGAGCTTACTGTCCAGAGAAAAATGCTCGCATCGGCTCCAGGACACAGTCCAGAGACAGCAGGTTGTGTTCAGCCAGAGGCTTCTTCAGCTCCAGTATAGGACAGAACCGTACCAGTTCATCCTCGCTGCCAGCGCCTTCCCCCTCCAGAAAAACCAGTTCATCCTCTGAAGTTTAAAAAGCATTAAGCAACTATTAATAATGGAACTGCTATAGATGGCAGATCTATCCAGTGGACTTACTGGTCTGTAACTGGGGGTTCTGGCAGATCTCTCCAGTGGACTTACTGGTCTGTAACTGGGGGTTCTGGCAGATCTCTCCAGTGGACTTACTGGTCTGTAACTGGGGGTTCTGGCAGATCTATCCAGTGGACTTACTGGTCTGTAACTGGGGGTTCTGGCAGATCTATCCAGTGGACTTACTGGTCTGTAACTCCAGTGGAACAAGAAAACAATCATTCATGAATCTCCTGGATCTTTTTGCAACATATACTGAGAATAAATAAAACATTTCCTCGTCATCAGATTTAGTTCTGATCTATTTTAACCCGGACCATCTTGTTCATTTACACCATACCTTTATAAACACACCATATTCCAGCTAAAACAAAGCTTTACAGATATTTTAGCATTAGCAGTGTTGCCTGATAAGAGCTAGGTTAGCTTAGCATTAGCATGTTCCAGGCTCCGCCACGCCGCGGTGAAGGATACTGAACAGCGTCCTCTCCCAGGGCTCCAGCATGTACAGCGCCGTCACCAGTAAATACTGGTAGTAGAACCAGCAGAGCTGCTTCCCGCAGTCCGACAGCGCCATGTTCCACCGACACCTTCTTCTTTTCCGGTAGTTCGTCACGGTGAGTCAGGTGGTTGCTCTCAGCCAATCACAAGTCCCTTTGCGGGCGCGCGCCTCTGACGTAAACTACCAGGAGTTCTACTTCCGGATTCCATGTTGATGCTCGTGCACTGGCGGGAAAATACATGATCGACAAGACATTTATTCAATGATTACCTGGCAGTTCAACTGAACTTTATTGGAAAAGCTCTTTAAAACAAAGTGTTTTGCAAAATGAAACAAACCACGACAGATAAATAAAAACAACAGAGAAGTATATAGTAAAATAAAATTCTTATTGTTTTTAAACCATTTATAACGGATAAATAATTTTACTTGCTTCTGAATTAAATACAATTTAAATTTCACATGCACAATTTAACAATGTAATAAAATCTACCCCTCCTTCAGTCAAACTACTTGTTACTTACAAAGATTCAGCTCAGATAATAACAGCTGAATACTTTTGTGAGAATGAGATTGAAACAGCAGACCATCTATGCTTTTACTGCATGTACTACGTGATATTTCTGGGTTTTAATACTTTTCTAAGTTTCAAGCCTTTTGCCCACTCACACTTATTTAGAGTCCTGCCTGCTGAATGGCTCCAAGGACTTTTCTCAGATTCTCATTTCAGAAATAAGCAGCGCTAAAGTCTTTACATCCCTGTAGGACCCGATCTATCCGCCTTTGAAAAGTTGCTGGGGCTCCATGAAGGCCAAACAGCACAACTGTAAACTGAAAGAGTCCAGCAGGAGTACAGAAAGCAGTGTGTGGATGGCATGAAATGAAAAACTTGTTTCTGATCTCATTCCAATCAACAGATGCAGAGGGATCAAGGGGAATCCCAACAACAAGCATGTATTGATGTCCCTGGCTGCTGCTCACCAGAGGTCCAACAATGTCCATGGCAACTCTCCAGAAGGGAGTGGAGATAACAGGCAGTGGTTGGAGACAAGCTTGGTCCTATCAGTTTTTAGATCCCACTTTTCAGCCATACACCAGTAATGCATCTACCTCTCCCAGCCATGAACACCAGCAACAGAACTGTGCAGCTTGGCTCCAACTGGCCCCCAGGCTCTCCATCTCAGCCCGACACAGAACCAACTAAACATCACATTAAATATGCTGAACAATTAGGCAAAAATTCTGCGTATTCACACATCTCAAAAAAGACACAATGTGGGATTTATTTACAGTATTTATTGTAAAAAGCAGATAAAAGCAGCTCTGGTGAGACAGACTCAGCAGTGGCTGGCCAGGATGTTGAAGAAGTGGTAGACTTCGTCCTTATCGAACACGGCCACCTTGGTGGAGCACTCTGAACACTGAACTGGGTGGTAAACCTCATCTGCCTCCATCCCTGCTGGTGCTTCCGCCTTCTGTCCCCTTCTCCTCTTCCTCCTCCTCTTCTCCGGCTTCTCCGGCTGACTTCTGTAGCGCAGCACCTCCTCCGTCTTCACCGTGCAGTTCATGACAAACATGGCGCGATACTGTGTGCGGAACGTCTCGTGCCTGAGGACACAGCAAGTTGTTAGGCTCTACCAGACAAGAGGTTCACCAGGTGGCCACCAGGCAGCCTGCAGCACAGTGCAGAGGTGGGCTTGGGGCAACATGGTGGGCTAATTATCACAGCCACCAGGGTGCAACTGAATCTGTCAGCAACACAATGAAGCCATGAAACGCACATGGCCGGATGTTGGCTGCATGCGACACTCAGAGGGTTTACGTTTCACACACACAAGGCTGCACCATGACAACACGGCGGCTGACCTCTGGCAGTCCAAGCAGAGCGTCGTCATGCAGGCTGGACAGTTGAGAATGGCGTCACTGTGGGCTAAACTCTGAGGCTGCTGAGGCTGCAATGCTGCAGCTGGTCGTCTCCTGCTGCCGTACCTGCACAAGAAGACCACAGGCTGCATCACCTTCACACAGAGACAGGAAGCAAAACTGCTGCCGTTGGCCTGATCTGGTCAGCCTCGACTAAACTTGTCCACCTGTGGGCGTCCACCCAGGCCTGATCCCTGTCGTCCCCGTCCGGGTCATAAAACAGCTCATCGTTGGACAGAATAAGGCGTTGTTTCAGTCTCCGTCCTGCGGAGCTGCCTGCAGAAAACACAGAACAACGAAAAGCTAAACGGTTCTGATTAAAGCACATTTATCAACAACTGATCAAATGTCTGAGCAGTTCTTTACCCGCCGTGTCCTCCGGGTCCGAGTCCGAGTCAAAGTAAACGTCATCGTACAGCTGAGGTTTGGGAAGCCTGGAGGTCCCCTCGCCGTCACAGCTTCCTCCCCCAGTAGAGACTTCTGCCGGAGAAACAGGAGGAGGAGAAACAGCTTCATGACGTCACACTGCCATCCTGTAACACCACCTCCTGGAGGGACTGCCGCCGTCTCCTCCTGGAGGGACGGGTGAGACCCCCCCCAGCTTATTTCCTGAACACCTTCAGAAGAAGGAAGCTTTATACTGCAGCAGAGACAAGGTCGGCCCCATGAGGGGCCAGAGAGAGAGCTACCTGCTGCGGGGGCCCAGGACCCCTCCATGGCCCGCATGGTAGAGCTAAGCTCCGCCTCCATCTCCTTCTGGAAGTCGTCGCCACTGGAGGACTCGCTCTCTCCCGTCAGATACTCTCTGATCAGCTTCTTCTTCTGCTCCGGCGTCCCGTTCAGCAGCACGTCCAACTCGTCCTCTGAACTGGAACAGAAACTTTCTGCTTACTGGTTTTACTTGTTTCACACTTAGAAATGTTTCCGTCCCAGAAGGAAAGTTTGACCTCAGACTAAAACCACCATGTTGAATGTTTGTTTTTTCTCCCTTTTAAATATTTTCATCAGCCGATGGGTTTGAATCCTCCTGTAGATAAGAAGCTGCAGGATTTACCCCCAGTCTGGTGCAACTGGGGGGGGGGGTTCCAGCCTCAGCTAAATGAACGTATGAAGAGATGCAGCAGAAACCAGTAGAAGCAGTAGAAACCAGTAGAAATAACAGCTTTACTGACCCAGACTTTTACATCTTCACACTTTTCCTGATTTCTGCTGATTTCCTCTTAAAACCTGCAGCAGGAAACATGTCGGTGATCCCAGAACTCCCAGTAACCTTTTGCCAGTGGGTTTACTCTGGCTGGTTCAACTGGGGAGACAACTGGTTCAACAACTGGTTCAACTGGGGACACGGCTGGTTTAACTGGGAATGATTTCCAGTGAAACAGGACTGAACAGCATCCGAGATTCCAACGTGACCAGCCGCTGCGTGGATCTGGTCGCCCTGCTGGTTCCGGTTTGTTTACATGTTAGCACGCTAACCGTGTTAGCTTCAGACTGCTCGTGCTTCCTACCTGCTGGCAGCTCGCTCCTCGTCGCTGGGCTCATCCAGCTCATACGAGTCAAGCTGCTGAGATTCACTGAGCTTGCTCATTTTACCCGTTTGTCTCAGGTAACAGGTGTAAACAGGTGAGATGATGGTCTCGAAGCCTGCTTCTGCCGTGGCTTCTTCTTCTTCTGCTTCCTGAGGCTGTTGCTGACATGGACTGGTTGCTACGCAACAACTCGCAGTGTTACCGCCACCTACCGGTGAGGAGGGCGAACAGAAACTGAATTAAAACATCAGTCTGCCTCCAGAACTGAAATAACTTTCAGTCCTTGTGGTAGTTTTACAGTTTACTCACCACACCCGGCTTTACGTGACTTTTAAAGGTTTTAAATCAGTTTTCCATTTCTTCTACATAGTTTGGACAGGACACCTGAGGACAGTGGAATGGCTCCACCGTCTGAAGGTCAATGTAATCAGCGCACCGGATTGCATTTAGGTGAGCTGATTGCATAGGCCTTCAGATGGTGGAAGTGCTCTCAGAATATATGCAGCGGCTGCAGTTGGACAGAAAAAACAGAATCCTGGCTCACTCAGCCCAAGAGGAACCTTTGCTGTTTAAATGTCCTGAAACACTGGCTGGACGAGTAGGTTGCACAGGCTTTTGACTTTATACACTGCAGTTGGCTGTGTTTCTCAAACAATAATCTACACTGCACACAAAACTGAAAGTAACACAAAAGGGAGCACTAAAATAACACGTTGTAGATCTGAATGAATGAAATATTTTTATGGAATACTTTGTTCTTTCCATAGTTGAATGTGCTGACAACAAAATCACATAAAAATGATAAATGAAAATCAAATGTATCAAACAATGGAGGTCTGGATTTGGTGTTCTGCTCAGAATGAAAGTGGAAAAACACACTAAAGGCTGATTCAACTTTGATGTAATGTCCTTTAAACAAGTCAAAATGAGGCTCAGCAGTGTGTGTGGCCTCCGCGTGCCTGTATAACCTCCTTACAACACCTGGGCATGCTGGGCACCTGGGATCTCCTCCCAGGCCTGGACTAAAGCATCCGCAAACTCCTGGACAGGGGAGCAATTACGGAGAAGCAGTGCGCCTGGGCCAATCTCCAGTGGTGCCAGAACAGCCATCTGCCTTGGTCCTCTGTGTCTAGAAGCTACAGCACAATTTAAACAATGGAGCCCCACATTAACACTCCAGTCAGACACTGGCAGCAACGTACCGATCAGCAGGGTCACTTTCATTTTGAGTATAACTCCAAATCCAGACCTCCATGGGTTGATACGATTGAATTTTGTTGATAATTTTGGTGTGATTTTGTTGTCAGCACACACACACACACACACACACACACACACACACATATATATATATATATATATATATATATATATATATATATATATATATATATATATATATATATATATATATATATATATATATATATATGTGTGTGTGTGTGTGTGTGTGTGTGTGTGTGTGTGTGTGTGTACATATCTCTCTCTCTCTCTCTCTCTCTCTCTCTCTCTCTATATATATATATATATATATATATATAGAGAGAGAGAGAGAGAGAGAGAGAGAGAGAGAGAGAGAGAGGGAAAGAGAGAGAGAGAGAGAGCATTAGTGTATCGCCCATCTGGACCTTACTCCGAGTTTCTGACCGAATTCTCTGATCTCTTGTCTGAGTTAGTGCTGACTACTGATAAAGTCATTGTACTTGGTGATTTTAATATTCATGTTGACAATAAAAATGATAGTTTAAACATTTCCTTTAGCTTTATTCTAAACTCAATTGGGTTTTCACAAAATGTCAATGGAGCCACTCACTCTCATGGTCATACTCTTGATCTGGTTCTAACATATGGTATTGAGACTGATAAGCTCAAAGTATTTCCTCAAAACCCTGTATTGTCTGATCACTTCTTATTAACCTTTGAATTCACTTTATTTGATTACTCACTGACCAAAAATAAATTCTAATATAGTAGATGTTTATCAGACAATATTCTTACAAATTTAAACAATCATTTAAATCAATTTTTTCCTCTCTACCATGTGTTAGCATGACTGAGAGTCCCCCTTTAAGCCTTACTCCTGCTCAGATTGATCAACATGCTGATACTATAACAGCTTCAATGCGTACAACCTTGGATAATGTTGCTCCCCAAAAGAAGAAGAAATTGGGTAAGATTATGAAGGCTCCCTGGTTTAATTCCCAGCTTTGAGCTCTAAAACAGGCGTCAAGGCGTTTGGAAAACAAATGGCGATTATCAGGACTAGAGGAGTCTCACTTAACCTGGAAAGAAAGTTTAATTGTATACAAAAAAGCCTTACGTACGGCAAGAACAGCTTATTATTCATCATTGATAGAGGAAAACAAAAACAACCCTCGGTTTCTTTTCAGCACTGTAGCTAGGCTTACTAGGAGCCGGAGCGCTGTGGAGCCATGTATTCCTTTCTCACTTAGCTGCGATGATTTCATGTATTTTTTTCAGGAATAAAATTGATACTATTAGAGATCAAATCCACAATATTCTTCCTTCTACTGATAATGTTGAGCCTGTTGTGGTCTCCGAAGCATCCTTAGAACCAGGATCTGACTTGTGTCTAAATAGTTTCTGTCCTGTTCAACCCTATGAATTAACTAAAATAATAGCTTCATCTAAACCATCCACCTGTATCTTAGACCCTCTCCCAACGAGCCTCTTTAAGGACATTTTCCCTTTAATTAATACATCACTATTAAATCTTATCAATATGTCTTTAGTGACAGGATATGTACCACAATCATTTAAAACTGCTGTCATCAAGCCTTTACTTAAAAAGCTATCTCTGGATCCAGAGGTGATAGAAAATTATAGACCTATATCTAATCTCCCGTTTATGTCCAAAATTCTGGAGAAAATAGTTTCAGCTCAGCTACATGCCCACCTGAGCAGAAATAATTTATTTGAAGAGTTTCAGTCAGGATTTAGAGCTCATCATAGCACTGAGACGGCATTGGTGAAGGTTACTAATGACCTTCTTATGGCCTCAGACAAAGGACTTCTGTCCGTACTTATCTTGCTTGATCTTAGTGCTGCATTTGATGCAGTCGATCATAACATTCTGTTACAGAGACTAGAACAGGTGGTTGGAATTACAGGTACAGCGTTAAGCTAGTTTAAATCATATTTATCTGATAGACTTCAGTTTGTTCATGTAAATGACAAGTCCTCCTCACAAACTACAGTAAGTCATGGTGTTCCTCAAGGTTCTGTACTTGGACCAATACTCTTCACACTATATTTGCTCCCTTAAGGCAAAATCATTAGACAACATGGCATAAACTTTCATTGTTATGCAGATGATACTCATATATACTTATCCTTTTAACCAGATGAAACAAATCAGCCCGAAAGGCCACAAAATTGTCTCATAGACCACTGTAACTCTCTATTACTGTACTGTCCTAAATATGCCCAGAAAAGCCTTCAGCTGATCCAGAATTCTGCAGCCAGAGTCCTGACCAGACCCAGCAGGAGAGATCATATTTCTCCAGTTTTAGCCTCTCTTCATTGGCTGCCTGTTGAATCTAGAATAGAATTTAAAATCCTTCTCCTCACATATAAAGCTCTCCACAGCCAGACACCACTATATATCAAAGACCTCATAGTTCCTTATATACCAAACAGAGTACTTCGTTCCCAGACTGCAGGCTTACTTGTGGTTCCTAGAGTCTCAAAGAGCCGAGCAGGAGGCAGAGCCTTTGGTTATCAGGCCCCTCTCTTATGGAATAAGCTCCCAGTTAGTGTTAGGGAAGCAGACACCCTCCCCACCTTTAAAACTAGGCTGAAGACTTATCTTTTTGATAAGTCCTATAGCTAGGGATGGTTAGCATCCCTTAGTTAATAGACAGAAGTACTTCTAAAAAAGCAGAGGTTTGGTAAAGTTGCTGATCTAAATGCATCTCAAGATGCATTTAGATCAGCATTTCAGGATTTTATGCCTTTAAACATAAAATCAAAGAAATTAAGGATTATAATGTTTGAAAAGGGAAACAACAGACACAAGACCCAAATGCATTTTAACCACATGTACCTTTTTTTCAGTGAACAGAGCTGGCCACCTGCTTTAGAAGTGTGCCATCATCGGCTGACCTTGAAGAACTTCTTGCTTTCTGAATAAGAACGTTTTCTCCATTGTTTCACTCACGATGGAGTTGTTGCTTTTAGTCATTTCCGGCAGAATTACAACCCTGTCCTGTTCCAGACTCTCTGTTGTTTCTCCCTTTGGATGCTGTGGACAGTAATTAACTTCAGCTATCTTGGGTTTTTTCACATTGAAAGCTGACTGCAGTTTGTCACTAGACTTGCTTTTCAGAGAGTTTATGGCTTCCTCAGCACATCCAAGGTGTCTTAGTTTGGTGCGCAGGTTAGCCATTTTATACTTGAGACTTATCTTCCAACCATAACAACCATTAAAAGACCCCTGCTCTCTAAGGCATGGATGCTTTTTTTACAAGAGCTTCTGCAACATCCATCAGATCATTGCCTGTTGGTTAGGCTTTCCTCAGCTAGTCGTTCCCGAATTTGGGATTTCAGCTTTGGTGACGGGTTTAATAGAGTTCCCTGACTGATGCAGGCAAAATTGGCTTTCTCAAGTTCAAATTCAGCATCGTAGCTAAATTGTGGCACTGTGAAGACACTTGGCTGGATGCAGTGCCCTGAGGATGCAATGAACTTGAAGAGGAAATGGAGTCTGTATCATCTGTGTCAGTGGAGTCTGTTTGGCTCCAGATTGCTGGAGTTTGAAGTATTCTTGGTCCTCGCTCCTCTAGGCTTTGCATGAAGACCAGTTTTAGGGAGGCTTCATCCTTTACGTCAAAGATTTTTGACTTGTTTCCAAAGTCTTCATCTTGATACTGAAGTCTAATATCTTGCTGCAATCCAAATCTTGTCTTTATTGTGTGGCACAATTCTTCTACTGAGGCTGGTGTCCCTGCTGGCAAAATCCACTTCCTGGCATCATCCTCATCCAGGATTATCCTCCTGATTGTGAAGACCTGAAAACATTAAGGAACTCTTTCACAAAAAGGAACTTTTAACAGATAAAAACTAAACACCCATGTACATTTTAGTGAACCTTGAAAACACACAGCAATAGAAGCAAATGAGTTCTGACTAGAAAACACAACACAACCACCTATTCTACACAGCCCTAAAGTTACTAAATTCAGTTTAAATTAAATGATCCCAGAAATAAAGTTTAATGTTGTAATGTTTTTTTAAATAATTGTTTTGATGCAGTACAGTAAATATTATATAAATATGGTTATTATAAAAAAAAAAAAAAAAGAAAAGATAGCACATATTTGGACCCGCTTTGAATAATCACTATCTTGCAGAAAAGTATAAATGAGAGAAAATGCATACTATGTGTAAAATTTATATAGTTTGATGATACACTAATATAATAAACCAAGTAAACCATTTAATGCTGAAACATTGTCCTCCATCTCTATAAGCAGAAACAGCTTACAGGAATAGCTCTCCCTGCAACATGCAGCTGAACAAAAGTTCAGGTAGGAGAGAGAGGACTTGAGTAAATAATGCAGGTGATTCGACCACTGACATTGAGATTAAAGACAGTAACACTAAAAAGATTAAGCTTTTTAGTGTTACTTATTCATGTTAACGTTTCAGTTTTAATCTCGATCGCTATATATATATATATATATATATATATATATATATATATATATATATATATATATATATATATATATATATATATTAATATATATGTGTCAGGGGGTGTGGGTTCTTTGGGACATTTTTCAGGTTCCACCAGAGGGAGCCAGAGGAACCATTTTCTGGAGGGTGTTTTCACCACAGGTGTGCACCTGTGGAGAATTAGAGATCATCTACCAGCACTATATCTGCAGCTGGTTGCCAGTCCTTCATCGCTTGAGCGTTGAGCCTCTGTGGTAAAACCTAAGCCCTCCAGCGAATTCCTGTATCCTCTAACCTTTGAGAAACTTTACAAATTCTTGTTTTTTCCCAGAGACACTCCTTTGTGGACTCTCCCGAGCTACCTGTGATTTCCCTCCCAGCAGCCAATCATCTCCAGCAACCACTCCCTACCAATAACCTGGCATTCTCTCCACTGGCTATCCTCCGGATCCGATCAGCTTGTCGCTGCCTATCCGCCCTCCACCGAAAGGACCCTCACTGGCACCCACTGCCAACATCCATCCTCTCGGACCTCCTGACACCACCCGAATTCACGGCAACTCCGAAACAAGTAGGACACCTTCACTTCCCTGAGAATTATTCCATCATTTCCATTACTCATAAATCTATCTTTGCAGAAAACCCCGCCTTCGGGTCTTTCCGGAACCATCCCCTCAGTTCACCAAATAAACTATTTTCACATTCTCCAGATTGCTTTATCGTGCATGTGGGTCCAATATCTTCACACCATGACAATATGTAGTTCCTAATGTGCAACAAAAGCCACCTCTCTCACATGTGATGTGCTCAATGCAATAGCTCTAAGGTGTTCCCTATACCAGGCCAGGCAGACAACTTCCTATCAAAGACATGTAACTTGTCTTTTAAATACTTCATCTTCAACTTCATCTTCTGCCGCTTATCCAGGGTCGGGTCACGGGGGCAGCAGCCTAAGCAAGGAAGCCCAGACTTCCCGTTCCCCAGCCACATTTGCCAACTCTACGGGGGTGGGGGTCCGAAGGCGTTCCCAGGCCAGCCGAGAGATATAATTCCTCCAGCGTGTCCTGGGTCTTCCCCGGGGTCTCCTCCCAGAGGGATGTGCCTGGAACACCTCACCAGGGAGGTCCAGGAGGCATCCTGACCAGATGCCCGAGCCACCTCAACTGGTTCCTCTCGATGCGGAGGAGCAGCGGCTTTACTCTGATCTCCTCCTGGATGACCGAGCTCCTCACCCTATCTCTAAGGGAGAGCTCAGCCACCCTGAGGAAACTCATTTCAGCCGCCTGTATACGAGATCTCGTTCTTTCGGTCCCGACCCACAGCTCATGACCATAGGTGAGGGTAGGAACGTAGATCGGCTGGTAAATTGAGAGCTTTGCCTTCTGGCTCAGCTCCTTCTTCACCACGACAGATCGGCACAGAGTCCACATTACTGCAGACGCCGCACCGATCCATCTGTCGATCTCATGCTCCATCCTTCCCTCACTCGTGAACAAGACCCCGAGATATTTAAACTCCTCCACTTGAGGCAGGACCTGACTCCCGACCCAGAGAGGGCAATCCACCCTATTCTGGCTGAGGACCATGGTCTCAGATTTGGAGGTGCTGATTCTCATCCCAGCCGCTTCACACTCGGCCGCGAATCGCTCAAGTGAGAGCTGGAGATCACGACCAGATGAAGCCAACAGGACTACGTCATCTGCAAAAAGCATAGACCCAATCCTGAGGTCACCAAGACAGATCCCCTCAACACCTCGGCTGCGCCTAGAAATTCTGTCCATATAAGTTCTGAACAGAATCGGTGATAAAGGGCAGCCTTGGCGGAGTCCAACCCTCACCGGAAACGAATCCGACTTACAACCGGCAATGGGAACCAAGCTCTGACACCTGTTGTACAGGGACCGGACAGCTCGCACAAGGGGGTCCGGTACCCCATACTCCCGGAGTACCCCCCACTGGAGCCCCTGGGGGACACAGTTGAACGCCTTCTCCAGGTCCACAAAACACATGTAGACTGGTTGGGCAAACTCCCATGCCCCCTCCAGGACCCCAAAGAGGGTATAGAGCTGGTCCACTGTTCCGCGACCAGGACGAAAACTGCACTGCTCCTCCTCAATCCGGGATTTGACTATCCGACGGACCCTCCTCTCCAGGACCCCTGAATAGACCTTACCAGGAAGGCTGAGGAGTGTGATTCCCCTGTAATTGGAACACACCCTCCGGTCCCCCTTCTTAAAAAGGGGAACCACCACCCAAGTCTGCCGGTCCAGCAGCACTGTCCCCGATGTCCACGTGATGCTGCAGAGGCGTGTCAGCCAGGACAGCCCCACAGCATCCAGAGCCTTAAGGAACTCTGGGCGGATCTCATCCACCCCCGGGGCCTTGCCGCCAAGGAGCTTTTTAACCACCTCAGCGACTTCAGCCCCACAGATAGGAGAGTCCACCCATGAGTCCCCCAGCTCTGCTTCCTCATCGGAAGACGTGTTGGTAGGATTGAGGAGGTCTTTGAAGTATTCCCTTCACCGACCCAGAGTTGAGGTCAGCAGCTCCCCATCTCCACTGTACACAGTGTTGACGGAGCACTGCTTCCCCCTCCTGAGCCGCCGGATGGTGGACCAGAATCTCCTCGAAGCCGTCCGGAAGTCTTTCTCAATGACCTCGCCAAACTCCTCCCATGCCCGAGTTTTTGCCTTGGCCACACCCGAAGCCGTATGCCGCTTAGCCTGTCTGTACCCATCAGCTGCCTCCAGAGTCCCACAGGCCAAGAAGGCCCGATAGGACTCCTTCTTCAGCTTGACGGCATCCCTCACTGCTGGTGTCCACCAACGAGTCCTGGGATTTCCACCACGACAGGCACCAACGACCTTACAGCCACAGCTCCGACTGGCCGCCTAAACAATAGAGGCATGGAACACAGCCCATTCGGACTCCATGTCCCCCGCCTCACTCGGGACATGGTTGAAGCTCTGCTGAAGGTGGGAGTTGAAGCTCGCTCTGACAGGGGACTCAGGTAGATGTTCCCAGCAGACCCTCACAACACGTTTTGGCCTGCCAGATCTGACCGGCTTCAACCCCCACCATCTTTTAAATACATAGCTGTAAAATTTCAGCAAACTCAGGCAGACCAAATGACTCTCCATGCATCACTATCATTCCTTTGCTGTAGTTCATACAATGGTATGACACATTCTTTTGCAATTTGAACATCACCTTCATTTGGTTGTCTTTGCTCAATAGCAGCTGCAATGTCACTTTAATAACTATATATATATATATATATATATATATATATATATATATATATGTGTGTGTGTGTGTGTGTGTGCGTGTGTGTGTATGCGTGTTTCCATTACACCAAGAATTGTGCAAAAACTATATTGCGACAAAAAAAAAAAACACTGACAAATATTGCTCAAAAGTTTTTATGCTCTCATGAGATGGTTTTTCAGATGTTTCAATATAAAAACATATAGCAAAAGTGTCATGGAAACACTTCTTTTGCATTTACGTGTCCCCAGACGTGATGTGAGGCGTCATGATCACTTAATTTCCGGTAAAGGTGGCGCGGTGTGGAACAGTGAATTTCAGAGTTTTTGAAAATAAGATGAAGGAGAAGTTTTGAAAAGCCGTAGCAGATTTTCCACAGCAAGTAGAAAACCCCAGTATAACACCACGTGGCTACCTTGCACAAGCCACAATTTTTGTCTTCTCGCAAGAGGAATGGGATTTTACGAGACCCGAGGCAAATGCACTCAATACAGTTCAATGGAAACATTCTTAAATTTCTATCACTTTATTCTACTAAAAGTAATCATAATTGTGATAGTGAATAAACAAATTAAGAAAGAATGAAATAGTATGTTGCATAATACTTCATTGTTCAGCACATAGGCTGATTAACTTAAAATGTTTTTATATGTATTTATTTATACGTACGTTCTCCTTATGTGTTTGAACTATGGCTTATTCATGCAATGCTCATAATTTTTTCTCAACGTCTTCCTCACAACAGCAATTTATTTTGTTCTCATTTTAGCTACCACGCAAGATTGTTAAAGACACAACAGTTACATTAGTTGGCTTATTTTAGGACGTGTGGCAATGAGTAGCAAAATGCTAAATCCATATGCTTGTGAGATAAATGTCAGCAAAACTTTCTATTTCATAAGCAAGGAACACCAATGTCCTGCTATTTTAGCATTTGTCTTTTGATTTAGTTTTAGCACACATTGATGAATACATAACCCAAACAAATGTACCCGTTTATGTCTGGCAAAAACGTGCAAGCCAAAGAGACTAAACAATTGACTGCGTGGTAGAGACAGAAAAAGTAGAAAAACTCGAGCAAATTATGTACCACTTTGCATATATGCACCATAACAAAGACAATGTGCATGACTTTAATTAGACGTTTTCACGTATTCAGTACTTACCCGTAATGTTGAAGATGTTACAGATAGCAGACAGAACGATGGCAAACAATCGTTCTTCGTCCTGCTTCTAACTACTTCCGGTGACTGCGAGCATGCACATTACACATACGTTTTGAACTCATTGGTATAAAAAAGTTACCCTTCATTGGACTGGGGAATGCTAATCTAGTCCATTCGACTTTTCATTCTTACACGTTCAGCCAACACGATATAATTTAAAAACATAAACATAATATGTTCATATTACATGAACACATGTCTATCTAATTAATCAAACAAGTGCCTTTGTTCAGTTTTTTTGAGTTAAGGATTCTCCTGCAGTCTCTTATTAAATTTGTACCTTGCTAAGATGGTATTTGTCTTTGGCATGAGATTGTTGAAACTGGTCGTAGTATGTCTGCAGCTTCTTTGCCTTGTGTTATAAACATCTTTGCCTCGATTCCCCACAAAAGAAGGTAGCTACAGTAGGTCTCCTTGTTCTTGTCGCGCAGCGGCCCTGACAACACTAGCTTCACATGCTGTATAAATCTGCGCCATGTATCAGGAAGATTAGAAGAGTCTCATTCCATGTGCGGCATCGGCATGCTTGGCAAATCCATCTTGGAAACGATCAGAACTGCTGCAGGTTCATTAGATTTCTGACACTATGCAATGTTATATGTGCCCTGCGAGTTTGATAAATGCACGTAGCCAGTCTTTAACCATGTACTGTGGTGCTCTTTATTATGTCAGATGCCGTCATTTTGTGTCATCAGTACATGTGCCCTCTGTGGGCAGGGGTGATACTGTGGCATTCAGGGACACCTGTAATATTCAACACCAGGGACAGATGGATTACATTATTTTTTGCTGATAATCTGCCTGCATCTCTGCTGGCTGCGGCCTGCTTGTGCATTTTACAAACATTTGGGAAAAAACAGGTGAAGACGGCATCAACCCCACTGTGGTTGGAAAGAGGGGGATTTGTAAGTTTTAAGCAGCTCACCAAAAATGCAGTCGGTAAGTTTCGCTACTGATATAAAGTTATTTTATGCAGTGACTGAGACATAACTTAACCTGATGCATTTTTCTATTCTATTTTTATGTCACATAAATGTTTTTAAATGACTTCTCTATTTCTTATTTTTCATACCTGTTTCCACACAGTATGGTATTCATGATGGAAGTGTGGTCACAGGGATTTTTGTAGCTTTGTTTTTCCCACCATGACATGGCAGGTGTGATCATTTAACTAGGTGACCATCATGTAGTCTGATACATGCATCATTTCATCAGGGAGGAGATGTATTTGATTTTTTTTTTTTTGAAGAGACAATCAACTGCCTCTTAGTTTCAATGATCTGCTTTATTCACCGAACCAGAATGCAAATATTTTATTTCTATGAGGCCACAGATGTTGTGTTTTTTCTTTTTTTTTTGTTTTGATCATTCAATGTTGAATATTTTAGTGTGTGAAGGCCTATTTTATTTAATATGATTTTTTAAAAGTATGCAAAACACTTTGTGTTGCCTTTGGCATGAAAAATGTTTTACAATGTTTGATTTGTATTACAATACTTTGATTACGCATAAACTGCAGCTATTTACAATGGAGGAGCAAAAGTGCCACAATGTATTATTTAAATATAAAATTCATTTATGAATGTGTTATTAAATTATTAAACACTTGAATATAAAAATTAATTGATTCATTAAATGTGAATGATTAATTCAAATTAGAATGTTTCATTAATTGGTTAAAATGGGAATTAAATTCATCATTAAATAATTAAATGTGTCATTAATTCATTAAAATTAGAATTAAATGCATAAATATATAATTACATAATCACTAATTCTTTAAAGTACAATTCATTGCGTGTAATATATATGTATGTATATAATTATTTATATTTATATATATATATATATATATATATATATATATATATATATATATATATATATATATATATATATATATACACATATATTATTCTTGCCCCATCGGGCACCGGCCGCCCAGGCTTTCCCAGTCCAGGCCCGCTGGGGCCTGTTCCCCCTGACTGTGTGGGACTCTGGCTGGGGGCCCCCCTCTGCCACCTTCTGGGTGGGTGCATAGCTGGCTCCAGAGCGTGGCGGTTGAGGTCTGTGCTTGTGGGTGGGTGCCAGGGATTTCCTGACCTTGTTCATATCTTTGTGTGGGCGGGGCCACATTGTCATGACCCCTCTTCTCTGAACACGTTCCACTCTGTATGTTCTGCATGTGACACAGTCACTGAGTCGTCTGCAGGTTTATTTACTAGCAAAAGCTAGTTTATTTTCTGTGTGTCTGATTTAGCTTGTTAATTTCTGGTTCTCCTGACAGTTGATAGTTTTGTCCTCCTGCAGGGGGAACGTGACTCCAATGTGTCTGTGTATAGGTTTATGTATATGTGTATAGGCAGGTGTGTATGTGTGCTTATGCATATGCATGTGTATGTAGGTTGTTCTGTCTCTCATTCTTTCTTTTTTTCCTTCTCTCTCTTTTTTTCTCTACAAGGTGTTTCTGTTTTCTCTTCTTTTCGATTCTCTTTCTGTCCCTCTTCTGTCCTCTCCGGTCCGGTCCAGCAATACAAACTTTGTAATACAAACAATTATGCAAAATAAATAGAAAAATAAAATAAGAATCCAGCACATCAAGAGAAGCATAATATGTATAATGCTCCTATTTATATGTTTCTTTCTGTGCATTATATGTATAATGTTTCTCTTGGCAAAGTTAATTTGCTCAGCAGAATACAGCATTCAGATAATGATTCTGCTTGCTTAATCTCTGGCCAAGACTAAAAAGGTCTAACTAAATAGGGTGGTGGAAGTATGATGGTGAAACAGTGTCTGTGTTGCCGTTTGGCTTTGCCTTGTTTTATTGGTTTTATCTTAATTTTAACGCTTGTCACGAGGACCATTGACTCCCTGCTGGTGTACAACACTCAGGATATGTTGGAAATCAAAGAAATGGTGCCATTTATGAGGCTAACAAATAAGGTTATTTTTACCTGGCTGAGTATCTTTTTTGGGTAAAACGCCCCTTTAGTGGCCCTGGAGTGCGGGCCGGCCGGCTTTTGAAGTTGAAGGCCCTGCTGGCCCAATCCCCAGATGTGATTTGATGTTTCACCGGATCTTAAAGACTGTCGTCATCACTATGTCTCCAGATGCTTTCTTGCTCCCCTCAGCGCTTGGCTGGTCCCCTTGATTGGATGACGAATGGATCTCCATGTTTTGCGCCCTCATCATTCTCCTCACCGGATTTCAGGAGGCATTTCCCTGGGTAGCCTCAGGCTGCTGAGCCGGGCAGCTCAAGCGGCTAAAATGATGAAGGTGGCTTTGATGAGATGTGCACATGAGATGTGAATGCGAGATTCATTTTGAACAAGACTTTTTTTCTTCGAAACTTTTTTACATCGTGACCTTTGGATGTATTATTCTTAACTGAAACCTGGATAAGCACCGGTGAGTCCACTGCATTCTCAGAGCTGTTACCTCCTGAGTGTACGTTTATCAACACACCAAAGGAAACTGGTCATGTTGGAGGTATAGCTACTGTCCTTAAGAACTGCGTGCAGCACAAAGTGGTCTCGAAGTGGTCTTTCTCCTCCTTTGAACTAAGCTATTTTAAGCTGCGAATGCAATGGACTGATCGCCTTATGTGTGCTGTCATTTATAGACCGCCAAAAACATCACAAAGATTTTATCAAAGACTTTTATGAGTTTGTCGCTTCTATTCTTACATCTTATGACATCTGCCTGCATGCTCTATTAAACCTCTCCAGAACACCGCAGCACATATGGTTTTCAACCAACCCAAACAGGCTCATGTCTCTCTGCTGCTAATCACACTTTGTTGGCTTCCGGTTTCCGCACGCATCAAATTTAAAGCTTTGCTTCTGGCTTACAAAACAATAACTCAAACAGCTCCCGTGTACCTTCACTCCCTAATTCAGACCTACACTCCCTCTCCACAGCTACGTTCCACCAGTGAAAGACGCCTCGTGTTACCTCCAATACGTGGGACTAAATCACCAGCCAGACTCTTTTCCTCTGTTGTTCCACGATGGTGGAATGATCTCCCAAACTCTGTCCGCTCTGCAGAGTCCCTGTCTACTTTTAAGAGCAAGCTGAGGACTCAGCTCTTCAAGGAGCACTTCAACACTTAGTATAGCTATATTTGTCAGAAAGTTGGAGAACTTAGCCCAGCTCTTTGCAACAAACCTTAGGGTATTAATTCTTTGTATTATAACATAGGTGGTATTATGGGGTGGGAAGGGAGTAAACAAACAACAAAAAAAAAGGCCTGTTGCTCTTCATGGAAGGACCTGCGTCCAACTGGACAGTCCACCAGCACCTTCCCACGATGTCCTCTACTGTTTGATTTCATCCTTGTGTTGTTCTCACTCATATGTAAGTCGCTTTGGATAAAAGCATCTGCTAAATGACTGTAGAATAGAATAGAAAAACGCATCGTTTGTCAGATCGCTTTTATGCTGATGACCTCCAAATGCACATGCCAATCTCCAACCTCGATTGCTGCCTCCTGACACCTTTACTCAATTGTCTTGGTGACATCAAGGCTTGGTTAGCTTGAAACTTTTTTAAATTAAATGTTAAATTAAATGAAAAGACTGAGATCCCGCTGTTGGGAAACTCCCCCGTTGACTTGGGACCGCTTCAAAATTTTGTGCGACCTAAGGTCACCAGCCTTGGCGTCACAATGGATCATGATTTTAAGCTTGATAAACAGGTCAATGCCATTTTAAAATGAAGCTTTTATCACCTTCGTCTTTTTGCAAAAGTGTAAGCTTTTTTATCTTTTCATGTTATGGAACAAGTTGTGCACACTCTTAGTTATGCTCGACTGGACGACTGCAAAGGTGTCTGTTGTGATCCCATTCCCTGGTGGGCTTGGCTGGCATCTTGGCACCTGGATCAGCACCTGATCTTCATTTCAGCAATCAGCGACAGCAATACTTAAGACCAGCTCAGCCAGCTGTTCATCGCCAGATTGTTGAATGCCCTGCGGTACAACTCTCGGCCTTGAGAAAGTCTTCTCAGTGTTGTTTACCTGTAGATATCTGTTTGTTTTTCCCCATCAGAGATTCTGTTTGTTTGCCTGCCAGCCTGCCCACCAGCCAGCCAGCCAGCCAGCCAGCCAGCCAGCCTGCTCACTTCCCAGCCTGTCGGTTCACCTCCTTGCTTGTCTGCCTGCCTGCCTGCCTGCTAACCTGTTTTCCGCATTCGTCTCGGAGATCATCTGGACCCAGAGAGGGAGAATAAATTCGAACTCTTGAGCAGAGTCCGCATATGAATTCTACTTACCTGACGTCAGCACAACAGTCTCTATGTAGGTATCGGCCAACATGCTCTTTCACGCTTGCAGTTAGTCCAGAATTCTGTTGCATGACTTTAAACTGGTACCAGAAAACATGATCACATCACCCCGATTTTAGCTTCTTTGAACTGGCTGTCTGTACGTTTTAGAATTGATTTTAAGATCTTATTATTTGTTTTTACAGCTTAAAATGGACTGGCCCCTCAATACATTACCAAATGCTTGCAAATTTACACCTCAGTGCGCACTTCGAAGTTTCAGGGCCAGTCCCAGCTTGTGGCGCCTAAGACTGGAGACTTAAGACTAGAGGGGACAGGGTGTTCTCCATAGTCGGTCCTAGACTCTGGAATGCTCTGCCCCTCTATGTCCGAGCTGCCCACACCCACTAGTGTAACTACTATTCCTAGACTCAAGCTCTCAGCAGCAGTTGTTCGTCAGAGTGAACAATCTACTGAAAGCAGAGCTAGAAATCCCAGACATTAGTCATTAGTCATAGTTTTTCTGGACAGACTCCACCGTCGTTCTTGGCTACATAAGTAATGACGCCAGAAGATTTCATGTTTTCATAGCTCATTGCATACAAAAGATCAAGTCAAGCACAAGGCCAGAACAATGGCCATATGTCAGGTCAGAGCAAAACCCAGTGGACTACATTTCTCAAGGCTTGACTGCAGAACAACTCAAGTCCTCCAATTGGTTTAAAGGACCCTTATTCCTCTGGAAAAGCGACTTACCTGATAGAGATGTCAAGGTGGGAGAGGTAAAAGAAAATGACCCAAAACTTCGCAAAGCTTTTGTGTGCACCACCACCAAAAGAAGAGCAAAGTATTCTTGGCAGATTTGAGAAGTTCTCAGAATCGTGCAGATTGATAAAAGCATGGATGAAGAAGGAATCCTCAGAGTTGGCGGCCATTTGACTCAAGTTGCGCTTCATCCACATGTGAAGCATCCATCGATACTCCCCAAAATCGGTCATATTTCAACTCTGCTTATTAGACATTTTCACTCCAAGGTTCAACACCAAGGCCAGAAAATGACAGCAAATGAACTGCGAGCCAATGGTTGGTGGATTCTTGGAAGCAGTTGTGCAGTTTCATCATACATATTTAAATGTGTCACATGTCACAAGTACAGAACGAAAATGGAAAACCAAAGTATGGGAGATTTACCAGTAGACCGGACTGAACCTACAAGGAGATCCTGGATGAGTTGTGACCGGATGTTAAGTAAACCGAAGTTGAGAACGGTGTTATCCTGGTTGACATCGGTTAGCTGACCTAGTTAGACCAGCTAAAACACTGTGGTCAGCAGTCCTATTTAAAGATCTGGGAGGGCAACAAAAGTGGTGGAGGTGCAGTTCAGCCAGCAGACATCCAGACAGATGAGTGGGGAGCCTTAGGAGCTCAGCAGCTGTATACTGGAATTTTCCCGACACAGGTTGATGGACGAGTAAAAGGAGAGTGCAAGTTAGTTCAAACCAGATAGTGATCTTACAGGTCCACATTCTAGATCAGGAGTGTCAAACTCAAATGGCTAAATTTAAATTTGGACAAACTCCCTTGCCAAAATTGATATTTGTTCACAGTGAACCTCATAGATTGCTGGCAAAAATCATGTTCTGCTCTTATTTGAAAATGCTTGTGTGTTCTTTGGGTAAACAAGCTTAGAAACTTCCATCATGTACTTTTTCACAAACACTCCCTCAGTGAAGGGCCAGGCTTTTATTCTGCCATCTCTGCTGCAGTAGCTTGAAGTTGCTATGACTGCCGTGTACAAAAGAGAAGATTCTGTCCTGACTGACCAAAGACAGCCACAACTGAAGAAGGTAGCACTCTCAGTAGAGCTACTCCGATGGGTAACTCGCTAACTCTCATTAGAGTTTTCCTGTCTGACTCAGAGCCTTTTTTTACATCTCTTACCTCAAATTTTTACATCATGGATCTGATCGGCTGGTCTCTCTATGCAATCGATCAAATTTTCTCAACCCGGAGATCGGTACAGGGGAGCCCGCATGTCCTGAGGGGACGCTTCCGGCTGGATATGTTCAGGACTCATGGGCCAGGTGGAGACCGATGTGTCTGGCGGTTTTGTCCTCTGAGGATGTGGAGGTTGTCTGAGACCGGCTATGGACTCAAGGTCTATGGCAAATTGTTTTCCTCACCTAGACCCAAACAACAATCATATCTGGATTTGGCTTTCCAGCAGCCTTGGGCCGGTGCAACCCCCTTGAGAACAGAAGAAGAGATGTTCATCGATGCACTGTCCCCTCCTCAACCATCCGCCGCCCCTTCCCACCTGACTCACCGCCTCCCTGGACTGTGTGTGTGTCTTGTCTGAGTTTTTGCTTAAGTGTATGAGATTTTCTTCCTGTCGCTCCAGGCTGCGCCACCTAGAGGTTCGGTCTGGAGTTACATGTTTTTTACCCTCGACCCCCTATGATCCTAATGTTTCTCTGTTCTTATCTGTTATGAGGCGGCGCCAGTAAAACTGGCTGTGGGGCCTAAGCTTCAGTTCGGTTCTGTAAACTTGTCATAAATGTTGAATGTGTGTATGTCTAACCTTGGATGAGCTGGCTTGAACCTTGAATTTCCCCTCGGTAGTGAATAAAGTATCTTTGATTGATTGATTTAGCAAAATTTGATGTGAAGCTCTGCATAAGTCTGCTAATTAAATCTGTGTTTGTCAGGTGGATTGGAGCAGTGAAACTCCAAACACTTGCAGGAATGCGACCCTCAAGGACTGAAGTTGCCCAGCGCTGTGGTAGAGGGGTTAATTGGTATGGGTTTTGATGGGAAAAAACCAGCCACTTAATTAGGAATCAAGTTTAATTCTGTAAATGTGTATGAAGGAAGGAGATAACAAGCCATGATAGTGCTACACTCCTTAGTTTTTATTCACCCCGAACACTCTCCAAATTGAACATCATGGAGAACAGTCAACACAGTCTACATCCCCCCTCATAAGCTTACACGTCTCCCTTAGTGAAGAAACACATTGGGAATACTGTCATAAACTTTCAGGCAAAGGAATCCCCTACAACGCATAGCCATATGCAGTATGTAGTGATGGAATTTCATGCACACCAGTAGTTTTGGCACGATCAGGTTTGACACTCTGGTGGGTGAGCAGATGACCAACATAAGAAACCTTTGCAACTCTAAAACAGCACTTTATAGGGTTCAGTTTGAGATTGACAGCTTGTATCTTTTCCATGACCTGATGGAGATGCAGGTGATGTTCCTCTCTCTTGAGGCCCCATACCATGATGTCATCAATCATGACCACAGATCCTCAAAAAGCCACTCCATACATCTCTGGAAAACTTCACTTCCTGTAGCGATGCATAGGGCATTTGCAGGAAGTCCACAGGAGTCATGAAGCTGGTGAGTTTTGAGGACTTTTTGCTGAGCGGCACCTGCCATAAGTCACACTTGGCATCCAGGATGATGAACCTCTCGGCATCTGGCATGTCAGCAATAACCTCCTCCATAGATTTAAGTGGGTAGCGGGGTCTGAGGAGGGCTTTGTTGATATTGACGGGGTCGATGAATATTTTTTGCTCGTGGCCCATTCAGTAGGCCCCTGTGATGACTCCCAGCTCAGTCACTCTTTGCAGTTCTTCTACAATTCTGTCCTTCATGCCCTGTGGCACTTGTGTTGGAGCACACACAGTGAGCAGCACATTGTCATCCAGGCGTGTGTGGTACACCACTGGCAACTTGCCAATGGTGCTAGTGTCAAAGAGGTTTTTTTTACTATGTTAGCTCTGGTGCCTCCTGCCAGACAACAGCATACACCTCCAGTCTAAAAGGGACTTTGTCTCTGAGACCCTCTGTGTTGGGACCGCTCCATTTCTTATTGTTCATCCTTCCTCTTGGTAAGATTATCCAGCAGTGTAAGGATGTTTCCGATCACTTATTTGCTGATGATCTCCAATTGTACTGTTCATTTAAAGCATCTGAAACTCACAAATTGAGCTCTATAACAGTAATGCAGTGGTTAAGTGATAACAAGTCTCCAACTTAACTCTGATAAGACTCAGACACTCATTATTGCCCCAGACAGTGAAATCCCCAACAAATCAACATTTAGGCAACCTGAGCTCCTCAGCCAAGGGGTGCTATGATGGTATTTCGAGTTTTCTGAGCTTTCTACAGTGTTACAGTGTTGAATCCTCATCAGACAAGTGAACGGCAATGTTTTTTATCACCTAAACGCATGTTTGAGTTTGAGTTTGAGTTTGAGTTCCAGCACGCTCTCTGTTCGGTTTCCATGGCGACGAAAAACGCATCGTTTTAGAGAGTTTTTTCTACTTGGAAATCCTTGTGACGTCCCGGGGGATAAGGTTCGGTGATTGGTTACCTTCTACTTGTTAACAAGGGCATGTACAAATACATCAGGCGGGTGGAAAACGTGGGATAAAGTTATTTCCAACGATGGCTGGTGAGTTTACCAAAGAGAGACATCCTGCTGCATTCGTTGCTGTGGGTTGCTGTTTTCCACTTCGTTTTCAGGGTCTGATTCAGGTTCCAACATGTAGGGCTGTATGCTATGTGTTGACATTGTATTTTGTTTTTTTTATTGAGTTCATATTAGCCTAATCCTTCTGTTTATAAGATGTTACAATGACGGTGAAAGCAGGTGTGGTGCGCGCTCCCGATGTAGCGAGGTGGCGGGAGGCGGGGCTTAATGCGGAAGAGTCTCAATCCACTTGTTTTGCCCGCAGGCTGATCTGACAGCCTACGGAGAGGGTCGGCCTGAGGTAAATAAAGCGATTTGTGACAATAACTCGATCAATCCCAGCCCTTCTGGGCTCAGAAATAAAAATAAATTAGCCTGAAATGCACAGAATAGTTCCACTTTAAGTTGAGAAATCTAGGGGTAATACTTGATCAAACCAAGCTTATCTTATCTTATCTTATCTTATCTTATCTGTTGCCCTTCTCAGACTGTTCAAGTAGCAAACAAATCTTAATGGCAGAGGTTAATTCAATTCAACTTTATTTATATAGCGTCAAGTCACGGCAATGCCATCTCAAGACGCTTTACAGACAGAGGGGAAAACATAATGAAGGCCAATTCATAATAGCCTATATAAGGAAACCAACAGATTTAGTTGAGTCCAACTCAATCTCCCATCCTGAGCAAGCACACTGGCGACAGTGGGAAGGAAAAAACTCCCTTTTAACAGGAAGGAAACCTCCGGCAGAACCCGGCTCAAGACAGGCAGCCATCTGCCTCTGCTGTGTTGGGGGAAGAGGACAGAAAGACAACAGACAACAGGAACTGCTACTCCCGGCCAGGGAGACCTGCTGAGACAGGAGACATACATGTTAATGATGCAACACTGTTATGGGGGGGGGATAAAAGAGAGAGATAAAGAGAAAAAGAAAGAAGCTCAGTGTATCAGAAAATGTCCCTCAGCAGTCTAAACCTATAGCAGCATAACTAAGGGATGCTAACCATCCCTAGCTATAGGACTTATCAAAAAGATAAGTCTTCAGCCTAGTCTTAAAGGTGGGGAGGGTGTCTGCTTCTCTAACACTAACTGGGAGCTTATTCCATAAGAGAGGGGCCTGATAACCAAAGGCTCTGCCTCCTGCTCAGCTCTTTGACACTCTAGGAACCACAAGTAAGCCTGCAGTCTGCGAATGAAGTACTCTGCTTGGTATATAAGGAACTATGAGGTCTTTGATATATAGTGGTGCCTGGTTGTGGAGGGCTTTATATGTAAGGAGAAGGATTTTAAATTCTATTCTAGATTCAACAGGCAGCCAATGAAGAGAGGCTAAAACTGGAGAAATATGATCTCTCCTGCTGGTTCCGGTCAGGACTCTGGCTGCAGAATCCTGGATCAGCTGAAGGCTTTTGAAGGTTAGCGTCTGCTTCTTTTCTTTTAAGAGCTGTGCACGGACAGTGTCGCTATGGATGCCACAGACCAAAAGGTCTCTAAACTGTTCATACAGCCCGCCAAACTCACAATTCTTGGCCAAGACTTTCAGCATGGACATGTAAGACTGGACTGACTTGTGTTGCTTCTGGTTAGTTGTGTGGAATTCATGTCTATCCATGATCATGTTCTTTACTGGCAAGCATAGGTAATCAACTTTATTTATTAGGACGGTGGGGTCCTCATGATCTTCGGCATCAGCAAAATCAAACGTGTTGAATTTGTCCAGCACCTCCAGACCAGCGAGTTTGAGGAATGTATAAGCTTGCACTTTCTTACTAGCTGTTGATAGCCCAGCGTATCTATAGATGTGCCATTCTCGCTTAAACTTCGAGTTGTGAGCGATATCCTCATTAAAGACGAGTGCGTCGATCTGGCCAAGTCCTTGTGCCATCTTAGGTTAAACCTATCCCACTGCTGACACATGTAAATGTGTATAAAGGAAGGAGATAACAAGTCGTGAGGGTACAACACCCGTTAGCTTTTATTTGCCATGAACACTCTCCGAACTGAATGTCACGTAACAGCCGCAATGTCATCCCGCTGTGACCGTGATCATGGAAACTGTCAACTCATTCTACATTCAGAATAGTCATTTTCATCCAAAATTAGGTGTTTACATGGTAGTTTTTAATCTCTTTACAGCGGATTGAACTTTCATTCTGAATGAAAGCAGAATTAAATCTCTCGTGCAAAATGACCCATATGATCTATCCTCTCTCATTATCACATCTGTTAATTATAAGTTTGTTTCTTATGAATAACATTTTTTATTGTTTTCCAGTAACAGAAATTCTGGCAGTTCATTCCATGAAGCCATGGCTTGATAGAAAACTGCTCGCTTAGAACACACCTTGTTCCTCTGGTTTGTCTTGTAAAGCAGTTATGTTGATCAGCAAAACAGTCAATTTGTGGTAAATAATTTCAGGAGTTATTAATATTCTATTGCTACTTATTTAAATTATTCCTGGACAACCCAAAACCATTGGTGCCGGTCTATTTTGTGCAACCTGCAATTTGTGCAAATTAGTTCTTGCCTCCAAGCCGCAGTAAAGGGTGCTTAAAAAAATAAGAGATAAAAATTAATGAGGTGACCCCAAAGTGTTCAAGCTCCTCTTTGGGACTGGTGTAGTGGACATTGGAGGAGTCAGGACTGGATGCAGTGAACTTCTTATGGTCCTCCAGGAACTTGCACCAGAGGTGCATGTCTCCTCAATCCCAAGATAAATGAAGGAGAAATGAAGGAGCAGTTATGCTTTTATACTTGTGAGCAGTCACAGAACTAACTGATAAATAATCTAGTCAAGGAGAAGATATGCACAAGGGACATGGAACTGTTAGCTGTGAGCTTCCGTCCATATTATTTACCCAGAGAGTTTACCTGTGTTATTCTGGTAGCGGTTTATATAATACCTGGTACCACACCAGACACAGCCTGTGAGGTCATCAGCTCTGTCGTTGCTCGGCTACAAACACAGCATCCAAACTCATTCATGGCGATCTCTGGAGACTTCAACAACGTCTCCCTCTCTGCAACTCTACCAACATTCCAGCAGTTTGTCAGCTGCTCCACCAGAGAAAATAAGATGTTGGACTTATTTTATGCAAATATGAATAATGGATACAGTTGTTCTGCCCTGCCTCCTTTAGGAAGATCTGACCATAATCTGGTTCTTCTCACCTCCACCTACAGGCCCATCGTTCAGCAGCAACCAGTCATCACCTCCAGCCCAACAGACCACACACCCTCCATAAGCCCACTGCTTTCCTGTTACACCTCCAATCTGTCACCCTGCAGCTCAGTCATGGACCAGAACACAGCTTCATCTCCCTCCACATCAGGACATCCTGAGACCTCCACCTTGTTTGTCTCCTGCAATCAGGTTAAGAAGCAACTTGAGAAACTGAACCAGAACAAGGCTGCAGGTCCAGATGGTGTCAGTCCCAGTGTTGTCAAGACCTGCTCAGAACAACTATGTCCGATTCTCCAGCACCTTTTCAACACCAGTCTGAGACAAAATAGAGTCCCAGTGCTGTGGAAAACCTCCTGCCTTGTTCCAGTGCCTAAAAAACACAACCAGCTGAACCAAGTGACTACAGACCAGTTGCCCTGATATCTCACATCATGAAAGTCCTGGAGAGACTCTTACTGGCTCACCTCAACAAGCAAGTAAACACCTTTCAGGACCCATTACAGTTTGCATATCGTAATGGACTGGGGCTTGAAGATGCCATCATATACCTGCTCCAGAGAGCACACTCTCATCTGGACCATTCAGGCAGCACTCTGAGGGTCATGTTCTTTGATTTCTCAAGTGCTTTTAATACCATTCAGCTGCTTTGTTATGTGAGAAGCTCCATAAATTCCAGGTGGATACCTCCACAACCACCTGGATCAATGACTACCTCACAAACAGACCCCAGTTTGTGAGACTGAAAGGTTGTGTGTCTGAGATGGAGGTCAGCAGCACTGGTGCACCACAAGGAACTGTACTCTGGCCATTCCTCTTCACACTGTACACCTCAGACTTCCAGTACAACTCTGAGTCCTGTCATCTGCAGAAATACTCTGATGACTCTGCAGTTGTGGGGTGTATCAGGGATGGACAAGAAGCAGAGTACAGAGAACTGGTCAGTCAGTTTGTTAAATGGTGCGGTGACAATCTTCTTATATTAAATACCAGCAAAACAAAAGAGATGATTGTTGACTTCAGGAGGAACAAGAATAAACAAAGCACTGTTTCCATCCTGGGAGAGGAGGTGGAGGTGGTGGAGGAATACCAGTATCTTGGAGTTCAGCTGGACAACAAACTGGACTGGAAATGCAACACGAAACTGACCTTTAATCTGGTCTCCTGTTTTAAACAGCGGTATAACTTTTGCCATTTTACCTGGAATTGTGTTTGAAATGATAAGTGGCAGATTTGTGTTCGAGGTTTAGAAATTCCCTGAATAAGTTTTTTGAGTAAATTCATTTCAATTTCTTATTTTCGCATTTGTTTATAATATTATTCTCATTTTCAGCTTTATGTAAAAGTATTGAGCAGATATCTTGCTATTGTTTCTTTATCGTTACGTTCAGACTCACCACTTTCATTGATTTGTCCTGCCAGCTTTGGTCCAACGTTAAAAAACCTAATTATTATTATTATCGTATGTTGTTTTTTTTTTTCTTTCCTATTATCAATAAAATAAATAATCAGGAAATGAAAACCGTGCAAAATACCGCTGGATGTACCAGAAATTGGAAGAATTACGTCTTCCGAAACCACATTGGGTCCAGAATGGGTCCTCGGGTTTGCAGGAAGGACGTTCTGTGATACGCTGAGATCCAGGAATGAATTTCGAAACATTTATTACACACTCTAGCTTTAACTGCACAACAAGGATGGATAAATGGATCGATGAAAGCAGCGAGATAAACAGACAAAACATGAAGAATGAGTAGTGGCCAACGAAATGATGGTGACTACCCCACCCTAACTCTACACTTCCATGCATGCACACGCCAGTCACGTGCAACCGTCCTCCTCCTCGTCTGGATGTCTCCCACATAACAACATGTAATAATAGCAGTTAATGTCAGTTTAAATAATCTGGATCATTTTCATATTGATTATCCTGTTGGTCATAGTCTGAATATTGAAATGTCTTTAATTCCCTCTTGCTGCCAACATCAAGCCCTGTTTTATGTGATAGTTATAAATATATGAGCAGTGAAAGACAGGAGTTAATAAAAAAATCACTGAAAACATCTTCAGCTCTTTACTTTCATGAAACTTCTTTTATACTTTTTCATGAAATTACCTTTTTGTTCCTCTTTTGCCAACAATGTCTCATTGAAACTGTCTTCTGGGACCAAGTCTGCCCCCCATCCTGAAAAGAAAAGAAAGTTCCAGAGCTGCATGAAGCTCTGATGCTGCCAGACAGGAAGGAGTCTGCTGGGGAAACAGAAGTTCTGGCCTCAACTTCAGAACAGATTCAGGAGCTTTCCACTCTGTCTGCGTGGGGTTTGGACAAACTGAGCTGCATGTTGGGAAAAACTGGAAATCTGCGTGAATCCTGGACCATGTCCTGTAGTTTCACCACCTGGCCTCACGGTGTCGCTGTTGCTCCACGCGTCAGCCCACTGCTCGTCTCGCGCCTCTGCGGCTTCCCGCCGGCAGATTGTCCGATCCAGAAGTTTATTTTCAGTGCTTGACATTGATTGAAGCATTAAGCCTGCAGCGCCAACAATACTAATGATTTCCCGACTTGTTTCAGCCAGCAGGTATTTCTCCTCGTCCTCCTTCTCGCTCTTCTTCTGCTGACATCGATTTCCCTGCAGAGGAGGCGACTTGGCGGCTCCGCAGGCTGCATCTATTCAGGTTTTAAAACAACAAAAAATGAATAAATAAAGGTCCTGTGATCCTCCACAGGTCGCTCAGTTTGCCACACATCTGGATCATCCGTGTTGTTAAAAACCAAACCCAATTTATGGGAAAGAATCAAATGTTGTGATAAAAACAGAACTGCATGTTTCATTTCAAAGCCGAAGAAGAAATGGAGACAAAACATTGCGTTTTAGATTAAAATGGAGAAAGAAAATCATTTTTAAAACCGGGGAAGACAATCTAATAAAAGCATTAATCAATAGTTGATCGAAAGGCATCAAGACGTTATTGTTATTGATCATGATGAATAATAAACAGGTGCCGTCCAGGTGATGTTGTGGGTTTGTGAAACAAAACCAATGTTTCTATGGAAAATGCAGGTTTTGTTTGTTAAACCAACAAATGTTTTTTATTTGGATTTATGGATTTTTAATTTGTTTAAAGTCTGAGTTTGTGACTGATTTTGACAGAGAAAAATGTTAAATTCTGTTTTTTTGAAAAATATCAATGGATCTTTATGATGATGCTGTTTTTGTTATTGGTTTTCATTTAAAAATGAAGCCAAGCTAAAAATCGTCGGCATGTAGAAAAGCTGTTTGTTGGACTGAAGAGATGAAAAAAGGTCTGAAGCAACACCTGTAAAGAAAAACCTATTTTAAAAAAGGTGTTTTTATTTGGGTTGAGATCATTTCAAGTCTAATTTTTATCTGGATAACTTGAAGAGTAACAGAAACACGGTCTTCAGATAAATGAGACCAAGTTTTACAGGATGAGCAGAACCTGCAGGTGGAACAGGTACATTTATCCACATGAGCAGAAAGCAGCTTCACCAACAGGGACGTGACATTTCCTTCTGGAAGGGAAACATGCAAGTCTAGGATGTGTGGTTGGGAAGGATGGAGCTCACACGTGGCTGTCGGAAAGTTTTCTTTTTTAAGTTAGAATTAATCATAAAATGACCGTGAAGTTTGGTTTTGGAGGAGGATGGCTGCTGGCGGGAACGAGCTCCTTTCTGTCTGTTTAAACAGGAACTAAACACACAGCTGTTTTCAGAGGTGCTTTAATTAATCCGGGGACAATCCCCCAAAGCCTTAAAGGATCCCCCAGACCTGGGATTACGACCTGATGGAGTCACCCAAAGGGAAGGTTACTCAGCCCAGCGTCAGCCTCCTCCAGCGTCCAGGAGTCACACTGAGGCGCCGCAGACACCCAACCGGAAGATGATGCTCCATGAAAGGGACATTATCAGTGTTTATCCACTTCTGCTGAGGTTATTTGAGGTCACGGGACGATGAACTTTAAAGATGTTAATAATCTAATTATTAGGTGTGTTTAGATGTATCTTATCCCTTTCTGACATGAGTTAGTTTTACATGACGGCTCAGGTCCAGCGCTCACTAGGACGCTGTTTCACGTCTTCCCCCATTTTGTTATGAATATTAAACCTTCAAATATGCATCGAGATCAAGGTTTGAAAAGGAAATTAGACGTAGAGCTGTGGTTCCCAACCTGGAGGGGTTCCCCTGGAAATCTGAAGGAAGTTGAGTTGAGGTGGAGTCGCTTCAGAGTTTTGGGAACTTTGGGAATTTTGCAGCATGTGACGAATGAAACTTGTGATTGATCTCATTATGATAAAAAGCAAAGTTAGATGTTGGGATTGGCTTAACTTTGGTTTTCTGAGAGGAAAGGAGTCAGAAAGCTCCGTTTACGGAGAGAAGCAGCTGAAGAAAGCATTAAAGCAACTTGAGGCTACTGGGAAAACTGGGTGGGAACCAGTGATGTGGAGACTTCATGCAGACATTTTTCTCCAGATGGAGACCTTTCCAGCCAGGTTTTTGATTCAGTCAAAGAGCTTTTATTTCTTGCATTGACTTCCAGAGGTTTAGTTTCAGAGAGAACTTGCGAGATCGAGGTTAAAGAAAATTTTAACTTTTTGTCTTTTAATTGATTTTTTGGGGGAGTTTTATTCCAAACAAGTCATTTTAAAAATGATAATGTCATTGACATCGTAGGACATTCATATAAGCTTAAAGGAGACCTGAAATGCTGGATTTAGTGTCAGGGTTAGCTTACAGGTTGTAAAATAAGCACACATGCATATATTACCAATTCAGTAATCAATGAGAGAAAACACAAAAACATTTCTAATGAAAGTTTTGTTGACGTGAAACTGGATTTTAAACCTTTTGACAGAAGACAACTGTAGCTAATAGTGTTAAATGGAATATGTGCTTGTGCATAAGTAATGATTCAGCGCTGTAGGGAAGTGAGTATTCCGGTTCCCCCCACCCCCACGTAGCGTTAGGTGTCCATAGCAACTGGCTGTCTGGCGAGGCCTTTGAGTATACTGGTAAATAAAAGTGATAGTTTAGTTTTTCTGCGTGTGAACTCATCTCTTTCAGGTCTACAGGAAAAAGTTTTTCTCGTCACACGGTGACATCATGTTACCTGGAAACGTGCCGTAATTCTGCGGGTTTGCGGCCTGCCGGCAGACTGGCGTACTCTCAGACTGCATCAGGAGTATTCCCGTATCTGCGGGGACAGCAGCACGTCCCACGCCAATGACTGAGAACTACCAATCACGTCCATCCAGTCGAGTGATGATGTTAGAACCAGGACCATGTAAGACCTCAGTCCTGGTCCTTGACGGCTGGTCTCCTGCTGGTTTTCCATTTGTTCCTGTTGGAAAATACCCAACACAGACCCAGACAAGCTCTGCTCATGTCTGCTAAATGCACATTGATTTGAATCCGGTGTGTTGCAGCAGGGAAAACCTGCAGGACAGCGGTCCACCAGGATTGAGGATCCCTCATGTAAGATCTGCGTTTGGTGGGAAAGACCTTCTGTTTGGAAGAAGTGTCAGACTTCCTTCAAAAGTTGGTCCTTGTGTCCCATTACGTCCGGCGCATTCAGCCATCCAGGACAGCCGCCAGGTATCTGCACAGTTTGTTTTTTCCTAGTCACCCTAAAATAAACCATCCAGAACTTTGTCCTTGTTAAGAACCCAAATAAAGCAACATAGGTCCATCCAAGAGCACCTTCCTCCAAATGTCTCAAACCTGTCAGATGTCTCTCGAGAGAACCGGCTGAGGTCCAATCCCCAACTGGTCCTCTGAGACGCATCTTGTTTACGGTGCTTAACAGGCCTCAGCGTTGGAGATTCAAGCTGGACTCATCTCTATTTCACCGACGTACTTTGGCCGTGTCATTCTGAGGCTTCGTGGTTCTCCGCAGACCAAGGGAAATGGGGGTCATGCCATTTACCCGCAGGGTCGGCGGGAGATTGGCTTCATTTTTAACTTCCTAACGTCACAAGTTTCCATGTTCAGTGACTGACAGGAACAAACACACACACACACACACAAACACAAACACACACACAGTCAGCAAGTCTGAGACGGCAAGTTTTACACGAGTCTGTTTTACTCCCTGTTTTTACTCCTCCGTTTGTTTATTTGTCTGTTTGTTTGTGTTCGAGATAACTCCAAAAGTTCTGGACGGGTTGTCATGAAATCTTCAGCAGTTGTTGGAAATGTGAAGAGGAAGAACTGGGTGGCGCTCCGGATCACCGTTTGGATCCAGGATGTTTTTAGAACTGTGGCCCTCGGCGGAGGTTTGTGCTCGCCGGTTGTTTTTCTGGTATTAAATATGTTTTTTACTGGAAACAGTCGATGCTAAATGCATCCTTGAGGCATCTGCTGCACTGGTCCTGTGCATGACTGACTCCATATAACGCACAAAGTCTGCTGGTTTTCAGCGATGCATGAAAACGTCACTTTGTATCTAGATGTTATGGTGTTCTGCAACTGCTCTGTTCCTGCTACGTGAAGGAACCACCTGACACCACACTGCTGCCCTGATTGGCTGAAGCTTCACGTTTCATGCCCTTAACAGAAGTAAAGTGTCTGATCCTCCACTTCTCAGATCTGCTTTTAGTTCTAGGAAAAGCTTAGAGACACTGCGTGACTTGATATGAGTATTTTCACTCTGCAGCTCCTACATCTGGTATTTTTACATCCAACAAAGCGTCGTCACTAAAACCTGGTTGCTTCTGAAATATGAAGTTTCAATGACAAGTTTATTAAACTGGATGAGAAGTTAAATGAAGCTGAAAAATCTGACTTCTGGAAGTTTGGGAAGATGTGAAACTTCTTAAGTTCCTCGGAAATTTGATAGGCTACATCTGTCCCTGGAGGCATCAGGAAGCTGGTGTCCCTGAAGGCATCAGGAAGCCAATGTCCCTGAAGGCATCAGGAAGCTGGTGTCCCTGAAGGCATCAGGAAGCCGGTGTGGACGTGGGATGAACTGATGTTCCTGAAGGCATCAGGAAGCTGGTGTTACTGAAGGCATTTCAGGGACTGGTTTCAGGTAAAAGTAGCAGCTGCTGGGTAACTAGTTTTAAACACAGGGATGAGCAGGAAGAAGGGAAAGGTAACATGACACCAACATTTCTCAAGCATCTGTATATTTATTTAAACGTTTCCACTCCACCGTTCATGTTCAGGTGTGTATTTACCAACAACTATATTAAAATTAAGTTTCATCCACTCCATACATTTTATTAAAAGTAACACTAAACTTAGCTGTTTTTTTCTGACACTGGAACAGGAAACGAGCTGGTAATGTGGTGTAAGTATGTTGTTAGCATGTAAGTATGTTGTTAGCCTGGTGTAAATATGTCATTAAGATGTAAGCATGTTGTTAGCATGACGTAAGTATGTTGTTAGCATGGTGTAAATATGTCATTAAGATGGAAACATGTTGTTAGCATGATGTAAGTATGTTGTTAGCATAGTGTAAATATGTCATTTGCATGTAAGCATGTTAGCATGATGTAAGTGTGTTGTCAGCATGGTGTAAATATGTCATTAGCATATAAGCATGTTGTTAGCATGATGTAAGTATGTTGTTAGTATAGTGTAAATATGTCATTAGCATGTAAGCATGTTGTTAGCATGATGTAATTATGTCGATTAGCGCAATGTAAGTATGTTGTTAGTGTTGTGTTTGTGATGTGTAAGCCTATTTTTGGCATGATGTAAATATGTTAATTAGCACGATATAAGTATGTTGTTAGCATGATGTAAATATGTTAATTAGCACGGTGTGAGCAGGGTGTAAATATGTTGTTGTTTCGGTGTAACTATGATTTAACATTGTGTTAGCTTGGGGTGAGCATATTGTTAGCATGGTGTAAATATTAGGGGTATGAAAATCCAATCAAATATTTGAATATCAGGATTTTAAAATGGATTTTTTTTTTTGTTAAACAAATTAATTTAAAAAAATCCATCATAAAGTTTTTGTCAATTATATTGTTTTATTTATCTTTTTACTTGTCTTCTTGGGCAATATAGTAGCTGAATGATGGTCTGGCTCCTGTGTTGTATTCTCCTAATTGAAATTTTTTTTTAAAAAAAGAGACAAGCAAAAACTAGTTTTGTACATTTTGTTTTTTGGTTTGAATCTACAAAATTAAGCAATATAGAGGAGTTGTGAGAGTCAGCACCCAAAAAAATTGGAATTGGGACTAAAGCACATCATCACAGCCCTAGTAAATATGTTGTTAGTGTGGTGTTGGTATGGTGTAAGCCTGTTGTTAGCATGGTGTAAGCATGTTGTTAGCAGGGTGTTAGCCTGGTGGAAGTATAGTGTTAATTTGGTGTAAGTATGTTGTTAGTGTGGTGTTGGAGTGGTGTAAGTATGGTGTAAGTACATTGTAAGCATATTGTTACCATGTTGTAAGCATGATGTAAGCATGTTATTAGCATGATGAAGGTATGTTGTTAACATGGTTTAAGTATGTTGTTGGCATAGTGTAAAGATGTTTTTAGCATGTTGTAAGCATGGTTTTAGCATGATGTAGATATGTCATTAGTGGGGTGTAAGCACATTGTTAGCATGATGTAAGTATGTTGATTAGCATCTTTTAAGCATAGTAAAACTATGGTGTTAGCATAGTGTAACCATGTTGTCGGCATGGTGTAAGTATCTTGTTAGTGTGGTGTTGGTATGTTGTTAGTGTGGTGTAAGCATGTTGTCATCATTTTGTTACCATGTTGTGAGCATGGTCTTAGCATGGTGTAAATTTTGTTGTTAGTGTAGTGTTAGTTTGGTGTAAGCATGGTGAAGTATGTAGTTCGCATGATGTTAGTTTGCTATTACCGTAGTGTAAGCATGTTCTTGGCATGTTGTAAATATATTACTGGCATGTTGTAAACATGGTTTTAGCATGGTGTATGTATGTTGTTAGTATGGTCTTAGTGTGGTGTAAGCATGGTAACATGTTGATTGCACATTATATGTATTGTGTTAGCATGGTGTAAACATGTTGTTATCATGGTGTAAGTATGTTGTTTGCGTGGTGTTAGTGTGGTGTAATATGGTGTAAATATGTTATTAACATGAACTATGATGTAAGTATGTTAAGTATGGTGTTAGCATGGTGTAAGTATGTTGTAAGTTTGGTGTTTTCATGGTGTTAGCATGATGTAAGTATGGTGTTAGTATGATGTTAGCATGGTGTAAGTATGGTGTTAGCATGATGTAAGTATGGTGTAAGTATGGTGTTAGCATGACATACTTCATGCTAACATCATGTTAGTATGATATTAGCATGATGTAAGTATGGTGTAAGCATGGTGTTAGCATGGTGTAGTATGGTATTAGCATAGTGTTAGCATGGTGTAACCATGGTGTAAGCATGGTGTAGTATGGTATTAGCATAGTGTTAGCATGGTGTAACCATGGTGTTAGCATTGTGTTAGCATGGTGTAGTATGGTGTTATCATGGTGTAGTATGGTGTAAGCATGGTGTTAGCATGGCATTTTCCTCTATCAGGGGAGAAATGCAGGTGAGGATAGAAACATCTATTTTATTGTAATTTATTCAGGCAGAGTAACAGACGCAACATTTCTGACAGCGGGGAGACGTTCTCTGCGGTTCACTAAGAACATGAAGATAAACCTGAGTATTGTGGAAATGGATTTATTCTGGGTATGACTTTATATGGGCCGAGCTGCGGGGGTTAAAAGGTTAAAACAATTTAACAGATTATATTGTTTTGCCAAGACAAAGATCTACCAGGACATCACCTGCGCACAGAAGGACGAGAGTTTCTGGGGAATGGGAAAAACACATGGAGTCTGATTTAACCCACGAGAACCCAGGGGAACGTCTGTGATCTATGCAGTTTGTGAGACATTCAGCATCGCTTTAGGTACAAACTGCTGAAAATGAAATCTGATGTTTGTCTTCTGCTGCTTCATGGACACCAGAAAGCAGGGAACACTATCAAATGTTAACAAATCATATGGTAATAAATGGTTGATAACCCTAAAAATGTTGCTTCTTTCTTTTATCTATAAGTTAGTAAAGGGGACAAAACAAATCTTCACGTAAAAAAGACTTTTCCTGTCATTTCTTCATGGGTTGGCTTTTTATGGGTTAACGCTTCAAATGTTTTCTGCATGAATAAAAACTTTACATCTGCTTGCAAAGAAAGAATACATAGTGTTCAGAATAAACATATTTAATAAATCATATTTCACATGAGGCTGGAAATGAGAGGAATCAATGTTTTGTTGTGGTGTTTCAGGTGATACACACTCCTTCCTGTAAATGTCACTGTTCCGGGGCTGTTTACTTAGTTTTAATTACTTCTGTTTTCCCATCATGTGTAGAAAAACATTGAATAAACGCTTGAGTTGAACTGAGTCTAGGCTACCTGACCAGGTAAGCTCACGGCCTTCCTCGTGCAGCAACCGGGTGTGTGTGTGAACTTTTCTCTGATCAGGAATAAATCAAGATAACATGCATAGGTTGTAATTAAACTCTTTATTCTTTGAAGAGGTTTTTCTCTTCCTCTCTGCAGCCCCTCCTCCACCCTCCGCCTCCTCAGCTCTGTGTGGATGTTGTCGCAGTCCGACCGACAAGCAGGAGTTTCCTGCAACACAGCGGGCATTTGCGGCTCCGAAGTCTGCGTCCCGCACACACTTCTCCGTCTTCCGTGCGCAAAACCGCAACAATAATAAACAAGCCAACCAGCCCTACGTTTAGTTTGCGCGAGGACACACAGTCTGAAAACAGACCATAATAAGTAAAAACAGGCGATCAAACTGAAGGAGAAGCGAAAAATTTCCGCTGCACAGAACAGAGAAGGTACATGTGATTTACAGGCAGATGTCACACAAGAAACATAATTTCAAATCATTTTACATCATAATATATTATATACTATATATATATATATATATATATATATATATATATATATATATATATATATATATATATATATATATATATATATATATATATATATATATATATATATAGATTATAGATTATATATATTATATATAGATAGATACTGTATATATTATAATGTAAAATGTTTTGAAATTATTTTTATCATTTAAAAATTATTTCATTTCATTATTATTATTATTATTATTATTATTATTATTATTATTATTATTATCATCATCATTATTATTATTATTATTATTAGTAGTAGTAGTAATATTAATAGTAGTATTAGTAGCAACATGTCATTCCTGCGCGGCTCAACATGTTCGCGCCGCGTCGTTGCGGCTGCAGCTTCTCGGGATTTTAGTTCCAGTCTGATGACAAGAGGATTCTGGTTTTCAGAAGGTAAAGAAATAAATCCTCAGTGTGCATCTCGCTGAAAATAAATTATAAACCTTTCAAGTTTTTATTACATACAAAGTAAAAAAACAAGTGGTTCTTCTATGAGTCAATTTTATGAATTAATTTTTGTTCAAAAATTCCTCATTTTGTGTAACAGAGAAATTAAAAACGGTTTGTTTCGCATCAGATGAAAATATCTCTTCTGTCCAGATTAATATAAAAAATAAAAACTTTCTCCTCAAAACACAACGTGTGGAATCAATCAGCGTGCGCGTGCACGCTTCGATCAGTCTCCAAGCCTTCTTCTAGTAATGTTCTTACAGAGTGGAAAATCATCTGCTGCCTTACTCACAGATAATAATAATAATAATAATAATAATAATAATAATAATAATAATAATAATAATAATAATATTAATAATAAGTGTCATTATTATTATTATTATTATTATTATTATTATTATTATTATTATCATCATTGTAGCAGTTTGTATGTTTTAAGAACAACATATTTCCATGTAAAAATAAAAACATCAGTTCAGTAAAATATGAACATTTTGATGACTTTTAACAAACATTATTTTTATGCAGTTCTTCCCACTTGGCGCAACTTGAGCCGCAACCCGCAAACCTGCGTGAGCAGAGGCCGCAGTGGAAGTGTCCCCGGCGGCGCTGCGTGGGGACCCGTGGGCTTCTTTCTGAGTCGGTGGAGTTTTTAAGAGCAACTTGAGGCCGCAGAAAGAGCCGCGCGCGCAGCATCCGCAGCGCAAACTGACTGCGGGATTTCTGCTGGAAAAGCTGCAAATAAACAAACAGCTGCAGATGTGTTCATAATGTTGTTATCAGAGGAATGGAAGTGATGCTGGACGGATGGAGGGGGGGTTGACACACACACGCAGAAAGGGAACTTTCCACGCAGGAAAGTGTGTTTGCGCCTCTCTGCTGTATTTCTGCACATTTCCAACCAGATGAACGTTTTTATTTATTTATATTTCTGTTTTAGAAAACACTGTGATGTTTGGTCTGCTGCGACGTGACCCCCCCTCCACGACCCCCCCAGCCGCGTGTCCTGTCCGTGTCCGTGGCCTCCGGACTCCTCTGTTTATTTTCCCTCCAGTGGAAATGTAAACAGGTTTGCAGATCCGGAAGGGAAATATTTCAGTCTGAGGTGTGTAAACGGGGGGGGGGGGGGGGGGGTTCGCGTGCACGGTGTGTGTGCGTGTGTGTGTGTGGAGGGGGGGGGGGGGGGGGGGGGGGGGGGGGGGGGGGGTTGACTGATGATTGGACGAAGGATTTTCTGTGCTGCAAAAAGTTGGAGAACAAGAAAGGAAAAGTTTGTTTTGCTTTTAAAGCAGAACCAAGATGTCTGACCTAGTCCAGGTCCTGACTGGTCCTGGTCCTGACTGGTTCTGGTCCTGACTGATCCTGGTCCTGACTGATCCTGGTCCTGACTGGTTCTGGTCCTGACTGATCCTGGTCCTGACTGATCCTGGTCCTGACTGGTCCTGGTCCTGACTGGTTCTGGTCCTGACTGATCCTGGTCCTGACTGATCCTGGTCCTGACTGGTCCTGGTCCTGACTGATCCTGGTCCTGACTGGTCCTGGTCCTGACTGATCCTGGTCCTGACTGGTTCTGGTCCTGACTGGTTCTGGTCCTGACTGATCCTGGTCCTGACTGGTCCTGGTCCTGACTGGTTCTGGTCCTGACTGATCCTGGTCCTGAATGGTCCTGGTTCTGACTGGTTCTGGTCCTGACTGGTTCTGGTCCTGACTGATCCTGGTCCTGACTGGTCCTGGTCCTGACTGGTTCTGGTCCTGACTGATCCTGGTCCTGACTGATCCTGGTCCTGAATGGTCCTGGTTCTGACTGGTTCTGGTCCTGACTGGTTGTGGTCCTGACTGATCCTGGTCCTGAATGGTTCTGGTCCTGACTGGTTGTGGTCCTGGCTGATCCTGGTCCTGACTGGTTCTGGTCCTGACTGATCCTGGTCCTGAATGGTTCTGGTCCTGACTGGTTGTGGTCCTGGCTGATCCTGGTCCTGACTGGTTCTGGTCCTGACTGATCCTGGTCCTGAATGGTCCTGGTCCTGACTGATCCTGGTCCTGAATGGTCCTGGTCCTGACTGGTCCTGGTCCTGACTGGTCCTGGTTCTGCCTGGTCCTGGTCCTGACTGGTCCTGGTTCTGACTGGTCCTGGTCCTGACTGGTTCTGGTCTTGGTTCTGGTCCTGACTGGTTCTGGTTCTGACTGATTCTGGTCCTGACTGGTTCTGGTTCTGACTGGACCTGACTGGTTCTGGTCCTGACTGATCCTGGTCCTGACTGGTCCTGGTCCTGACTGGTTCTGGTCCTGACTGATCCTGGTCCTGACTGGTTCTGGTTCTGACTGGTCCTGGTTCTGACTGGTTCTGGTTCTGACTGGACCTGACTGGTTCTGGTCCTGACTGATCCTGGTCCTGAATGGTCCTGGTTCTGACTGGTCCTGGTTCTGACTGGTTCTGGTTCTGACTGGTCCTGGTCTTGGTTCTGGTCCTGACTGGTTCTGACTGGACCTGACTGGTTCTGGTCCTGACTGGTCCTGGTCCTGACTGGTCCTGGTCCTGACTGGTTCTGGTCCTGACTGATCCTGGTCCTGACTGGTTCTGGTTCTGACTGGACCTGACTGGTTCTGGTCCTGACTGATCCTGGTCCTGACTGGTCCTGGTCCTGACTGGTTCTGGTCCTGACTGATCCTGGTCCTGACTGGTTCTGGTTCTGACTGGTTCTGGTTCTGACTGGACCTGACTGGTTCTGGTCCTGACTGATCCTGGTCCTGAATGGTCCTGGTTCTGACTGGTCCTGGTCCTGATTGGTCCTGGTTCTGACTGGTCCTGGTTCTGACTGGTTCTGGTTCTGACTGGTCCTGGTCTTGGTTCTGGTCCTGACTGGTTCTGACTGGACCTGACTGGTTCTGGTCCTGACTGGTCCTGGTCCTGACTGGTTCTGGTTCTGACTGGTCCTGATCCTGACTGGACCTTCTGGTCATTCTGGGTGAAATCAGGACTTTCTGAGGCGCGAGCGCCGCGGAAGGAGGCTGATATTTTTTGCAGCGTGCTTGGCGGATGTGCGTGTTTCTCCGCGCGTGCTGATTGGCTGATCAGCCAGAGAACGCCTCGATGTTTCGTCCTGATTGGCTGGAGCTGGAGGCTCCGACCAATCAGGTCTTCTCTCCTGGCTGCGGCTTCCTAATTAATTGCAGCTATCTGTCTCCTATCGATGTGTGTGTTAGTGTGCGTTGTGTGTGTTTCCCCTTTTTCTCCCCAAACCTAACATGAAATAGTTTGTTGGGTTCTACTTTCCTTCCTCCCGTCATCCCCCCTTCCTCCCTTCCCGTCCGGGTCCGCTAGAGGAGGCAGGAGCCGCAGAACCACTTCCCCCCTTCCTGCTCGGTGATGTTGGACATGGGAGAACGCAAAGAGGTGAAGATGATTCCCAAATCTTCGTTCAGTATAAACAGTTTGGTTCCCGAGGCCGTGCAAAGCGACAACCAGAACCAGAACCTCCACCGGGCCGGCGGCGCCAATGAGGCCGAGCAGAAAGCCCCCCTGCCCGCCGTGAAGAAGGCTGACCCCCGGGGTGAGTCTCCGGGCCCGGAGGGCTGTCCGGAGGAGAAGGAGCAGCAGGAGGAGAAGCAGGAGGAGAAGAAGGACGCGGAGAAGAAGAGCGGGAAGTATGAGAAGCCTCCGTTCAGCTACAACGCGCTCATCATGATGGCCATCCGGCAGAGTCCCGAGAAGCGGCTCACCCTCAACGGGATCTACGAGTTCATCATGAAGAACTTCCCGTACTACCGGGAGAACAAGCAGGGCTGGCAGAACTCCATCCGACACAACCTCAGCCTCAACAAGTGCTTCGTCAAGGTCCCGCGGCACTACGACGACCCCGGCAAGGGGAACTACTGGATGCTGGACCCCAGCAGCGACGACGTCTTCATCGGCGGGACCACCGGGAAGCTGCGCCGCCGCTCCACCACGTCTCGCGCCAAGCTGGCCTTCAAGCGTGGCGCGCGCCTGACCTCGGGGCTCACCTTCATGGACCGGACCGGCTCCCTGTACTGGCCCATGTCTCCGTTCCTGTCCCTCCACCACCCGCGGGCCGGCGGCGCGCTGGGCTACAACGGGACGTCTTCAGGGTATCCGGGCCACCCCATCTCCTACAGCACCATGCTGACCCAGAACATGAACAACAACCACTCGTCGTTTCCCTCCTCCAACGGACTCAGCATGGACCGGCTGGTCGGCGGGGATCTGCCCTACGCCACGCACCACCTGACGGCCGCGGCCCTGGCGGCCTCCGCGGTGCCCTGCGGCCTGTCCGTGCCTTGCTCCGGGGCCACCTACTCCCTCAACCCCTGCTCGGTGAACCTGCTGGCTGGACAGACGAGCTACTTTTTCCCCCATGTCCCCCACCCGTCCATGTCCTCACAGACCGGCGCCGGTGGCGGCGGCAGCTTGCAGGCTGCCCGGGCTTCAGCCTCCAACTCCCCGCAGGCTCCGTCCTCTTCCTCGCTGCCTTGTGACTCTCTGAGGCCGGCCCTGTCCGCCTCTCTGCCGGCCTTCTCCTCGGGACTTTCCGGGGGGTTGTCTGACTATTTTGCACATCAGAACCAGGGGTCGACCCCGAACCCGCTTATACACTAACACCCCCCCAAACATCCATCCCTCCATTAGTCCATCCATCCATCCATCCATCCATCCATCCATCCATCCATCTATCCATCCATCCATCCATCCGTCCATCCCCTTTTCAACCCCTGAAGGAGTAAAAATCTTAAACAAGTGAAAGCTGAAGATTTTACAGTGAACATTTCAAATGTAAAAAAGACAAATTATTATAAACTTGTGTAAAAAGAAGCGACTAAAACTGCAGAACAAAGAGATCAGCACTGAGAAACTCGCAGAAAGCAGCACTGACATTTCCAGGTATTTTTATTATTATTATTATTATTATTATTATTATTATTATGGCTTCTTCTTCTCCTCCTTTTCTTCTTCTTCTTCTGCCACATTTCCTCCTGCTTTTTTAATTTCTGTGTACATAATGTCGTTTACTGTAAATGTCCGGGCTTTGTCTTTGTATAGTGTCAGTCAGTGACGTGCAATGTGATCTGAGGAGCGACACAATGATGACAGATGATTGTTGTCCAGGAGGCATGATGAAAAATAGAATTATCTGCATTTTAAAAATGTTTAGTTTTGGGATTTAAAGAGCACATAATAATAACAATGATGATAATAATAACAATAATAATGATAATAATAATAATAATGAGAATAATAATAATAATTAGAATAATAACAAACACTTTATCAACTGTAAATCCAAATTATTATTATTATTATTATTATTATTATTATTATTATTATTATTATTATTATTGTTGTTATTATTATTATTATTATTATTATTATTATTATTATTATTATTATTATTATTATTATTATTCATATGGAGATATATCCTAAAAAAGAGCGAGCACGCGCTTCGGACTTCATTGCTTTGCTGGATGAAAACTGCTCACGCGCTTCTTCAGGACCAAAGAATCGGTTGAACCTGAGTCAGTATTCTGTGGTGTTCTTGGCCTTCTTCAGGAGGAATGTTGGTGAGGATGAGGAGGCTCTTCATGCTTCTGTAGCTGCAGGAAAATGTCCATTTAAACGAGAACTTTGCTTCCTTTTCCCAGCGGGGGGGTCGTGGAGCTCTGCTGGCACAACTTCGGCTTTTTAGGCTGAATTTTCAGTGAAATGATCTCGTTTTGTTTTTGGATATTTTCCACAGTGAGTCAGTCTATGATGTGATCGCCAATTTTATTATTATTATTATTATTATTATTATTATTAATAATAATAATAATAGTTTTAATTTGTTTATTTTTTAAGAAAAGGGTCAAAAGTCCCGCTTCTTCTTCTTCTCTTTTTTGTACAACTTGTAAAAAGGAAAAACGTCTCTGTCAT